>NC_141052.1:18478117-18978117 GCF_041138505.1 Cibotium barometz
GAACCTCTCCAAGCATGGAAGTTTTTCTTATCAAGCTTCTCAGCCACAATCTGGGTTATCCCATCATTTGACATCTTGCCAAACACACAAATTTACCAGAAACTGCACTTTGGTTTTTCCTGCACAAACTGCTGTATTTTCTGCAGCGGTACTCTACTACATGCAAATGTCACAGCCAGTGACCTCAATGTGCATACATACACTCAATTTTCAAAAATCACCTGTTTTCTAAAAAACGGAGATCGAGACGTGCCCGAAATGCCTTTTCGGCCCAGAGAATTTTGTCCCGATAGGACATTATAGTTGCCCTATAGCTTTACTCCCGTGAAGAAAGCTCCTCAACCAGAGATCATTTGTCGGTGCCTACCATAGAGCTCTCGACAAGGGTGTAGTCACCAATACAAATAGGGAAGAGTAGTTGAAGCTCTTACCCTCGTACCGCTTCCTATGGTTCTCTTGCTTGCAGCTCAGCCCTTAGTATAAACCAGGCTCTGATACCATGAAAAGATGCAGGAGGGAAGAGAGCTTGAGCTCTTGCAAGCACACACACAATCACAAAACCCTAATAGAGAACATACAAGGTGAGAGGCTGAAACTCTTCTTCTTCTTCACTCAACACTCAACACACGATGTACAAAGATAAGAGTACTCATAATATGAAAGGTACCCAACCAATACATACAGGGGTTCTCTATAGTGTGAACCCAACTAAATGAGCTGGCACTATAACTATGCCAGTCTCTAGAATACTGTCACACAGCCTGTCATCCCACTGGCCGCATATCATCCATGATCTCACCAACCATGCCAGTGGTGTAAGTGTGGGGTCTATCCCCCAGGTGGGTCATCAGTGTCCACCGCCTCACTAGACGAGCTCGATATCTCAACAGACCAGAGCCACAAAATTTTAATCTTATATAAAGACATATTTTAAATGTTGCTCTATTTCATTGTACTGAATCTTTATACATGCTTATTAGTTTTAAACTTTTAGTTTTTCTAGGCTAATGGCATAATTTTAACACTTAGTAAGGTCTATTATCACCCATTTTAGTTCTTGTAAATGCTTGCTTACTATGTTGCCAAATGGTTTCCAAACAATTAGGTTTTCAAGGTGTTCAATTTAGTAATTTGTTTAAAATGAAAGCTTTTTTAAATAATACTAGTATATAAACTTCTGCATACATATGCATTTATTAAGGAATGTGTTACAAGGATCTTAATTCTTTAATTTTTAAAAACATATTTCCTTGATTATTTCTTATTCTTAGGAGAGAATAGTCTTATCCCCACATGTGACCCTTTCCTCTCTCATGGTTATTTCCTTAGGAGATAATAGTCTAATTCACATGTTTTATCTTTTTCTATCTCAAGATTTAGTATAGTTAATCCCTCCCCCTCTGCCTTTCTCTCAAAGTTTCCCATCAGTCATTTCCTAAGTATTCTAATGAGAGAGAGAGAGAGAATGGTGGAAGCAGTGAAGCTTTCTTCTATACATCTTCACAACTGTGATGTCCTATAGTATATACTTTATTTCTTCTTTTACTTACTCATTAAGAAATGTTAAAAAAAGTATGTTCAAGATCTGATAGTGTTGTAGAGAATTTGAGAAAAATCAATGGTTTGTCGTTAATGAATACAATGAAGTTGAGAGAAAGCTTTTCTAGTTAAATAGGTCTAGCCTTTAGAGAGAGGTAATGCAATTCATATTTCTATTTTATCCATGAATATTAATCCCCTTATTATGTTTATATGTGATTATTTATGATAATATTGGAAAGTAAAGGCTCTATTGATACAAAAGGAGATTGACTACTTACAAAAGGAGATACACTAGTTACAAAGTCAACAAAGGTAAGAAAACATATTAAGATCTATTTATATAATGTTAAGTACATGTTTTTTACCTTAATTCTTGAATCTTGAATAGTACAAGACTATATGTATTTGCAAACATTTTTCCTCAATACATTTTATTTCCTTTCTACAGATTTTTTATGGGTGAAAAACTCATGTCCTTGCATCTTAAAGACCTTGAGATACTTGAATTGAAGCACCAAATTGTAATCAATAAGATAAAAGAGAGAAAGGTGAGCATGTTTAAAATTTTGTCGTAAAAGTACTTTAAGTTTACTAAAATTTTATATGTGCTAGAATTCACACTCTCTTTTATGTTTCAAACCAATTAGATGAAAATACTCAAAGTTCAATCCCAGGAGCTAGGCAAAAAGGTACATTTCTTCATGTCTTATCAACTTGATTTATCTTTCAATAATATTTCAATAGATGTTATTTTTTTACATAAGTAAATGAACTAGTGGTGTAGAAATTGGTGAGACCTAGCTAGGTTATAGATTCTACACTCATACCACTAGCACAGTGAGACGAGATTATGGGTTATATGGCACCACTAGTTTACAAGCTCTATGACAGCCACTTTGGTGTATACATTGACATCATGGAGTTACATTAATTTTTTCCTAATTGCCTTAACATAGTATTACATCTAAATAATAGTATAAGATACCTTTACAAAAATAGAAGTACACGCTAGCCTAACATGATCCTATTTTAAACTAGCTTCCTTCCTTAAATACTAGATTTTGAGCTTTATAGATTTTATGTAAGTAATTAGTGAGAGGAGGTAGAGCACACTAATGTTGATAAATGGTCTTTTGGGTAGCCTGTAATGACTTGACCTTCTTCTTCAAGCTCTATATCGTAGAGATGTCAAGCTCAACATGAGTTGACACAGTTTGTTGATGTGCGAGGGATAGGATACTTATTCTTGACAGCAGTGACTTGATTTAGCCCTCGATAATCTATGCAGAGGCAGAGGGTTCCATCCATTTTTTTTTTTGGAAAAGAATAGCAAGGAGAGCTACTGGGATGTATGAATCCTTGCTCAATGAGTTTGGAAAATTGCTCTTTAAGTTCAATGGCTTCACGAAGGGATATTTTATAGGGTGTTTTTGAGATGGGTTGAGCTCCAGGGATCACCTCGATTTCATGATCAACTTCTCGAGGAGGTGGTAGCCCTCTAAGCTCATCAAGGAAGATGTCAGAGAATTCTTGGAGCCAAGAGGGTTTTGTCTCCTTACTAGGTTCAATGGCTTTGTTGAGCTTGACTAAGAAAACTTGCTGACCCTTACATGCTCCCTTGAGAAGATGTTTTGCCTTGACTACCCTAGATTTAGGTTTTCGTGTTTTCCCCTGAACGGATATTACTTGGCCATGCTCATTTTCAAAAGTGATACTCCCCTGGTTACAGTGAATGCTAGCTTTGTTTGCAATTAACCAGTCCATCCCAAGGATTCCATAATAAATTCCTAATGGCAAGACTCTAAAGTGGCCATGAGTCTGCTCATTACCCAGCTCAAAATCAAGGTTTCCTACAAAGTGGCGAGATACTACTTCTTTCCCACTGGCTAACTCTACAATCATTCTTCTAGCAGTTTTTTGACCCAAGTTTAATTTTTGCGAACACCTAGGAGAAAGAAATGAATGGGTACTGCCACAATCAATCAAAAGCTAGAATGGCTTACCGTGATGAGTGGCTGCGGTTTGGATTAGACCAAATTGTTTTTTCGGACCTTGGTGTTCTACTATCGCATGGATCTTCTTCAACCATTTCCAAGGTTGGTTCTTCACTTATAATACAGGCGGCCCTAGTAGCAACTGCTCCTCCGCGGCCTCTGCCACGTCCACGGCCTCTTGCACCTTGGTGGATAGGGGTTCCACGGCCTTGATTTCCTCTGCCACCTTGGGTGAATGATGTTGCCATCTTGGGACACTTGTCCCTAAAGTGTCTCGGCTCATTGCATTCAAAACATAGAAGGCCTTCTCTGGAAGAAGCAGCATATGAGCGGGGGACAAAACAGTTGCTTTGCTGCCCTCTGTTGTAGTAGGGAAAATTCTATTAGGGTTTCTTGTAGGGTTGATCTTTAGGATTTGCCTCAAGGTAAGATCTCTTTTGAGGCTTAGCTTTGTCAGCCCTCATTTCTTTCACAAGGGGCTTTGCTCGTATGAGAGCATCGTGTAATGTGCTTGGCCTCATTGCTTCAAGAAGGCGAGAATCTAAGGGTTCATTTAACCCTTGGCAGAAACGAGCCACTTGTTGGAAAGTAGTCATAGCTCGAGCATACTTCCGAAGAGTGATAAATTTGGAATAGTAGTCCTCAAGAGTTAAGCTGTACTACCTAAGACTAAAAAACTCGTTCATCTTTATGGATTCATGGGATGGGGGAAGATATCTTTCCTTCACGGCCTGCTTGATGTCTTCCCATGTTTGAAAATGCTCGGTGACTCCCTTGTCATGGTACCACTGTTTCCACCAGAGTTTAGCATCTTCGATGAGGCGAAACTGTGCAAGCATAGACTGATTTGCTACTCCAGTACGACAGTAGAGAAATAATCGTCCATCACTTCAATCGAGACGTCAGCATCCTTCTCAATCTTTGAACCTTATCCTTCAAAGGAGGGAGGTTGCATTTGCTTGAGCAGGAGCTTCTTCATGGACATCAGTGTAAAGTGCATTGGGAAGTGGAGGCTAATCATCCTTGCCATCATTATAAAAACAATTTTAAGATTACAAGATTCATACTTGCACAACGCTTATTTTGGAGAGTAAAACATTGAAATCATTTTATTTCTAAATATTTACAAGGACGAGTTTTATTACAAAGATCTTAGACTAATATAATTAGTCTTATTCAAGGGAAATTCCTAAGCTTGACTATGCCATAAGGATAAAGCAGTCCACATAGGTGAAGTATGGGGGTTCCGCTGTAGTTTCTAAGACTCAAAAAACTGATGGTAAGGGTGGTAGACTCAGGATTGGGGTAGGTCCCAACACAGCTACAGCAGGTAAGATCTGCATCACTCGGTCATGACTCATACACCCAGTGATCCTGAGGTATACGAATCCCATCTATAGTTGCAGAAGTGTCGGCCCTAGGAGTACCAACAAACCAAAATAAGCGGATCATCTTCAACTTTTCAATCCAAAGAATCCACTTTAGGTCGGTGGTAAGGTTCCCAATTTGATCCTCTCGGATGAAGAAATGTCTCGGCCCGCAACTCTAGAAATCTCTACCCCATCCTCTTTCGATACTTGAGAAATGGGGGAGGGACATCTTCTCTAGTATCTACACCATGGTGTCACAAAATTTGAGGAGTGACTATAGCAGTCTCGAAGATACATTGGAAAACTAGAAACTTCGAGTAAGCATCTTCCTCTTCCTACAATCATTCAAACATCAATTCAATTTGTTTTTAGTAAGATGTTTTTATTAATTAGCATTATGTTAGGTAAAATATACATTGCAAAACAATCCTTACATGGCAAGTCCTAGGAGCTAAGATCGAATCTGATACCAATTGTACGGTTCCCCCCTTCCGAAATAGGGGAAACACTTAAGATAGTCCACTAAGTCTTAACTTGGAGAAAATTTCCTATTCATCGACACCTTGACCATGCAGAGATCCAAGGATACGATTCATAGGTAAGACCTAGTCCTATCCCGTAGGGGGAGCGTGATCTAAAAATCAAATCAACCATAGGGTAATTGATCATAATTTGGGCAACTACTAGTCTTGATTCCTAGAGACAATGCTTTTTTTCCTCATCCATGCAAGGCACAGACGCTGGCCTAGTCTTCTAGAATAGAATTTCCCGAGAACCTATTTATCTAGCATAGGGCTTTCACTTAATCTGTTGGAAAGCTACTCGACTAATCGGGTCCACCCGTCTGTAGGATGGTGCCATCGGGGCATTCCATCCTCCCACTTTCCACCCGTCTGTAGGATGGTGCCATCGGGGCATTCCATCCTCCCACTTTCCACCCTACTCACATGTCAATTTTGTTTTCTAATTAATTCTACCACACTGTTTGACATAAATAAACATGTTCTTTAATTAAGGACCTTTTCATAAGGTTTGTTAAAACAGTCCTTTGCCATAGTACAATAATGCCAAAGAAAAGATTTATAAAAAAAGTTTATACATGAATCAATCCCATACAAGCCAAACCGGCTCTCTTATTCTTTTCCTTTATACTGCCGATGATCTAGGATTCGGCCTTCCAGCCTCTACATGCTGGGCAAAACCCTACGGGACCATACACCTCATCGTCGGTAACTGGTGGGGGAGGACTCAAGCCGACCTGTCGCCCTCTCAGGCCTCGTCTCTTCATCCTCCCGCCCCTCAGAGGGATGTCTATGTACTAGGGTGGGCTTATTCATCGCACTAGCCTGGGCCCTCAGAACTACACATCATCATAATCCTGAATCGGCAAACCTTATTCTCCCAATGGTATGAGGGATACCCTGGGCCATTCCTGGGCTTTGCTAATGACACCGCCCGGCTACACAAGCACGGGAACGGAGTTAGCGTCGAAGCTTGAAAAAACTTGCACTCTTTCTCTTAAAGATAACAATTTTAATATAAATCATTGAATATAGCATCACTTAGAATCGTAGCTTCATACAATTTTATTTTATTTTTTTAAAAAGGAAAAGATACACATTTATTAACATTAATATTTAAAACAACTCTCCATTTAAAGATAACCAAGCTAACTTGGCCACCATTTCCTTGAGGAGCTTGTAAACGGGAGGGTTGGGAGCATCTTCTCTAATCTCATTGTTGCGCGCTTCTCTCGAGAGGCAATATTCTGGCATTTCCGGGATGGGGCCATCTTGGACGTCCCCTTGTAGGGCTCGCTGTCATGGTCGAAATGCTCCAGTTAGATCTCAATTTTGAGATCGTTTGCTCATCGTATGAGAAAAATACCACAGCGCATGAACCCTCTCTAAGGCCAAAACTTCTTGCTACTAAAGTCCCCGGGGGGAGAGGGGGAGGGGGGAGAGAAGATCTAAGGACACTGCCTTCTAACAAGGGGGGAGTAGAGGAAAGTTGCCTTATCTGAAAAGTGGCTGATGAGGGGGTGTTGAGAGGGGTGGCTCCACTGCAGCAAGTACACTGCGTAGGGACAAAGGGCGGTACAGACGACGACACGACGGAGTATAGGCTACACAGAAATGCGTGCTGCCCACCCAATGGAGCACCCCAGGGGTTTATATAGCTATGGGATACGAGTGTGGGCGCTGTGCAAAGCACGGTCAAAAGGATGGTGTGTCGAGACAAAGGCTATGGATCAGTGGCCTGCATGGCTTTAGGGGAATGGTACGGTGGCGGTTAACATGGAAAGGAGTGGTACGCATGTACCTTATCTGGTTAGAGGCAGCATGGGTGTCCACGTAGCAGTGCGTGTGGACCACACAGCGGGTGGCCGACCTTTGGTTCTTGTGCGGCCATTGTATGGGCACCCTGGTAGGTGTGTATGGTCCCTTTTTTGGGGCGAGCTCTCCAAATTTGGGACGTCGACCTCAATTTGCGTGCCAGACCGCCCGGGGGGTGAATTTTTTTATTTTGTCCAAGATGTTCCCCTAGTCATTGGGGTGCACATCGTTTGTCAATCGGACGTCCGGTCGTGTATTTATTAAGGTTTAAAGGTCGTTGCTTTTTAACTAGAAATAACCAAACTTTGCGCATATAAGCTTAATCCAGTGTCCGTTTTGGATGCTATAAAATCCTATATTAGGGTAAAATCGTGCGAGATTCCAAATTTGGGCTCATAATTTGAAGATTCTAAGTAGAAATGGCTCATTTAATAAAATCATTAATTTTTATACCATAAAAACTCATAAATTCATCTATTACATGGACATTTCTTTATTAGTGAAGATGGGTATGTTACATAGGGGCATGGGGCACACTCAAGGGGGGCTTGAGGGCTTGAGGCTTGGTAATGTTATGCTCTCTTGTGTAGAGAGCATAACTACTCACCTACCATTTCACACTATAGCTACATGCTATTGGATTGGAGTTATACCTCTTGATGTATGGCACATCAAGGTAGAGGTATGATGTATTTCATTTATAATTCATGTGTGCATCCCTGGCTCGAAGTGGTTGGGTGGATGAGTTTATGCCTGATTTATGCATGTTTGCATAACAATTATCTAGAGAGATCTTAGGGTTTTAACAGTGGTATCAAAGCAATCTCTAGTTAATTGTTGTTGATTCTTCTTTTTTATTTCAAATTCTGGCATTTTTTTGAAGTAAAATTTAATATTTACTAATAAAAATGTTATTTTATTGATTTGTGTTTATGATTTGCACGTGGATCATTGATATGGCTATTGGAATGCATGCTACTACTATTCAATGGACGAATCGACATTGCGAGGAAATTTCGTGAGTTTAATGCTATTTAATCTTATTTTTTATGGTTTAAAATAAGCATTAATGGAAATTTTTATGAAAGCACCACATATTTTATCATGGATATTTTTGGTAGAATGGATTCCCTAAATTCCTAGAGTTTTTAATGAATTTTTCCTAATTTTTTAAAAATTTTTAGAGCATTTTTATGGTTAAAATGTATTTTTTTATACATTTTGTGGGTTTTTCCACGGATATGCGATTCAATTTATGCCGATTTTCAGCTGAAATTTAGTAGGGGGTAGCATGTTGATGAATGGAATGCTCTCCCGTGTGCATGGGATCCTCTTCATCTCTCAATTCTAAATTTTTCTCTCCTAAAAAAACGCATTTTTATTAATATTATTCATAATTGTGATTAAAAAGGTTAATTAAAAGTTAATGAAATGTTAACCTCTCTAATTGACAGAGAGAGAAGAGATGGGGTAGAGAGAATGGAATGGAGAAGAAGGAGAGGAGAGAGAGGAGTAGAGAGAGAACTCCATCTCACTCTCAGTTTTGGCGCACGCGGGGAGGGGGAGCGATCGCAGGCGGCCAGCGAAAATTGCCCCCCCCCCAAAAAAAAAGGTTCTTTACGTTGATCTATGAGTACCACCAATAACTTCATGAACCTAACACTGGCCACAATTACAAGGTCAGGTATTCTGCACCAAGCCTTGATCCATGTCAGTAGTTGTTGTCTTTGTTCTTGAATATTCCCAAATGTTGATGGATTAAATATAGGAAAGTTGTAGCAGACATGAGAGTCCCTACTTTTGGAGTCCTTGAACTCCATGGGCGTCCACTTTCTCTTGATAGGAATGTATAGTGGATCCACGTGTAGTGCTTGTGGTGCACTCATGTAAACTCTAGTGTATTCTGGCACTGTTAAAAATTCTTGTTTCCATGTAGGTTGGACTCCAAAATCTGACAATTGGGCGCTTCTTCATTTGTGTGAATGGTGGTGTATCCACCCCTGGTGTGCAGAGGATGTCACTTCCTCCATCTTCTGTAACAATAGCTAATCACGAATGTGACCAAGCAAATTTCCAGCAAGCCAGAGAGATGAGGGTTTACTAGCTTTGTGTGTTTTGCGACATTGGCCCACAATGTTGCTTCTCCTACTAACGGATGTAATTCTTCTAATTCCAGATGAGTGGCACAAAGAGGATATGGTACATAGTGTTGCCTTGTGGGTGTAACTGCTGAAGAAGCTTCTGGTAGAATCTGGCGGGTGGGATCGAAGGGGGTAATCTGCATCAATACTTTGAACATGAGTGTCGGATGTAATAGTGGATTTTCGTTGGATAAACTCCTCATATTCGACAGCTGTCAAGGACTCCCAAACATTTTGTTCAGTATAAGGTACAACATTATCAAGTGGAGGTAGATTATGTACCTCCTAAGGTTGCCGTGGAGATGGGATAGGTGCCAATATCTCCTCGGGGGCGAGAGTGTTAGTGGGAAAATCTAATTTTGGGCGGAGAGAAGGAAGAGTAGATACATTCAGCTTGGGAAGAGTTAGTAGGTAGTGCACTAAGATAAGGATTAATCTGCCTACTCGCGATATTAGAATATACAGCAGCCCAAGTTACGACAGTGGCTTATTATCATCCAACCTTCTTTGTTTGCTTGGACTGGAGGTATCTGGGGAGTGTGGGCACTTACTAGATACTGTTGGATCCTCCATTTCTTGTGTTGCCACTGGTGCTTCTTCGATTACTGGTTCTTCCAAGGCATGGTCCTTTGGTGTTTGTTCTTCAGCTCCCTCTATTAGTGTATCCGCTAGTCGTGAATCTTTAGCGGGGAGATGTCTTTGAAGATAAGTTGTGCAGGGCTCGTTAGAGGGGAGAATTGCTATTGTTGTTCCTGCAGAGTTGGGCTTTGTAGCTTTTCTTGGAGAGCCTCTTGGTATGTTTTAATCTCAGATGCCACTGTCGCTTCCAGTTTGTAAGATTCCTCCCTCTCCAACTTTTGAGGTGTAAAGGTGTAAGAACCTCCCCTTCTGTTCTTGAAATTAATCCCCTCTCTGAAACAGAAGAAAGATCTTGTTTTACCCTGTTTTGGCCTAGAGAGAGAGAAAAAGTCTAGAGAGAGAATCTTAAATTAAGATATCTTTGGATATAAAAATCATCCTAGTGTCTAAAATGGATTCCCCTAAAACAGAAATTCAAAAAGAACTTTCCAATGTGCATTCGAAATTAATTGAAAATGTCTATAAAGGACCTTAGCGTAAGGGACCACATTTTTAGAAATTTTTAGATTATGGTCCAATTAACGTTCCGATAGGCCAATTGGATTAATCTAAGTGTTGGTATGAGATAAATCCAAAGAATAAAAGAAAATACCCAAAAATGAGTAAATACTCACATAAGATGAAGAGTTGACTGAGTACAGGCTTTATTAGTTAAAAACTATGAGATATTACTAAAAAAATGAGATATTTTGAATTAATGATGCATTTTTGACACCTTGGTAAGGAGAGGGAGACTCTTGAGGTAGGCACCTGTTTCACACATGTGGAAGGGTTTTTAATTCAAAAATATTGTGATATTTTAATCTCTCCTCTCTCTTAGATCAAACCAAATCAAAAAGGGAGCCAAACCAATCCAAATCTTGTCCAAATTGAGCCAAACTAAACCTCAAAAATTCTAGAACCTAGTTGGACTTTTTTAGTGGCCTTCCTCACCTATAAATAGATCCTTAGTCTTTTTTGTAAAAAAATTTGTGAACTATACCATGCCAGTATTACATTAAAATAATGATATTTTCTATTATCCCTTAAAAACCCTCTACTTTTGGAGAGATTGGAGCTTCTCTCTCTCTCTTCATCAATTCTCAGAGATTTCTTCTCAACATACTAAACCAATTCATTGGTTTGGGGGCTTCCTTCTAAGATAAAGAAGCAAGCCAAATCAAGAGTAATTTCATGGTTTTCATTAACATTCTCAAAAGATTTCACTTCTCAACCCCTCTCAAGCTTGAGATGTTTCTAATTAGTTGTTTTTAATGCAAATCAAGCTTTCTCTAAGAGTTTTAATGATTAATCACAAAAAAGTTAATCTTTATGCTTAATTACTTTTTATGTATATCTCTCTCTTGCAAAAGAATAGTCATTCCTATGACTAATTCTTTAGCAAATGAATTCTTCTCATTGATAAATTCTTATTTCAAAACCATACTCTAAGCTTGTCAAGCTAGAGGTTAAGAAAATGACTTTTTTATGCTTTTATGATAATAAAATTATGGTGAATTCTTATAAGTAGTTAAAAAATCTACTTTAAGTGATTCTAAATGTAAATGAGATATTCCTATCATTTTGGAAAAAGAAGAAATATAGTAGAAATAGCCTACTCTAGTAGATTAATCATAATTAAGATTATGATTATGGCTAAATTTATGTTTTAATTCCATAAATTGGATTTAAGTTTATGGAAAGATCTTCTATCATAATTATATTGCAATGTCCTATTCTTTTTTTTTAAATAAAAATGATCAGTAATAGAGCAAAGCTATGGCAAATTTTTAGAAATAAATACATATCTTATTTTTATGCATAATGCTAAAAGAGGACTTTCTACCATATTCTAGGATTGAATATCATATGCTAAAAGAATGATTTTTATCATATTCATGGGAAACTAATTTTTAGTGTTTATGCATAAATAAGTAATTAAGAAAAGAGAAAATTTTGGTAATTTTATTTTTATGCAAAAAAAGGAATTCCCATGATAATGAAGATCCATGTATTTAAATGGAAAAAGAGGAATTTTTTGTATATTTAAATAATGGATATTTTTATTTAATTTAAAGAGAAATTTTAGACAAATTTATTTCATGAGAAAGTTTTAAATGATAAAAGAGGAATTCCCATGACATTTGGAATTCAATCATTTAAATGGTAAAAGTGGAATTCTTGGCACAATTGAAACAATGGATATTTTATTAAAGAAAAGAGGAATTTTAGATAAATTTATTTTATGATAAAAGAGGAATACCCATGACATTTGGAATTCAATTATTTGAATGCAAAAAGAGGAATTCCCATGATATTTGAGATCCAAGAAATTAAATAGTAAAAGAGGATTTTTTAGCATAATTCAAATTATGAGTATTTATCAAAAGTGGAATTTTGAGCATTATTAATTTTATTAGGAAATATGGGTAGAATTGATTTTTGTAAATCCCATGAATCTTTTACTCAAAAGAAGAATATTGAATATATTTCACTTAAGAAATTTGAGAAAGAATATGAAAATATCCATTGAGAAAAAGTACCTTTAACTAGGCCAAGCAATTGGCAGAAATTTAGAAAAGTCCCATCGGTGTCGAAAATAGAAAATGTTACTAAATGTGAATAGATGTGAATAGATGTGAATAGATGTGAATAGATGTGAATACGATGTGAATGTGATGTGAATAGATGTGAATAGATGTGAATAGATGTGAATAGATGTGAATAGATGTGAATGCGATGTGAATGCGATGTGAATAGATGTGAATAGATGTGAATGTGAATAGATGTGAATGCGATGTGATAAGATGTGATGTGATGTAAATGGATGTGATAAGATGTGGTGTGATGTAAATGAATGTGGATGGGATGTGAGGTGATGTAAATGGATGTGGATGTGAATGAAGAGATAAGAATGAGATGTGAGGATATGTGAAAGAATGTGATGTGATGTAAATGGACGTGGTTGTGGTGGATGTGAATGAGATGTGATGATATGTATGGGTGTGATGTGATGTAAATGGATGAGAATACGATGTGACGTGATGTAAATGGATGAGAATAAGATGTGACGTGATAGATGTAAATGTGTATGAATGGATGGATGTAAATGTGTAGGAATGGATGGATGTGGATAGATGTGCATGTGTGACTGGATGGATGTGAATGGATGAGATGTGATGTGAATGGATGTGATGTGATGTGAATCGGGATAGATGTGAATAAATGGATGGATGTGGATAGACGTGCATGTGAATGACTCGATGAGATGTGATGTGAATCCTGGATAGTTGAAGTAAATCCCAGATAGTCTTTGTTCTATGGAAAAGAATCAACAACTGTGCCTCTTGATGAGGAAAAAATCGTTGGTCTCTATGATCCAAGTGCAAGTCTCTTCCTTGATCTGACCATGTGACTTACAGGTTTGGTCAGATCAGTTTGGTTAGTTAAGGCTCTTGACTACGTTAGAATAAAAATATCCTTGCTGCTAGCACCCCCGAATTTGTTGCTTGGAGGGGGCAGGGATCTTTCACGGTTGTTGAGATTCTGTTGTGACATCTACTAGTAGCCCTCTCATTCGCTCCTTTGTCTTCTTCTTTCGGTCCTTCTTGATTTTCTTTATAAGCTCCTTTGTTTCCATTAACACTACTGCTTGCCCTTCTTCCATCCTTCTAGTAGCTTTTGTAGGTTGGGCAGCAGGCTTTCCTCTGGCTCTGGCTCTTTTAACGGCATTCTATGCCACATGGTTAAGTATTTGAGTTAAGAGGTACGGGTTGCTAATCTTTGACTGATGGGATTTTAGGTAATTCTCCATCTCCTTATGCATGTAAAATGCCCAGTCCTCCTCCTTCTGTTCATAAGCTTTCGTTATTATGTGTAGGCCCACCCTGTTGTACCTATCCACCGGCTTTATCTGCATCATTAATGACATTGCTCTGTAGGCTTTTTTGGTGGCTTCATCTCTGATGTTTTTGTATTCCACGCCATTGGAGTTATAGGAGTCTCTCTTTAGCATCTCCTTGATTGGCATTATATTGAGGGTGTGCATGTGTGCATGTGGGCTCTCACTACAGCGGGGATCTGTAAAGCTTCTAATGAGGTCTTCTGTAATAAGAATCTCTTCAGTGGCACCATCTGTCTTTGTAATTTTGCCTCTTTTTGTTTGCTTATCGTATGTTTTGAGGTATTCGGGCAGAGATCGGTGTCGATTACTCGGGGTAGCACTTCAGCCATTCTGCCTAGGCCAACAATGTGCAGCTTAGCTTTCACTTCGGCATCCTCTAATAAGTGGAGGCACTCCTTGTTGTGGCATTGAAGAGCGACCTTGCCATGTGGTGTGGTGACCTCCTTCCTAATGAGTGTGCCTTGGAAGGACTAGGCATAAGGGCTCTCGAGATTCGGATTCTCAAACAGACATCAGTAGCAACATATATGGTCAGTCGAATGATTGGTGGAAGCTACCTTTTTCTTTTCTTTTCTTTTTCTTTTTTTTGGGTTAATTAGTGTTAGTATGTGACACAAGATGTGCAAGAGTAGTCGTCGTGAATGAGGAAGGCATGAATTAGCAGACGTGAAGTTAGGGACGTGAGTCTTCACGTGAGTTAGCAGACGTGAGTCTTGAGGTGAGTTAGCAGACATGAAATTCTTGACGTGAAGGTCGAAGATGTGAAAGTCTTGATGTGAAGGTCAAAGACATGAAAGTCTTGACGTGAGTTAGCAGACGTGAAAGTCTTGACGTAAAGGTCGAAGATGTGAAAGTCTTGACAGAAAGGTCAAAGACGTGGAAGTCTTGACGTGAATTAGCAGACGTGAATCCACAATCGTGAGATTGCAGTCGTGTTTTTTATGCATTTCATGTGTATGTAGGGATGTAGTCTTTTTTCTTGTAAAATGACAATTTGCTAATATACATTCAATGGAGATATTGCATGGCAAGCATTGATCATTCCATGAAAATTCAATATAGAACAAGGGATTCTCGACCTGACACAATTTTATATTATCATGAATTAAAGATATACAAAATAAAAAGCAAAGAAAAGAAAAAAGGAAAAGGAAAAGCTTCCACCTTGATTAGTTTGGGTAGGTGATGTTGGGAGCAAGGAAGCGATGGTGCGCAAGCAATCAAAGAAGGAAAAACATGAAATCACTGAAAGCAAAGTGACGAGACAAGATGGAGATTCAATTTTATAGCGTAGCTGTGGGATAGGGCAGCTACGTTAAATGAAAAAACCACGTGTCATATTGTAATTGGCTATTGAGTTCTTACTGTTTCACAACGTGAACTTCTTTTTGCACTCTTTCACGGTGTGAAACACTAAAAAATGGTTCACATCGTTAAAGACTATAGGGTGGTTCACGGCGTGAACCATTTTTCTACAGTTACACGTGGAGTCTACAAGATCAAATTTGAATCTTTTGAGCTCAAACACTCACACATGCACATCATGATGTATTGTTTTTCTTTTTCCGTTAATTTTACCATTGAAACCAAAGGTTCTCCTTGGCACTTTTTGGCATTTTCTACTGATGTAATCATTTTAATTCTATTTGGGAGGTTCTTAGTGTTCCTTGGCACTTTTTGGCATTTTCTACTGATGTAATCATTTTAATTCTATTTGGGAGGTTCTTAGTGTTCCTTCTACTCAGCTAAATATTTTTATTCTATTTGGGAGGTTCCTTCTACCCAGCTAAATATTTTTATTGCAGTGTCTGGTTGTGTATTGCTTATATTTGGGACCTTACCTTTACCTTCACATGTCGTTCCATTCCGTATTCAGTGTAGGTTTTGTTGTTGCCTAGGTCATTTTCAACTCCGTTTGCTAAAATTTCTTTATTCTCCACACAAGTGCAAGTGTGGGGTTTACTCTTTTGTTGTTGCCTAGGTCATTTTCAACTCCGTTTGCTAAAATTTCTTTATTCTCCACACAAGTGCAAGTGTGAGTTGATGCTGCAAGCACTCACTCTCCTTTGTATATTTATTCAAACTTTTTTTGGTTTGATCATTGACTTTGGTTTGGGTACCCATATGGTTGTATTGCCTTGATAGTAGCCTTGTGCTTGCTTTATGGACCCATTATTGAATGACAATCATGAGGCCTCTGTAAGTGCTTAAAGTTCTCCCACTTAGTAGGTGCTAGCAATGTTAGACTTTTGAACTGGGCATTCCCCTGAATACATTTATTGCTCATTGCCTCCTTTCTCTCCGGTTGATCCTTGAGTTGATTCTTGGGCACCCATTTATGTGTGCCCTTGTATGTTGGGTACTATGTAGGCACATTCAACACAGTGGGTGCAGATTCTATTTTCTAAGGTGTTTCTTCTGCAGTGATGATTTGTTTTCCTTGATTTTTTGAGGTCCATAATAGTATGGACCTGACCTTCTCACCGATTCTCAATGATGTTGTTCTTTCTTCCCATTGAATATTGCACTTCTTTTAGCACAGATCTAGGATCATCCTAAGATCATCTCCTCTTCCATTGTTCCTGCAGGCATCACAAACACCTTTTCGACCAAGGGATTCTTTTAGCACAGATCTAGGATCATCCTAAGATCATCTCCTCTTCCATTGTTCCTGCAGGCATCACAAACACCTTTTCGACCAAGGGATTATTACTGATGGAAATATTAACATTTAAAAACCCTTCGGCCTTTGTGGTTGTAAGGTGCACACTACAAACTTGCACATCCGTGGGTTCAAGGTGTGGTCTTCCTAAAGCTATCCAAGTATTATATGAGATTAGGTTGTGGCTAGATTTTGTATCTATTAATGCAACACTTGTTGCAATGCCTTTAGTTGTTGTGCATCCCAACTTGAGTCATGCGCTGGCTCAATGTTTAGTTCCCCTTTGTCCTCAAGGGTTACAGACGCCGCCATGTTGACATGAATCAGGCCTTTCTGCATTTTAGCTTTTGTTGAGCCTTAGCCTCATTTTGCGCTTGCTGGATCTTTTCTTTTGCTAATTGTTTCTGTTATTTTAAGAGGGGATCTTGCAAGAGAATCTCACGGGTTAATGGTCCAAAATATTTTTTTAGTTTACTTCATCCTAGAGGGTGCTAACCATACGGTGCTCGGGCTCTGGGTCACCGAAGATACCCATGAGTACATCGGGGAAGATATTGGAACAAGGAGTAAGAGTTGTTTTCTAAATTCGGGCATGGATTTGGTTGATTGACCTTGCTGGTCCTGAACGGATGAGTCCAGGGCTCTTTTATATGGATCTGTTGGTTGATCTTGCTGATCTTCAACGGAGATTCCATCTAGATATTTTTATGTGATTATATTGTCGAGTACTATGAGCTAGGAACTATTGAAAAGGCCCCTGAGTGAATAGGTGGTGAGCGTTCTAGTTGCCAATGATGCCATAGGTACACTGATGAAGGAAGGAATTGGAAATTAGGATTCAAACTGGATAATTAGAGGATTATGATCAGTAACACTATTTTTTCATTAAATGATTGTTTTAAAGATTGTTGAATCTGTGAAAAAGGCAAGTTCATATTGGGTGTGTAAGTGGCGTGACTAGTTTTATGTTTGCATGAATATCCGGCTAGGGGGCCTGGGAACTCTTTCCCTGCTACCTGGGACAAAACCTAATCAAATTCCTAATTGGATCCCATCACTACAGTGGTTGGGCGGTTGGTTAACCCATGGGACTGGGCTGCTGGACTGATGGATCCGTAAATCGAGACACAATTTCTATATATTACGATAGATGAGGTAAATCCTGGATAAAAATTGTTCTATAGAAAAGAATCAACGAATGTGCCTCTCAATGAGGAAAAGAGCGTTGGTCTGTATGATCCAAGTACAGTCTTTTTCCCTGATCTGACTATGGGACTTACGGGTTCGATTAGATGAGTTCAGTTAGTCAAGGCTTTTGACTACGTTAGAGAAAAGTTATCCTGGAGGAATCGCCCGTGCTTTCTGGGCAAGGGAAGTTTTTTCGATTTCAATTTTAGAAGAACCGATGGATTAGTCTCTTGTCTGGATATCCGTGGGTGGGCGAGGCCTCGAGTGTGGGACCTTGCCCCACGCAAGAAGTGCTACTTCCGCTGCTAGCACCCCCAAATTTGTTGCGCAGTGGGGTCTGGGATCTTACAGCTGGCATCAGAGAAAATTTGGCTGATGAGGATCAACTGAGAAGCCAAAAATGTCAAAATTTTATGAAGAAGCAGTAAAAGGTTATAATTGTGTGATAAAATTCATACAAATTAATATTCAAACTGAAATTCGTAAATTGGTAATTGGATCTTCAGATGGAAGTACCGCAATTTTATGGAATCCATGACTTGCTTGAGGCCTAGACGTGCATTAGGGGAAGGTTGAGGTCTATAGGGGCCCTTTAAGCTGCCATATTATGATTTTAATGACTTTTTGTTAAAATGTTAAGTTTCTTTGACTTTAGATACCTTCTTGTTCTTCAAACGGCTAGAAGTTTGAATTTTAAAGTTTCCCGCCAAAATTGAATTTAAAATTGAGCGAGCAAAACTATATCATGTGACATATCTATGGAAAGAGCTCGACGAGTAGATTCTGGATCTGTAATCTCCACCTTTAATCACCCAACATTTTTGTATACATGGCATCACACGATTGGCTCTTTTTCTTAATAACCTTTTAATCACATGGCATCTTAAAGGGTCCCTAAAGACCTCAACCTTCCCCTAATGATGGTATTTACCTTATAGTTCCAAGGACTGTGACTACCCATGTATACCGAGGGTATAACTGGAGCTCTTTATTACTGGCAGTATATACGAGTAAATCTAAGACTTGAAATTGTAAGCATTAATACTATCTAGATGATGAATTCGAATGTGGTTGATATGATTTTAAATTTTGATTGAGAACTGATGAGTTGATTTGGATTCTGATTGAAAAATGAAGATTTCTAAATTTTGGAATGACGTTAATGACTTCAACAAATCACTATGAGATTGGTGGATTGTGCTGGCAGATTGGTGCTGTTAACACTTGACCCAGTCGATCAAGTTAAGGGGTGTCAAATTAAAACTGTGTAAAATTGAAAATTTCCATGGCGGACTGTTCAGATAGAAATCTCGGTCTAATGGACCATTATTGTGATAAGGATTGAATGTTACGATCTGAGTGAATTATTATCTGATGATGAGTTTTATATAAGGGATCTTTATCCCAGGATTCTGTTGGGTTCTCCAGACTAAAAAGAACCCAGAATCAGTTGGATCTTAAGGAAAAGAATTCTCCTCTAGTTTTGTGAGATGAGGACATGTTGCGTTTTTTAAGTGGGGTAGAATGTAAGATTCCTCCCTAGCCTCTTAGGATGTCCAGTATCTTCCCCTATAATCAATCCCCTCTTCAGAAATATAAAAGATCTTGTTTCTGCCTGTTTTGTCCTAGAGAGAGAAAATATTCTAGAGAGAGATTATTCAGATTTTGAATATTTTTAGATGGAAAAATATCTCTTCTTATTAAAATAAGTTCCCCCGAATTAGAAGTTCAAAAAGATTTTCAGAAGGTGCATTAGAAATCAAGTATAATCTGTGCAAGAGACCTTATCCTAGGGGTCAAGATTTTCGAAAAATTTTAAATTAAGGTTTTGAGGGGCCAATCAGATTCATCCAAACGTGTGGAGAAGATAAATAAAAGAAATAAAGAAAATCCCCCCCCCCCCAAAAAAAATGAGTAAATACTCCCATAAGATGAAGAGTGGACTAAGGACCAAAGGACTAAGGGGACAAAAGGAATTACTAAAAAAATGGATTTTTGACACCTCACAATGGGAATTCCCCCCTCATGAAGGAGGCGCCTACTTCACATGTGTGGTGGAGTTAAAAATTATCAAAAATTGAGATATTTCATCTCTCCTCTCTCCTAATTCAAGTCTAGTTCCAAAAAGTAAGCTAAACTGACCTAAAAATGGTCAAAAATTGACCAAACTGATCTGGAAAATTCTAGAATCAGTTTGCTTGGTTAGAAGCTCACTTTTTTCTTTAAATAGAAACCTCCCTCTTTGTTGAAGCTTAATAGTGTTTTATGCACTGTTACGCTACTCCTCCCAAGAGCCAAGAACTGTGAATTTCTTAATAATTCACTAGTTTTTGACCATTCCCTCTTCTAAAGAATTGGTGGCCACTCTTGTTGCAAACAAGAGTAGATCCCTCAAACCATCAAGCCAAAGGAAAGCTCCTAGAATTTCATGTAAGTAAGAAATCTTACTTTTTCTTATTCTTTTAATGGTTTTCTAAATTGTTTGTTATCTTGAAATGATAAACAGATGCTATGCCTTGCTGGAAAGGCTTTCCCCCTCTCTCATTCTTAAATTCAGCCCTTCTTTATCCTAGTTAAGTAATCTAATTGTTGGAATTGAACTTTTCATGTTTTTTCTCTTTTAAAAGTGAAGTTTGATTAGTTTAGAGTGCTTAAAACCAATTGGGGATAATTTTTAAGTAATTTTTAAGTAATTAAACTTTTCATATCGTTTCTCTTTTAAAAGTGAAATTTGATTAGTTTAGAGTGCTTAAAACCAATTGGGGATAATTTTTAAGTAATTTTAAGTTAGGAAATTAAAAAATAGTCAGCCACACAAAGGAGGTTATGGCAAAATTTTCTAAAAATTTGTGAAATAAGTTTTATCTTTTAGTATCCAAAAAAGAGTAATCCCTGCCAATTGTGGATTCTAAAAGTGTAATTTTGATTTTATGCATAGAAAGATGCATAAAGAAATTTATTTTTATTTCAAAAGAGTTATTTTAATCAATTTTCATTTTATGTATAGGAAGATGCATAAAGAAATTTATTTTTATTTCAAAAGGGTTATTCTCATCAATTTTTATTTTATGCATAGGAAGATGCATAAAGAAAATTATTTTTATTTCAAAAGAGTTATTCTCATCAATTTTTATTTTATGCATAGGAAGATGCATAAAGAAATTTATTTTTATTTCAAAAGAGTTATTCTCATCAATTTTCATTTTATGCATAGGAAGATGCATAAAGAAATTTATTTTTATTTCAAAAGAGTTATTCTCATCAATTTTCAATTTATGCATAGGAAGATGCATAAAGAAATTTTATTTTTATTTCAAAAGAGTTATTCTCATCAATTTTCATTTTATGCATAAGAAGATGCATAAAGAAATTTATTTTTATTTCCAAAGAGTTATTCTCATCAATTTTCATTTTATGCATAGGAAGATGCATAAAGAAGTTTATTTTTTTTTAAAGAGTCATTCTCATCAATTTTGATTTTATGCATAAATAGGTGCATAAAGAATTTATTTTTATTTTCAAAAGAGTTATTCTCATAAATTTTGATTTAATGCATAGAATGATGCATAAAGAAAATTATTTTTATTTGAAAAGAGTCATTCTCATTAAAATTAAATTTATGCATAGAAAGATGCATAAAAGATTTATTTTTATTTGGAAAGTCTTATTCTCCTTAAAATTGAAATTATGCATAAATAGATGTGTAAAGAATCATTATATAAAAAAATAAGGATTCTTTTGCATTCTAAGAATGGATGTGATGAGATGGGATGTGAATCAGATAGATGAGAATGAATAGAGAATAGATGTGATGAAAATTAAAGTAATGAGAATGAGAGGTAGATAGATGTGATGATATGTGATATGAATCAAATAGATGAGAATGAATGGATGGATAGATGTGATGAGAATGAGAGATAAATAGATGTGATGAGATGGGATGCGAATCAGATAGATGGGAATGAATGGATGGATGGATGTGATGAGAATAGGAGTGACGAGAATGTGATGAGAATAGGAGTGACGAGAATGTGAGCTGAATAGATGTGATGAGAAGTAATGTGAATCTGATAGATCGGAATGAATGAATGGATGGATGTGGATGTATGTGAAGAATAGAAGTAGATGTATGTTAAAGAATGGATGTGGATGTATGTGAAGGATGGATGTGGATGTATGTGAACGATGGATGTGGATGTATGTGAAGAATAGAAGTGGATGTATGTTAAAGTATGGATGTGGATGTATGTGAAGAATAGAAGTGGATGTATGTTAAAGAATGGATGTGGATGTATGTGAAGAATGGATGTGGATGTATGTGAAAGGATGGATGTGGATGTATGTGAAAGGATAGATGTGGATGTGTATGTGATAAGTATGGATGTGGATGTATGTGAAAGGATAGATGTGGATGTGTATGTGATAAGTATGGATGTGGATGTATGTGGATGTATGTGGAAAAATATATGTGGATGTAAATGTGATGGATATGAATGAGAATTAAAGCGATGAGATATGAAGTAAATTGGATAGATATGAATGATAAGGGATGTGAATGAATGATAGGGGATGTGAATGAATGATAGGGGATGTGAATGAATGTGATAGCATATGAATCGAGTTGTGAATGAATGCTATAGGATGTGAATGAATGATAAGGGATGTGAATGGATGTGATGTGATGTGAATCCGAATGTGAATGAACGATAAGGGACATCAATGAATGTATTAGCATGTAAATCAGGATGTGAATGAATGAGATGTGATGTGAATGAATGTATTAGCATGTGAATCATGATGTGAATAAATGAGATGTGATGTGAAATGAATGTGATAAGATGCGATGTAAACTGGATAGATGTTAATGTATGTGAAGTGATGAGATATATGGGTAGATGCAAGTAGGTGAGATCTGACGAAAAATGAGGAAATAAGTGATGAGATAGAAAAAGATGTGATTAGATGAGAATGGGAATGCTTATGAAATGAGGTGGATTGATGTGCATGGATGCTTGAATGATGTGGATTGATGTGGATGGATATATGGAAGATATAGATGGATGTGTGGATAATGTAGATTGATGTGGATGATGTGGATTGGTGTGTGTATGATGAGTGAATGATGTGGATTGATGTGGATGGATGTATGGATAATGTGGATTGATGTGCATGGATGTTTGAATGATGTGGATTGATGTGGATGGATGTATGGATGATGTGGATTGATGTGTAGATGATGCGATTGGATGTGATTTGATGTAGGAATGATGTGATGTGATAGGGATCGATGATGAAAATAAAATTATGGTAAGATGAAAAAAAGACGGGGTCTAATGTGAAAGGATGTAGAGTAATGAGAAAAGATAGAACTATTGTTGGAACTCTATTTGTTTGTGAAATCTGTTTTTTAAAATGACTATTTTATGTCAAGAATGCTGGGGAAGCATTTTGATCTTCTTGTGTCGTGGAGACCTATCTGTTAAAGTTGCAACTGCTGAGACGGAGAGTCATCGGAGGACATCCCGCATAGCAAGGTCTTGGCCGAGGTCTTGACCAGCCTCGGTTTGATTAAATGGTGAGCTTCCGCCGGTACAGTGGATGAGGAAGCGGCCTATGAGTGAAGCGCTAGGTGACCTGCGAAGGATCCTAGAGGGTGCTGACCATACGGTGCTCAGGCTCTGGGTCGCTCAAGATACCCACGAGTACGTCAAGGAAGATATTGGAACAAGGAGTAAGAGTTGTTTTCTGAATTCGGGCATGGATCTGGTTGATTGACTTTGCTGGTCCTCAACGGATGAGTCCAGGGCTCTTTTATATGGATCTACTGGTTGATCTTGCTGATCTTCAACGGAGATTCCATCTAGATATTTTTATGTGATTATATTGTCGGGTACTATGAGCTAGGAACTATTAAAAAGGCCCCTGAGTGAACAGGTGGTGAGCGTTCTAGTTGCCAATGATGCCATAGGTACACTGATGAAGGAAGGAATTGAAAATTAGGATTCAAACTGGATAATTAGAGGATTATGATCAGTAACACTATTTTTTCATTAAATGATTGTTTTAAAGATTGTTGAATCTGTGAAAAAGGCAAGTTCATATTGGGTGTGTAAGTGGTGTGACTAGTTTTATGTTTGCATGAATATCCGGCTAGGGGGCTTGGGAACTCTTTCCGTGCTACCCAGGACAAAACCTAATCAGTTTCCTAATTGGATCCCATCACTACAGTGGTTGGGCGGTTTGCTAACCCATGGGACTAGATGGGGTTAGGCTGCTGGACTGATGGATCCGTAATCGAGACACAATTTCTGTATAGTACGATAGATGAGATAAATCATGGATAAAAATTGTTCTATAGAAAAGAATCAATGGTTGTGCCTCTCAATGAGGAAAAAAGCGTTGGTCTCTATGATCCAAGTAGAGTCTTTTTCCCTGATCTGACTATGGGACTTACGGGTTCGATCAGATGAGTTCAGTTAGCCAAGGCTTTTGACGACGTTAGAGAAAAGTTATCCTGGAGGAATCACCCGTGCTTTCTGGGCAAGGGAAGTTTTTTCAAGTTTGATTTTGGAAGAACCGATGGATTAGTCTCTTGTCTCGATATCCGTGGGCGAGGCCCCGAGTGTGGGACCCTGCCCCACGTAAGAAGTGCTACTTCCGCTGCTAGCACCCCCAAATTCGGGGTCTAGGATCTTACACAATGGATTACCAAGAATCCTACAAGCAAATGATTAATCACCTCATTGATGAAATGTGAGTCGCAATCACTCACCAATTCTAAGGGCAGCTGAATCTTGATATGATTTGCTCATATATACAAATTATGCAGTTGTTCCGCTTTCTTTTGAAGCTCTGGCTTCCGCCCATTTCGTGAAATAGTCCGTGGTGGCTACGATTATGTAGCGGGCTTAGGATTAGGATGGATGCGCCGCTGGACTAATCGGCCCCACAAAATCTATCTCCCATTTTTCAAATGGTTGCCTTACGATGATGGGGGTTAGTGGCATTTTGTCTTTCTATTGAGGAACAGAGCAAAACATTGGCATTCCTCGCATCTTTTGACAAACTCTATGGCATCCCTGAATAACGTAGGCCACAAGAGTCCAGCTTCTTGGAGCATTTTTCGAGCTATAATTTCTCCCAGCAAAATCCCCGCCTGCTATTCCCGAATGGGATTCTTTTAATATGGTCTTGAATTCATCCTCTCTTATGCACCGTGTAAGCACATTGTCTTTGCCTAGCCTATACAATTCTCCAACAATCAATTGATATGGTGCCGCAAGCTTGATAAGCCTCTACATCATATCCTTGTTCAAGGGTACATCTTGCGCGGAAAGCCATAAGCCAAATACTCTGAGATCTCTTTGCTTCACTCAGGTACCATATCCAATTTGAATAGACAAGCATTAGGAAGGTTTCATAATTGATATCAGTTTTTGGTTCTCCATTTGGAACTTTGGATACGTGGTCAGCCAACACATGCTGTGTTCCCTTCCTTACTATGACAATAAAGTCAAATGCCAACAACAATACTAGCCAACATGTGATTCTTCCCATGGTGTTAGGCTTATTCACTAGATATAGCAAGGCTTGATGGTCTACAAAAATATGAATTTGTTTCCCAAGAGATAATGTGGATATTTCTTGACTGCGTAGACCATGGCCAATCCTTCTCTTTCTGTAGTGGTGTAGTTCACCTCTACATCATTCAACTGACGAGACGACTGAAGAAAATTGGATAGTCCAATTTAAACTCAATTTAAACTCACCAGGTTGGGCTAGCATGCAACCAATAGCAAAATTTGAAGCATCGATGTGTACGTGGAATATAAGATCCCAATTGGGGGGTCGCAAAATGGGTGCACTTGCCAAAGCTTGCTTCATATGATCATAAGCCTCTTGACACTCCTTAGTCCACTCAAAGATAATGAGAAGTTTATATAAGGGTCTGGCTATCTCAACATAAAATATGATGAAGCGTAACCCACATGGCCCATAAACCTTTGCACTCCTTTGTAGTTGGTAGGTGGTGGTAGCTCCAGGATCAGTTTGACCGATATACCTTTTTTTGAGACTATGTGTCCCAGTATCACACCATGCTTGACCCATAATTGGCACTTCAAGGAGTTTAATGATATTAAATATAATTGGCAACATTCAAACACTTTCCTCAAGCAGGTCAAATGATCTTCCAATTGATAATGTGCACATAGATCATCAATAAACACTTCCAACCACTTTTGCAAGAAGTCCTTAAAAGCTGTGCACATCACTCGTTTTTGAAAGGTCGTCCGAGCATTTGTGAGACCGAACGGCATGACCTTGTAAGAAAATGTCCCCCACATTGTGTTGAAGGCTGACTTATGTTGGTCTTCTGGTGCTATGGACACCTGATTGTACCCCAAAAACCCATCTAAGAAGTTGTATGCTTCCCTCCCAGCCACTCTTTCCAAGACATGTTCAGTATACAGTAATGGGTAATGGTCCTTCTGAGTGGCTGCATTTACTTTTTTAAGATCGACACATACTCTTAGTTTCCCATTCTTTTTAGGTACTATCACAACTCCGTATGTTTGATCTCATAGATAAAGTCAGCAGCAATAAGCTAATCAATTCCCTCCTTTACAATTGCTGCATACTTAGGATTCATCTGGTATGGTTTCTACTGGCAGGCCGTGTGCCTTCCTTAATTGGAATCGTATGCCTTCCTTAATTGGAATCGTATGCCTTCCTTAATTGGAATCGTGTGCCTTCCTTAATTGGAATCGTATGTTGTACCACCTCTGAAAGTACCCCTTTCATTTCCTTGTAATTCCAGGCAAAACAATCCTTGTATTCCTTGAGGTGCGCAATGAGCTCTTCTTCCTCTGCAGAAATCAAATCTTTAGCAATGTATACAGACCTTGCTTCTTCCCTTGGTCCTGCAATATTAACCTCCTTGACTTCTTATGGGCCATCATATGATGTCGAAAACCCTTCCTCTTTTACCCTAGTGGATGTTAGCCATGGTCGCGCACTGAAAGCCCGTCTGTTTTATCCTCATTTTCCTTTTTGTTCTTTGCCAGATTTTCTTGGCCTCATGCTCTACCTCTGCGCGCCAAGGCTTTGTTGCGTTTTTGGTGTCCCACTTTTGTAAGTTTGGGTGTATCAGTTTCTTGAAGGGTGATTTTCTCTTGGTGCCTCCCTTCCAATGATATTTTGCTCAACTCTTAGGCCCAATCCTTTGAGAATTCAGCATGTACCCTTGTAACCTCAAGGTATCTCAACCATTAGGCATCCGTAGGTTTGCTTCGCTCTAGGAGCAGGGCATTTCATCAGGCTAGGTACCGTTTCTGTCTCTTCCATCGTCTAAGGCGTTGAGCACCGACTTCGTGCCACAATATCTTTTGTACTTGATGTCTCCCCTCTTGATTCCTCATCCATGGTTTGCCGATTAATCATGCAGATAGAAGTCATGGGGATGGTTCCTGATTCCAAATATTAGGTTCCCTTGGGTTGCATTATATCAATGGTAGCCAACACATGCATCTAATTTTCATTGAAATCAAGGGGAGGTAATGATGCATACATTTTTGTTTCCTCCTCATCCTTGGTCTCCTCATCTGCTGTAGGTTGGCATATTTGTAAGGATGTGGTTCACTCCATTGTGATTACTGAACAATTGCCCTTCCATGGGGTGTGCTTTCCATATGCTCTTAGATCAATCTTTAAGATTTGTGAGTCCCTGTGTACATATACATGGTCCAAGGCCCAATCACGCACCAATTTGGATTCTTTCATGAAGGGTAATCCCAATATTATGTCATATGTATCAGGTTAGCGTAGGAAGTCCATGACCACAAATGTATGATGGTAGCGAAACATAAAAAGTATGAACTTAACATCTTCTAAGAGTCCAATGGGTCTCCAAGATGTTCCATCAGCCATCTTAACGATTAGATCTGCTCTTTTTAAATCAGGTTTCCCTCCTCAATTGTCCTAATAACATTTGGTAATGATGCTGACACCTGCCCACCATCGAGGATAGATGCTTGGCATCCATTATGATGCATCGTGATGGTAGCCTTTGTGTCGTCACTCTCATAGTAGCGTCCAAGTTGGTTAACTAGTATTTTAACAACTCGCGTTTCCTTTGTATGCTTCAAGGGTCTTTCTCCAAAGGGTGGCAGAGCCTCATCAATATTATCAGCTAGACTTAGTCCTCCCTCGACCCATTCTTTTATATCTATCCCATAAGGTGGGTGAATTACGTAACAGTTGCCCCAAGGGCATCTGGACAGGTGTGGATAGTACATGTAAGATTCCTCCCCAGCCCCTCAAGATGTCCAGTATCTTCCCCTGTAATCAATCCCCTCTTCAGAATAATAAAAGATCTTGTTTCTACCTATTTTGGCTTAATCAGAGAAAATGTTCTAGAGAGAGGTTATTCAGTTTTTAGATATTTTTGGATGGAAAAACATCTCTTCTTATTAAAATAAATAAATTCTCCCGAAAAAATTTCAAAAAGAATTTCAGAAGGTGCATTAGAAATAAATTATAATCTGTTCATCAAAAGGCCTTATCCTCCTAAGGGTCCAAATTTTTTGAAAATTTTAGATTAAGGTTCTGAGGGGCCAATCAGATTCATCCAAATGTAGGGAGGAGATAAATTCCCCCTCATGAAGGAGGCGCCTATTTCACATGTGTGGTGAAGTTTTCAATTCTCAAATAATGAGATATTTCATCTCTCCTCTCTCCTAATTCAAGTCTAGTTCCAAAAAGTAAGCTAAACTAACCCAAAAATGGTCAAAAATTGACCAAACTAATCTCGAAAATTCTAGAATCAGTTTGCTTGGTTAGAGGCTCATTTTTTCCTATAAATAGAAGCCTCTCCCTTTTTAGAAGCTTAATAGTGTTTTATGCACTGTTACTCTACTCCTCCCCCCGAGCCAAAAACATTGAATTCTTTGATGATTCACTTGTTTTTGACTATTTCCTCTACAAAGAATTGGTGGCCACTCTTAATCCAAGCAAGAGTAGAACCCTCAATCCATCAAGCCAAAGGATAGCTCACAAAACTCCATGTAAGTTAGAAATTCTACTTTTTTCTAATTCTATTCTATGGTTTTATGATTTCTTGCTTCTTTTAAATTAAAATTGGATGTTATTCCTTGATGGAAAGGCTTCCCCCTTCTCTTCATATTGAACTCAGCTCTTAGAATGTAAAAAGCCATACAAAGGAGGTTATGGCAAAATTTTCTTAAATTTTGAAGAAATAAGTTTTATCTTTTCGTTTGTGTATTCTAAAAGTGTTATTTTCATTCTATGCATAGAAAGATGCATATTGGAGATATTTTTATTGTAAAAGTGTTATTTTCATTAGGAATAATTTCTATACATAGAATGATGCATATTGGAGATATTTTTATTGTAAAAGCATTATTTTCATTAGAATTAATTTCTATGCATAGAAAGATGCATATTGGAAATATTTTTATTGTAAAAGAGTTATTTTCATTAGAATTAATTTCTATGCATAGAAAGATGCATATTGAAAATTCCAATTATGATGGGAATTCCTCTTTCATCATTTAAATTTATACATGCATAAAATAATTTTAACTAAAATTTCTCTTAAAAATTACATAAATATATCCATTAATTCCAAATATGGTGGGAATTCCTCTTTTATTATTTAAATTTTTTATATGCATTAAAAAAAATTTAACTAAAATTTCTCTTAAAATTGAATAAAAATGTCCATTAATCCAAATATAACAAAAATTCTACTTTTTCCATTTAAATGATTGAATTTCAAATATGATGGAAATTTCTCTTTTATCATTTAAATTTATTCGTGCATAAAATAATTTATCTAAAATTCTTCTTTAATTTTTTAATAAAATATCCATTATTTTAATATTCCATTTTTTCTCTTTCTCCATTGGAATACATGGATCTCCATTATCATGAGAATTTCTCTTTTATATAAAAATAAAATTACTAGAAATTCCTCTTTCTCTCTAATTAACTATTTATGCATAAACATTAAAAATCAATTTTCCATGGATATGATGGGAATTATTCATTTAATATAGGATGAACAATCCTAGAATATGGTAAGAAGTCCTCTTTTCACATTATACATAAAAATGATTTATGTGTTAATTTTCAAAAAATTTTGCCCATAGCTCCGCTCTGCTGTTGCTGCTATTACTGATAATTTTCAATGATTTTAAAAAGCATAAGGTTTAGTAATACGATATGATAGAATAACTATCATTTGGACCAATATCCAATTTATGGACTTGATTCCAAAGTTTATCATAATTTAAGTAACATAAAAGCATTAAAAAGTCACTTCTTTGGCCTCTAGCTGGACTAGCATAGAGTTTGATTTTAGATTTGAGAATTTCTTCATGAGAAGCATCATTTGAATATAGAATTGTCATAGGAATGACCATTCTTTGGGGGGGAGAGAGATATGCTTAAAAAACATTCTAATTAAGCATAAATGTAAACTTTTTATGTTAATCATTAGAATTCATTAGAGAGCTTCATTTGCATTGAAAAACCATTCAATTGAATACTTCTCAAGCTTGAGAGGGGTTGAGAAGTGAAAAACATTTAGAAGATTAAGAAAAAAGACCATAAAGTCACACTTTACCTCTTGTTTTGCTCGATTCTCTAATCTAAGGACAGGCCCCCAACCAATCAATTGGTTAGTATGTTGAGGAAGGCTCCAAAGAAGGTTGAAGAGAGAGAAGCTCCAATCTCTCAAAATTGTAGAGGATTTTTAGAGGATAAGAGAAAATATGCTTATTTTAGTAATACTGGCATGGTCTAGTTCACAGATGAGAATATAAAAGAATGAGTTCTAGAATTTTCCAGCTTCAGTTTGGCTGAATTTGGACAATATTTGGACCAGTTTGGCTCCCTTTTTGATGTAGTTTTATCTAGGAGAGAGGAGAGATAAAAATATCTTAATATTTTTTAGTTTAAAACTCTTTCACATGTGTGAAATATGCGCCTCCTTGAAGGCTCCCCCTTTCCTTACCAAGGTGTCAAAATGGTATGATTACTCTAAAATATCTCATTTATCAACTCTTCATCTTATGTGGGCATTTACTCATTTTTGGGTATTTTCTTTTATTCATTGGATTTATCTCATCCCAACACTTGGATTAAACTTATTGGTCCATAGGAACCTTAATTTGACCATAATCCAAAAATTTCAGAAAATCTTGACCCTTAGGCTAAGGTCATTTTTAATTGATTCCTAATGCACCTTGGAAAATTTATTTTGATTTTCTGTTTCAGGGAAATATATTTTTGATATTTGTAGAATTTATATATCCAAAAATATCTTAATATTGAATTACCACTCTCTAGAAATTTTTATCTCACTAGGCAAAAACAAGGAAAAATAATATTTTCTTGTATTCAGAAACAAGGAATGATTACAGGGGATTAAAGTAAAGGCTTATTCATTATTCAGGCTGAGGAGGAATCTTACAAAGGATATCTAAGGTGGAAGTACAAAAGAGAGATAAAATGATGAATCATAATAGGCCAAAGAAGATTAAAAGATGTGTCGAATAATGAAGCCCATGTCGAAGAAGGAGGTATAGGAATTCCCCCACCTTTATTGTGAAGCACATGTCGACGATGAAGAGAGGTAAGAGGTCCTCCCTCACCTCTAATGTGTAGCCCATCCACTAGGATCCCAAATGAAGATAAGGAACTCAATGGGTTCCCATGAGTGTATGCCTTGATCCCAAAGATATGATGCTAAGGTGGGTGTCCTAGTAAACTGCAATGTAAAAGGGGAGGTCAATGTACCATATGTTAACGGTGGTGAGGATATGGTCCAATGGTCATCCAAAGAGGATCCTCGATTGCGGCTAGAGATGGTGCTCTATCAAATGCCATAGATGTATAAGTACCATGAATCATAAGGCCTACTGAGATAATTTATGTGGAGCTAATGACTCCAGATATAAGGCATGGAATCCAAGAGGCCTCTCCTTCATGAATGTACCATGAAGTGGGGAGAATTCCTTAATATGAGAAAATAGCGATTTATGAAAAATGACAACAAAGTTATGTAAATGACAACGCAACTCCATTTTTGGGAAAAAACCCAAAAAAATGTACCTTTTTTCAAATTTATAGGGACAAAAGACACACTTTCAAGTCAAACATTTTAAAAAAACCACAAATTTTGTGAAAAAAGAATGCATAGAACATTCCTTATGTTTTACTCTAAACCCAAAAACATCCAATATTATCAATTGAAAAAAAAAGAGTTCTCTTCTTCAATTTGGAAAACATGATAAATTACAAAGGAGAAGAAACTCTTCCAATCAACTAGGAGAGTCATTGGACCTTTTGTTTTAAAATATCAAGTGTTTCTAGCGCAAGTGTCCAGAATTTTTTAACTCAAATCCATACACAAGAATTTCTCAGCATGTCCACAAGTCGACGAATTCCATTTTTCTTTCCTTTTTTGCTTTGTTTAAGCATTTTCAGATCATAATTTCCCTTGAGCACAGATAAGTTTTATACCTATACACGTTTCTAGACTGCATGTTGTACGTAACATGCTATCCACAAATTGATAGGTAGTAAAATTGACGTTACTTTTAGACCCAATATAATTTGATGAAACTCTCTTACATGAGGCTAGTGCATAGTCTAAGAAATAAATTTTCTTTGTATACAAAGTTTATCCAATGTTTGAATTTAAGTATATTTTGATATTAAGACAAGTAAGGATAAAGAGTCAATGGCCATAGAAGTTTATCCAATGTTTGAATTTAAGTATATTTTGATATTAAGACAAGTAAGGATAAAGAGTCAATGGCCATAGAAGAGGTTTATTGAAAGTAAAGATGTCTTTAGATTTAGATAAAAATCCAACGATCCAAACGGTCAAATTTTAGACGTGGTAGTAAGTACTACAATTTATCAATTTACTTTATTTTGATCTAACAATTCAATTTAGAGCTATAGCCTTTGTTAAAACACAGTTTTTAGTTTATAACGGTTAGATTTTGAGCTATGAAAATGACAACAGCTGTTGTTTTGATGGAAATTTGGATTCTACAGTCCAAAATTATGTGAGAGACTAACATTTCTCTTTTTTTATAGTGAAATTTTCTTTTTTTTTTAACTTTTGGTCCATAACGAACAAAAATTTGACCTTTATTGGATGGAAAATTTAGTCCATCAATGGACAAAAATTATGTCGATGGAAAAAATTTCTGTCAATGAGAATTTGGATTCCAGAATTCACTTGGATTTTGGGATTGAAATTTCCACCGAGGTAGATTGAAATTTACGCTGATAAAAATCGACGAAAGTTTTCGTTGTAAAAAGCCATCAATGGAAATTTCAATTCATTTCCATCGACGGAAATTTTTGTCAATGGAAACTTTTGTCAATTTTCATCTCGAAACTTTCAATCCATCGACAGAAATTTCAATCAATCAATGGAAGTTTTTGAAACAATGAATTTTTTTGTCAATCCAATCCAGATTTTCATCGTCAGAATAAATTTATATCAAAGGACTGAACTTTCCATCAATGGAAATTTCAGTCCCAATGAAAATTTTTTCCATCGACGGATATTTTGAAAATTTCTATCCATTATTGCCATATTGAAATTTTTTATTCAACAAAAGTGAAATTTATGTCTATTTATGGACTGAATTTTTTCTTTTTTCGGATAACAAATTCACTTAGTCAGAAATGTCAATCTATTCATGGAATTTTGGACTCCAAAATTCACTTTGTCAACAAAGTGGATTCCAAAATCCAAATTTCTATTAATTTTTCAAAAAACAACTGATGTCTTTTTCATGGCTCAAAATCTAACCCGTCTCATAAACTAAAAACTGTGTTCTTACAAAGTCTATAACTCTAAATTGAACTGTTAGATCAAAATAAAGTAAATTGATAAATTGTAGTACTTACTATCATCATCTAAGATTTGACCATTTGGATCGTTGGTTTTCTATCTGATGTAGAGAAATATTTTCTTTCAACAATAAGCCTCTTCTATGGCCATGGACTCCATCTACCTACTTATCTTAACATCAAATATATGCTCTAATTCAATGATTGGGATGAAGTTGATTAAATTCTTGTAGAAGAAAAATCACATTTTTGTAATTTTACGTAAAGAATGTATTATAGATTAGATAGACATGCGTGAATTATTCGTAGTTTTAAAGAATACTAGATCTTGTCATTGAGCTTGTTTTTTACATTGTGTTATTTGACATAAAAAATGGAAATTTTTTTCCCTTTAAATTAGCAATATGTAAATTTTTTAAAAGAAGTTTGAAACTATGCTTATTTTGCAAAAGTTATAAAAACAATTCTCTTTACAGTCTCCAAAAGATTATAAAATTGATCAATATTTAGGACTAGTAAAAAATCAAGATGGCCTATTTTGCAAACAACTCATGACTCATTGTCACTTTTTATGACTCTCTACTATAAAAAGAGCAAGTCAAAGGAAGGGAAATAGTCTGTGTTGAGGCTATCTATTGCATAGTTCCATAGACACTGGCTCCAAATGATCTAAAATGACTATTGATGATGAGGACAAATGTAGCTCAATCACCACTGATGTAAGATAATATGGATACCTAATAGGTGTGCTAGACAAAGCACATACTACCTCATTGATGGGCACAAGATATGTGTCATGTTGTAACACCTCCATGTGAAGCTCTAGATAGAAAAAATTTGCATGATCTCTGGAGTACTAAGAGGTAAAATGGAAGGGCATGCTGAGCCATATACAATAAAGAGCCTCTATACAATATATCATGATGTGCGGACTATATGTGTCCCCAAAGATTTTACAAGTAAGATCCTCAGGGTATGGATGATTTTTTAACTTTAGAAAATGAATGGATTTTATGCATAAATTAGATGCATAAGAAAAATTCTTTTATTCTAAAAGTGTAATTCCTACTAAATTAGATTTATGCATGGAAAGATGCATAAAGAATTTATTTTAATCCAAAAGTGTTATTCTCATCAATTTTGATTTTATGCATAGAAAGATGCATAAAGAAATCTATTTTTAATTCAAAAGAGTTGCTTTCATCAATTTTGATTGTATGCATAAATAGATGCATAAAGAATTTTATTTTTATTCCAAAAGAGTTATTCTTATCAATTTTGATTTTATGCATAGAAAGATGCATAAAAGATTTATTTTTATTTCGAAAGTATTATTTTCATTGAAATTGAATTTATGCATAGATGCATAAAAGGATTTTTATAAAAGTGTTATTCCTACTAAAGTTATCTTTATGCCTAATTAGATGCGTAAAGAATCTTTATATAAAAAAATAAAATTCTCTTACATTCTATAAATAGATGTGATGAGATGTAATAGGAATCAGATAGATGTAAATGGATGGATGGAAGTGATGTGAATCAGATAAGTGGAAATGGACGTATGGATGTGAATGTGGATGTGGATGTATGAATGTGGAGGTGAAAATGGATGTGTGGATGTATGAATGTATGAATGTAGATGAGGATGTGGATGTATGAATGTGAATGTGGATGTGGATGTATGAATGTGAATGGAGATGTGGATGTATGAATGTGGATGAAGCATTCGCCCTCCTCCTCAAATACTCGCCTCCGCTGGATGAAGAACAGCTGATGGTGGCCAGGTTCATTCGGGGACTGAACGAACCTTTGAATATCCTGGTGAAGAATGCCAAGCCAGTTTCCATGGCCGAAGTAGTTCGGATGGCGAAGGATTTTGCCAAGGCCTTTGATGTCAAAGTCCCGCCAAAGCGAGCACCATCACCTTTCAAAAGGTTTTTATTTCCAGAAGATGACTCCAACCTTCCTCTGCCTAAGAGATATCAGTGTTAGACCCAAGATATGGGAAGTTCTAGAATGGAAGAAATGTCCTTTTTCGGAAACTCAATCCCCTGGATTTCAACTTCAGAAGTTCCACCCTTAACAAGAGAGTGAAATGCTATAACTGTCAAGGGTTTGGACATCGCAGCATGGATTGCCCAACTCCTTTTGGATCAAGGTTTTCAAGGCAGGAAAATGAGGAATCAAGATTCCAGACTCCAACCCCTTCCGTCCAGAGTAATCAGGGTTCTACCCGCCAAAATCAAGGAAATCTCAGAGGTAGACCCTCTATCCAACCTACAGTTTCAATCCAAGGTAAGGCAAGACCTCCACCTCAGAATAGAGGAAGTCAAAGAGAGTTGTTCCCAAATCGGCCATCCACTTCCAAGGCAGTAACGCTGGAAGTGATTGAAGAAGAAGATGATGAAAGAGATCATACTCCACCTGCGAGATGAGGACATCTCGCGTTTTTTAAGTGGGGTAGAATGTAAGATTCCTCCCCAGCCTCTCAAGATGTCCAGTATCCTCCCGTGTAGTCAAATCCCTCTTCAAAAATATAAAAGATCTTGTTTCTACCAGTTTTAGCCTTGTAAGAAAGCATTATGGGCCCAAGGCCATGGACAACTAGTAAGTAGGTGTGAACTCTTGGGTGGAGTATAAATACCAATGTAAATGGGATTATGGCTCATTCATGATAATGTTATCTATTCCAAGAATCAATGGTGAGCTTCTCCCGTGAGATGCTAAGTGGTGACTCCTTCATGAGCCACTCCCTTGGTGAGGGACTAACCCACCCCTGTTACTTTCTTTCATTGGTATCAGAGCATGGCTTTTGATCCATGATTTTTAATTTTCTTTTCTTCTTCTCATTTCGTGAGATTTCTGCTTCATTTGATTCATGGGGGAAGGGGATATGGCTAAGGTAGAGTTTGTGGTTCAAATCTGAGCACATGGACCTATTGTTTTTAGAATGAGTGGACCAAATTGGGGAAAATTTCTAATCTTGATTAGCAGTTGTTAATCAAAAACGTTTTTTGTTTGGGAGCTTTCTTGCAAACCCTAGCCATGGAATCTCAACATGAGCAAAGGGCATTGAGTCTCTCATGTATCTAGCAATGTTTTATGAAGTATTTCACCTATTTTCCATGAGCAATGGGGCTCCCAATGTAGCTGAAAATCACTACCAAAGCTGCCCACGTTTTTCACCAAAGTGACCCTAATCTTCATCTTCTTCAACAAATTCAAGCATTAAGGCTTCCCGGGTGACATTGGTGAGTTGCTCCATCACTTCCTTACAATTTTGAAGCATTCTTTCAAGCTATGGAGTGAATTAGGGTTTTATTACACATAAAACCCCCATTTTCAGAAATTGGACTTTAATCATGGCCATTCATGCTGCTCTTTATGCATTATGAATGCTTGAATGCTACACATAGCCATTCAATGCTATGCCTTGCATATTGGCATAAGTGAGCATAGCTTTGGGCACATTTGGGGGATTGAATAAAATGTTTTGGGTTGGAAGTCTGCTTTTTGGTGACCGTTTTCCATTGCCGGTTGCACGTTTTTGGTCATAACTCTCTCATACGAACTCCGTTTTTAGAGTTCTAGTACTCAAAACGACCGGCTCGTCGTCCTCTTCGAGACGAGCTATAGGTCTTGAGGTGCAGCATTCAGCAAGTGCTTTCTGTTTTCACTTTTGTACTGGATTTTCTAGTCCCGAGCGGGAACTCGTGCCCAGAACGCGACCCGAGATCACCGCTTTGTGACACTTGGATGTTGTTGGATGTGTTGTTGGATGTTGTTGATGATGGGATTGTAATGGAGCTATGAAAGGGCATGGTCATGATGCCATTATGATTTGTAAAATGATAAAAGCATGAGTCATGCTTACACATGTAAGTGATCTTACCCTCATCCCATTTGTGAATTCCAATCACATACACTCACCATTGCATTCACTTTCATTTCCTAGTGAATCTAGCAATGTGTGAGGGTACCTTGGCATGGGTTGGAGAGGCCAAGGGGAGCATGTCATGAATCTACCATGCCGTGATTGCCTTGGAAAAGCGGTATGGTGGAGGATTAGGTACATTGGTGGTGAAGACATGGCCTCAACCTTCACCTTGGAGGAAAACTTGGTGAAGGGGTGAGAAGTGCTTGGCCGGGAGATCCGCAAGCATCAACGCGCTTCATCGACATCAAAGCCATACTTGAGCCAAAGCAAAGCAAAGCAAAGCAACAAACCTCTACATCGACTCAAGTTGCATCATGACAAAGGGGTGATGCCATATGGATTTGCATGCAAAAATGCTTTGTGGTTGATGCCTTGCAATGGTCAAAATGCTTTGTGGATTGATACCTTGCAATGGTCAAGTGGTTAATGATGATACAAATGCATGGGTAGATTGAGATTTGCAAGCAAAAGCGGGGAAGTTATGGCAAAATTTTTGCAAAAACTTGCCTAGTTGCAGTCAGGGCAGAACCCTAAATTTTAGGGTTTACAAAGATTATTCCAAATCTGTCCTTGATGATTCTTAATCTACACATCAAGACCTTTCTAACAAGCCGAAGATCTCTGAAATCGGAGAAGTTTGGAGCGGTCAAAGTCAAAGTTTGACTTTCAGCCGGGACAGTTGACTGGTCAAAGGCAGTTGACTTTTTCAAATCTGTTTTTGGGGATCCTTATTAGTCTCATCGAGAGCTTTCCAACGATATAAAGATCATCAAAATCTGATATCGTTTGGATAGTGAACTAAAAGTTGGGCCTCTATCGCAAACCCTAAAACAGAAAGTACTTGCACACCAGATTTTTCTTGCCCCAGGCATTCAGCTCCAAGATCTTATCATTACGGATCTATCGAGCTAAAGAGAAGCAAAATCGGACTTGTCTCCAAAGAGTTTTGGCATATTTGGTGATTTGGTCACATTTTGGAGCAAAACAGTGAGCTAGTTTGCAAGTGGGACCAAATTTCATGCATGGAAATGACTAGAGGGGGACAAAACAAAGGAGTTCGGAGTGAGCAAGATGCTAAGCAACCCGAACCATTAATGGCTAGTGGATCTTCTACAAGAGTTGGGGAGGATTCGACTTCAAATGCCACTAGTGATTCACAGCCATTGGAGACTTCTCAACCCATGGTGGGGACTACTCCGATCACGATGGACATGATGCTTAAAGCCATGGAGAGTATGTTCCAACGGGTTGAAGGTAACCTAGCTAGTCGGCAACAACAGTTTGGTGAGCAACTCATGGAACGCTTTGACAAGCGCCAACACTATCTTGGTGATATGATGCAGACGGGATTTAGAGACTTGGGTAATGCTATCAGTGGGTTGGCTTCTTCCAAGTCTAATCAAGAAGTGGATGACAATGTAATGGATAGTGCACACCATGAGTTCCGACATGAAAGATTGCCGCCTATGCATGAGGTAAACCATGGGAGACAGATGATGTCACACTCGTCTCAAGTGGATAAAGGAAAAAGGCCTATGGGTGATGCTTATCATGAGAAGTCAAATGCCAATGTTCCAAAAGCTACGTCCTTTATGCAGGATGCCAGAAGAAGTTATGAGCACAGAGGGCTAAAGGATGCATGTGATTGGGATTGGGAAGATGAGCAAATGCAAAGACACTTGGGTGAAGGAAGAGGATTTGATGATCCTAGAACACGGCAAAGAGGGCCAAGAATGCAGAATGACATGGATAAGACCGTGAAGGACAAAATCACATTCACAAAGTTCAAGGGAGAGTCAAACTCTATCGAAGACTTTGAAGAATGGGCAAACAAAATGGACCTCTACTTCGAGATCAGCCCGAGAAGTGAAATGTCAAAGGTTTACTTTGCTTCATTGCATTTGGAAGGCTTTGCTCATACTTGGTGGAGAAGGAAGCAATCACATGGTTATGTTATTTCTACTTGGGAAGCATTCAAGAATGACATGGCAGAGGAGTTTACTTCTCGAATGCAAAGGGATAACCACATTGTAGAATGGGACAAGATTGAACAAGTCACAACGGTGAAGGCCTATTCTCAAAAGTTTCTAAAACTTCTATTATACTTGGATGATTTTGATGAGCATTATCTAGTCGTCAAGTATATAAGGGGTTTGAAGACTCCTATTGGTGGTGATGTCAAAGCTCAAGAGCCCGCAACTTTGAAGAAAGCAATGATGCTTGCAGAAATTCATGAGGAAAAATATATGTCAAAGTGGGCTAACAAAGGCAACACCAAGGGAGAAGTGGTTACAAGAACGGATTTGAGTTCTCATGCAAATGCAAATGCAAGGCCTAACCTTCCAAGGTTTCCTACCGTGTATGGTAGAGGGTCTAATAGACTTCCATTTAAACCACCATTTATGTCCAACAAAGCTACATACAATGAGTCCAAGCCAGCAAATGGGGGTTCAAAAAGCAAGGTTATCAAGGAGGACCGTTTGCATGAAATGAGGCTCAAAGGTCTATGTTTCAAATGTGGAGAAAAATGGAACAAGGATCACTTCAAAGTATGCAAATCCAAGGATATGTCCATAAGCTACATTATCACTGAGGACAATGCTAATCATGAGGAGGAGGAATTCCTTGAATGCAATGATGCCTTAGGATGGGGAGATCCTCATGAGGGTGGAGGTTCTCATGATGATGGTTTTGATGAAGAAAATCCCGAGTTTCCTTTTGATCCGGGTGGGAAACTAAAGTTTGCTCATGACAAAATGGATGATGGGATGCCTCTATGCGTGTGGGACGAAGACAATAGTGCACATACTACCTTGTGTACAATCTCTCATGATGCTTATGCGGGAAGTAAGGGTGCCAACACATTGAGATTGAAGATCAAGGTGAATGGGAGAACAGCATATGCACTCATTGATACTGGAAGCACGCATAGTTTTGTCAATAAAAGGTCTTTGAACACTCTCAAAATGCAACCAACTTCTTTACCAAACAAGCACATGGTGCAAGTGGCCAATGGTGATTCAATGAGTTGCAATATGAAGTGTCAAAGTACAGAATTGGAGTTGTCCAAGAACTACTCTTGCAAAGTTGATCTTTTGGTGATTGAGTTGGGACCAATTGACATAGTACTTGGATGTGATTGGATGTCCACTTTGAACTCTTTTACCATGAACTTACAAAAAAGTTTCATGAGTTTTGTGCATCATGGAAGGGTTATTACATTGAATGGAATGCAAGGGTCCAAGCTCTTCATGATCAATGCTACTCAAATGAAGAAAGAGTTCAAGAAAGAGGGCTATGTTTATGTACTACAGCTTTGCAAAGAGGAAGATAATAGCAAAAAGGATTGCATCGAACATGTGGACATGGTTAAGCTACTCAAGGATTATGAAGATGTGTTTACCATGCCAAAATCAATGCCGCCAAAGAGGAGTGTTGATCATGCTATTGATTTGGAACCAAATGCCAAACCAATCAACAAGCCTCCCTATCGTTTGTCAAAGGTTGAAAAGGAAGAGGTGGCAAAGCAAGTAAAAGAACTCATTGACATGGGATGGGTTGAACCAAGTCAATCTCCTTTTGCTTCTCCGGTGCTACTTGTGAAGAAAAAGGATGGTACTTTTCGCATGTGCATTGATTACCGTGATTTGAATAAGATCACCATCAAAAATCGATTTCCAATACCAAGGGTGGATGATCTTTTGGATGAGTTGAAGGGTGCCACATGCTTTTCAAAAATTGATTTGCGTTTCGGATACCATCAAATAAGGATGAAAAGTGGTGATGAGTTCAAAACAGCATTTCGTACAGAAAGGGGTCTTTACCAATTCATGGTTATGCCGTTTGGATTATGCAATGCACCGGTAACTTTTCAAGCATTGATGAACAAAGTGCTTCAACCTTTCCTCTACAAGTTTGTATTGGTCTTTTTCGACGACATACTTATCTATAGCAAGAATGAGGAAGTGCATTTGAAGCACGTGAAAGAGGTTTTGGAGGTCTTGAGGCAAAACAAGTTGTATGTTAAGGAGACAAAATGTACCTTCATGGCACATGAGGTGGAATATTTGGGTCACATTGTGAGCAAGGATGGCATTTGTGTGGATCCAAAGAAAGTGGAATGTATTAGGAATTGGCCGGTTCCTTCAAACACTACTCAATTGAGGGGATTTTTGGGGTTATCTTCATTCTATAGGCGCTTTATTGCCCACTATGCAGAAATTGCAGCCCCAATGACGGATAAATTGAAGAAGGAAACCTTCTTTTGGGATGCCATTGCCAACAAAAGCTTTGAAGATATGAAGAAGATGCTCACATCAGCACCTATTTTGGTATGTCCAGACTTCACCAAACCTTTCACAATAAGGGCGGATGCAAGTGGAAGAGGGATTGGTGCGGTACTTTACCAAGACCATGGAGTCATTGCTTATGAAAGTAGAAAGCTGAATGACAAAGAAAGAGAACTCCATGTGTATGAGCAAGAGATGATTGCTATACTCCATGCTATCAAGAAATGGCACCATTACTTATATGGGAGTCATTTTTATGTGAGAAGTGATCATAGGGTGCTGAAGTATTTCCTCACACAACCCAATTTGTCTCCTAAGCAAAGAAGGTGGGTAGCAACACTACAAAACTATGATTTTGAAATCACATACACAAAGGGCAAAGAAAATGTGGTTGCCGATTCCTTGTCTCGTATGTGGGCCTGCTCATTGTATGCTATTTCTGAGGTGCATAAAGATTGGATCATGGAGATACAAGAAGAGTACTTGTTTGATGAAGAAACCTCACAAATAGTGCAGAAATTACAGCAAGATGTATGTGAAGAGTTACCCCATTATGAGCTGAAAAATGGTCTCCTCTACTACAAAGGAAAAGTCTAGTTGGTTCCTACTTCATCATTTATCAAGAAGATCATGGAAGAGATGCATTGTACTCCTATGGCTGGTCATTTGGGTGTCTACAAAACCTTTGATGCAATAAGGAAAAGTTTCTTTTGGAAGGGGATGTGGAAGAGCATTCATGCTTATGTAAGTGGGTGCCGGTCATGTCAATTGAACAAGGATCCTACACATAAACCGGGAGGTTTGCTTCAGCCATTGCCCATTCCCGAAGGCAAATGGAGTCATATATCAATGGATTTCATTACTAACCTTCCGCGCACAAAGAAAGGGTGGGACAGCTTGTATGTTGTGGTGGATAGATTGACCAAAGTGGCCCATTTCATTCCTTCCAAGGTCACATATTCAGCCCAAAATGTTGCCAAGCAATTTGTTGATGGGGTTTTCAAGTTGCATGGTATGCCGTCACAAATTGTGAGTGATCGCGATGTCAAATTCATGAGCACTTTTTGGAGAACATTGTTTGAATATATGGGAACCAAGATTACTCCAAGCACCGCCTATCATCCTGAAACCGATGGTCAAACAGAAAGAGTAAACAAATGGGTGGAAACATATCTACGCCACTATTGTCATGATACTCAAAGCACATGGGATGATTGGTTACCTTTGGCTGAGTTTGCTTACAACTCAACATATCATGTGAGCATTGGCATGTCACCCTTTGAGGCTTTATATGGTTACAAGGTCAATTTGCCTATGTTGGTGGGTACATATGAGACTTCTAACCATAATGCCAAGGAGGAAGCTGAAAGGATGCAAGCTTTGTTGCAACAATGCAAAAGTAATTTGAAGGTTGCACAAGAGAAAATGAGACAATATGCCAATGTTCATCGAAGACCATTGGAATTCAAACTGGGAGATTGGGTTCTTTTGAGAATACCAAAGTCAAGATATGCGTCTTTGAAGGGAAGCACAAACACCAAACTAGCTCATCGCTATTATGGTCCTTATCAAGTGATACGAAGAGTTGGGGAGGTTGCATATCAACTCTTACTTCCATCTACAACAAAGATTCATGATGTGTTTCATGTCTCTCACTTGAAAGGATATGTGGGTATGATCGATCAAATGGTTGATGAGTTACCTCCAATGAATGAAGAGGGAATGATTGAATACATTCCAGAAGCTATCTTGGGTACAAGGAAAAAGGTACTTCGCACTCGTACCTTGGTGGAGTATCTTGTTCAATGGAAGGGTTTACCTAAGGAAGAAGCTTCATGGCAACCTATTTCAGCATTGGAGGGATATGAAGCATTGATAGAGCAATATGGGTTGGTGTAAATTCAGCCAAATGGAACATTCTTCTCCGAATTTGGGGTATTCATTTGAGGTTTCGAGGACGAAACCATTGGGGAAGGGATGGTTTGTAAGAAAGCATTATGGGCCCAAGGCCATGGACAACTAGTAAGTAGGTGTGAACTCTTGGGTGGAGTATAAATACCAATGTAAATGGGATTATGGCTCATTCATGATAATGTTATCTATTCCAAGAATCAATGGTGAGCTTCTCCCGTGAGATGCTAAGTGGTGACTCCTTCATGAGCCACTCCCTTGGTGAGGGACTAACCCACCCCTGTTACCTCCAATGAATGAAGAGGGAATGATTGAATACATTCCAGAAGCTATCTTGGGTACAAGGAAAAAGGTACTTCGCACTCGTACCTTGGTGGAGTATCTTGTTCAATGGAAGGGTTTACCTAAGGAAGAAGCTTCATGGCAACCTATTTCAGCATTGGAGGGATATGAAGCATTGATAGAGCAATATGGGTTGGTGTAAATTCAGCCAAATGGAACATTCTTCTCCGAATTTGGGGTATTCATTTGAGGTTTCGAGGACGAAACCATTGGGGAAGGGATGGTTTGTAAGAAAGCATTATGGGCCCAAGGCCATGGACAACTAGTAAGTAGGTGTGAACTCTTGGGTGGAGTATAAATACCAATGTAAATGGGATTATGGCTCATTCATGATAATGTTATCTATTCCAAGAATCAATGGTGAGCTTCTCCCGTGAGATGCTAAGTGGTGACTCCTTCATGAGCCACTCCCTTGGTGAGGGACTAACCCACCCCTGTTACTTTCTTTCAAGCCTAGAGAGAGAGAATCTTCTAGAGAGTGATAATTCAGTTTTTAAATATTTTTGGATGGAAAAATATCTCTTCTTATTAGAATAATTTCCCCCGAAATAGAAGTTCAAAAAGATTTTCAGAAGGTGCATTAGAAATCAAGTATAATCTGTTCAAGAGGCCTTATCCTGAGGGTCAAGATTTTTTTGAAATTTTGAATTAAGGTTCCTATGGGCCAATAAGATTCATCCAAATGTGTGGAGGAGATAAATGGAAGAAATAAAGAAAATCCCCCCAAAAATGAGTAAATACTCACATAAGATGAAGAGTTGACTAAGGACAAGGTTATTAGTTAAAAAAGAGAGATATTTAGAAGAAATGATGCATTTTTGACACCTCAGTATGGGGGAGTTCCCCTCATAAAGGAGGTGCCTATTTCACATGTGGGGGAGAGTTTTAAACTCCCAAATAATGAGATATTTTTATCTCTCCTCTCTCTTGTTTCAACTAGATCCAAAAAGTGAGCTAAACTGACCTAGAAATGGTCAAAAATTGACCAAACTGATCTGGAAAATTCTAGAATCAGTTTGCTTGGTTAGAGGCTCACTTTTTCCTATAAGTAGAAGCCTCCCTCTTTGTTGAAGCTTAATAGTGTTTTTGCACTGTTACCTTGCTTCTCCCAAGAGCCAGAAAACTGTGAATTTACTCATAATTCATTAGTTTTTTGACCTTCCCTCTTCTAAAGATTGGTGGCCACTCTTGTTTCCAAACAAGAGTAGAACCCTCAAACTATCAAGCCAAAGGAAAGCTCTCAAATTCCTTCATAAGTTGGAGATTCTTCTCTTTTCTATTCATTTTATGGTTTTTTATGATTTTTGTCTTCTCTAAATTGAAAATGATGTTATGCCTCATTAAAAAAAGGCATTCCCCTCTCTTCTTTAGTAAATCCAACCATTCTTATCCTAGATGAATGATTAATGGATAAAATCAAGTTTTTCATAATGTTTCTGGAGAGACGGAAAACCCTCTCTCTTGTAGTAAGAGGAGTACGATCCACACTAAGCTCACTCCAATGGGATTTGCATCCCTTTCGGAGCTAGGGATTCGACCCGTACCGGTGCACAAGAGCTTATCCCCAAAAGGAGAGAATGCTCATGGCTACCATCACTTGACACTAGACTAACCATACACACAAGCTCAACTTGTCCTCATTCCTTCACACCCATTCATTCACAAACACAAGCAAGAGGAATACAATCACTATGCACTCAAGCAAAGAGAAAGACCTCACTCCACTCCTATCTTCCTACAAGCATGCACACATTCAAGCATCAAGCTTCCATGAAAGCTTCAAATCAATCCATGTACTCAAAAATGAAATACTAAAAGCATGCATAAGAGTAAAATGATTAGAGAAGAGGATGAGAAAGACTCATGACATTGCTAATGATTCAATGAAGAGATTAACCTCATACAATGATGTAGATGGGGTGAGAGAAGAGTCTTCACCTCTATGGAGAAGAGGGAGAGTAGGTCTCTCAAAGGAGCTCTTGCATGAACTAAGCCCAAAGTGTGTAAAGCTCTCAAATGAGCCACCTTTTATACAAAAATTCTAGGACTCCCATAAGTCCCCATGTGGGATTATTATCAAACCCTCTCCCACATTCATCTACAAAGTGGAACTCTTTTCAAGAGCCCTAAGTATTGTTTTTGTTGCATCTTGGTATTGGTATTGATCCTCATTTGCAAGCAACACTCCCCCCTTCCTATTTTGCGCACGTCCTCGAGCGCGGTAGTAGCAAGGGCTGCAACAAAAAAAAACAATTGATGCAAGTCAAGTCCTTTATTGATAAAAAGAAAAGAAAAGCAAAATCAGCAATAATAATTACACACGTGAGCATACAAGTGCAAGGCTGATTAAAGTTTTAATGAATACTAAAAGAGGTGAGTAAAAACTAGTCAAAGTGAGACTTAGGTAGTAGATAATGCTATGCAAAGGCAAGTGTCGTTGTACACCTCCGGTTATGACCGCAGTCTCAATGTCCTATCAGTATGTAAGTTACTCCTAAGTGGCAACCCTACTCCTAAGTATGAGCAAAGGTGATTGGAGCTCTCTCTTGTTGTTGTTTTTTTTTTTTTTTTTTTTTTAAATCTGTGTGTAGAAGGTGATAAAGATTAAGGTTCTATCCCCATGAGACCCGAGCAATGGCCAAGAGACCTCCGCCAAGAGAATCTAAAGACCGCTAAGTATCTCAAGGGCGACAGACCCTTTTCTTTCTTTTATGACCGAAGGAGTACCCCATGAAGATGAAAGCATCGGTCTTGAGGGCCCATAGTGTACCCCCGAGTCCTACCAACATCTATCAAGGCGATAGATTCCTCAATGGTCTTCTTCTGAAGCTTCTAGACATCAGTGTTTACCCCATGGAAACCAAGGCATCGGCCCCAAGGTGCCGAGACATCCCCAGGTCCTACCAAGCACTTCGCATGGCGGTAGACACTTCATGTCACAATTCACCTTGTATATATATTTTTGTAGGGTATATTTTCATAAATTTTTATTACTCGTAGCACCTAGCTCATATCTAAGAGATAACTACCACTAGGGATAACTAATATACCTTGAAGACATAAGTACTTGGCATACTCCCTTGGTATATATCCTACACTGTCTTGGAATAGAAATATCTCTTACTAAGTTTTCTAAGACTCTAGAATGTACTCACCACCTTTTAACTACTAATCAAAACTCCAACCAGCCAATGTTGTGTACATGCAAACCACATATTCGAAAGATAAGAGCACATAAAGAAATAAAGATTAAGATTTGCATACACCTGTTGTAGTGCCCTGTTGATGTTGTTCGTTTGCCTTGATTAATTGCTGATTTTGTGCAGATTGCTCCTCCTTGATCTTTGTAAGCATAGCATATCTCCCCCCTTCCTAATTTGTGTGCACGATAGGTGGACTGTAGGGGCGTATCTGATGCTCTTCTTAAGCTGAGATCTCTGCACAAAGTTTTATTAACAAACAAAAGAAAAAACAAAAGAAGAAAATTTGTTAGTGGTGCCAATCACCAAATATAGCCGAGGGGAAAAAACCCAATGGGAGAAAAGTGCCCTGGCTTGTCGTTCTTATTGTGGAGTCAATGAGTTACTCTTGAGCTGATGATGGGTCCGTGTCCTCGTCTGCTGGAAAGATGGTATCAATTTCCTCAGGATGCAGAGACAACCCCTCACAAAAACCGGCCTCTGGAGAAGGTGGTAGAGGAAGGAGTGCTTCCTCACTGAAATATGGCATTGGTTCTATGGGAAGGTTAGTCAGACAGTTTTGATTTTGGAACTGTGCAATGTAAGTACTCATATTGATCCAATATTGACATGTGGAGGGTTGGGGAAGGAGGGCTTGCAAGATTGGTAGTTGCAAGTCATTTAAGCTCGTATCCCTCCATTGTTGTGCTTGTACCTCCTCAGGTAATCTTCGTTGATTTGGTCCCCTTTCTGGTATTCTCACATTAAGAAGATTATGGCGTTGGGGAGTAATTCCCACAATTTGCTTCATTAAGGCCGTGCCATATCGTCTAAAATAAGAGCGGCATATCCAACAAATATGTGAAGCTTCACTTAATACTAGCCGTGCGCACTCTTGACAATGTGGAAATGGGTGATGCTGTTGAAAGAATAACGTAACAAAGTGATGCCCACAGCAATTTTCACCTAAGGGAGCATAGAAATACCTAGAATGTGTTTGAAACGGAGGAGCACTATAACCCCCGCGATGATCAAGTCGAGTACTATCAGGGTCAAGGCATGGTGGACATGTATCGCGCCAAATATCCATCAGGAGTTATCTGGACGTAGAATAAAGAAATTTAGAACACTCATATCCTTCATGACAATTCCAATCAAAAACTAGATTATCAAAAAGAACACATCTCCTAAAGGCATAAGGAACTACATTATTCAAACATTGTTTTACCAAAGAGCTTTAATTGTAGCGTTAATGCCTTATCTTTAGCTTTTGGTATATCCTTTTTAAGAGGTGTAGACTGTAGCAATTGTCTTGGAATTTGAGCAAGATAAGAGGATTTAGGCATTGAAGTACCAGAATCTATGCTCAAATAAGACTCATTTGGACTTGTCGTAGGTACACCAGTTGTTGGTTGAATTGTGAAACAAGGAGAAATAGGGGCAACAGTTGTTTCAATACATGTTTTAGGAAGATCAACACAAGTAGATTTGTAGGTGCTATCACAGTCACCTTTCCTTTCTTGGGGAATTTGTGTTGATTTCTTTTGCACCCACTGATATGGGCAATCAGGGGTGACTCTTGGAATATTTTTGAAACACTCTTTTACCTTTAGCAATCTATGGCATTTTGGAAGCCAAATTGATGTTGCACCCTCATAATAACCTTGTGCTTTAAGAACATGTTTGGGGACCCATCGAGTAACAACCCGAGGTTTAGGCTTGGAAATGATGTGCTTCTTAAGAGGCTTAGCAACTGGAATAGATGGTACAAGTTTGTACGCATCTTTGGGTAGCCACATTGATGAATCCTTCTTGCCTGGCCTTCTTTGAGCAGCAACTAGAGTAGTTGGAACATGCCAGCCATGGCCCTCACTTGAGTACTCATCAATTATCCACATCATTTGTTTTGGAGCTTCAAGAGCAGATTTTGATTGTGGGTTGGGTAAGGTAGAAACATTACCTTTTGGACACAATAAAGCATGTGGTGTAGCAGATCCCAAGATGCAATCAGAATCAATTTGCAACTTGTATTGTCTATTCTTCCAATCCAATGAGCAATTGGTCGCACTTAACCACGATCTACCGAGAACAACCTCTACTACTGCCTTGGACTTACGTGCCACATAAAAGGGCACTGACATCTGGTGATCCTGAATGGACATCATAATGACGCATTTTCCCTCTATAGGGTTATCTTCACCTGAGAAGCTTCGTAGGTCCACAGGAGTGTGTACAAGTGTGGGTTGACCCAAGGCTATCCATGTTTCAAACGATAGAACATTATAGTCTGCACCAGAGTCAATTAAAGCAGAGACAAAGTAGGTAGTCTCATGAAGATGAAGGCATACTTGAATATTGAATGGATCGACATATGGCTCATCAGTAGCCAACTGTATGGCCAACACAGAAGCTTTGCGACGCTCCTTGGCTTTTGCAACTCTAACTTTAGCCTCCTCTTGAGCCTGACGTTTAAGTAGGTCAAGTGCTTTTTTCCGTGTTTGTGCAGCATGCATCTGTTGAAGCATGGCTTCAGTTAATGGTTCATTGTATTTTTTGAGACGACTTCCATTAATGAAGTTAGGCATTTGCTCACCTTCTAGTGTCTCCAGACGCACCGCACCACTTGGAGTAAGCTCATTAATCACAAACGGTCCTAGGCCACGTTTCTTGAGCTTTCTCTTATGCTTCTTAAGTGTATATAAGAGCACCAGGTCTCCTTTTTTGAATCGGCCCGTTGTTACATTTCTATCATACCATTGCTTTTGTCTCCTCTTCTCAGCATACATCCCCATTACCGCCAATAAGCGGGTCTCATCAAGCTTTTCCAATTCGTCAACACGTTGTGAAAGCTCATGACCAGTCCAATCCAATTGTTTAGCTACTCGTAGAGTAGGTACAAGAAATTCAATGGGAAGAATTGCATCTAACCCAAAAGCAAGTTCAAATGGGGTTGTGCCCACAGATGTTTTATAGGCTGTCCTATATGCCCAGAGAACAGAGTGCAACTTTTGCTCCCAATCAGTCCTATGTCCCTCAACAATCTTTGTGAGTGCTGTGCAGAGAATCTTGTTAGTACTCTCGGCTTGTCCATTGGTCTGGGGATGATAGGGTGCAGAACGCTTGTGAATTACCAAAAATTCTTGAAGCAAAAATTCTATGACTTCATTTACAAAGTGTACACCTTGATCACTAACGATCTCAATAGGTAAGCCATAGCGTGTAAACACGTACTCATACAAGAACTTAGCCGTGGTTCTGGCATCATTTTTGACTGTTGCCTTTGCCTCTACCCATTTGGTCAAATAGTCGGTTGCGACTATAATATATTCTGCATGCGTGTTACGAGCTGGAGGTTTAATGGGACCGACAAAATCAATACCCCATTTTGCAAAAGCACGAGTGCTTAGCATAGGCCGCAATGGCATATTGTCCTTTGTGATGGGAGGTTTAGTCCTTTGACAGTCGTCACAACGTTTCACATATTCTTCGGCATCCATTTGTAAGGTTGGCCACCAAAGCCCAGACCACCTAATCAACTTTGCTGTGGTATTGCCAGAAAAGTGTCCACCCCCAACACCTGCATGTGCATGAGTTAAGATTCTCAGATAGTCAGCTTCACATACACACATGCGTAAGATGCCATCCTTGCCCCTCTTGTAGAGTTGGCCTTCTATCAGCATATAGTTTGCCGCTTCAATTTTAATAGCATGCTTTCGATGTTTAGGAATTTTTGGATCCAAATGACCATGCTTAAGATAGTCCACAATATACTTACTCCAACTTGGTGTAGTTGAAATTTGGAATAATGTGACATTAGGAATTGGCTTCTGAATTTTACATGAAGCACAGTTACGAACAAATGTTTCAGCATCTGCATGCATGGTAGGCCACCATTGCCCATCCTGAGAGATACGTCGCACACATGTGGTAGCTGATGCATGGATTCCATCAATACCTGCATGTGCCCATTCCAAGATCTCCTCATATTGGTCGGGGTTAGGTATAAGCCTCAACACTCCATCATTACCCTGACGATATAATCTTCCGGAAATTAACTTGAATGGTCGCCATAGGTCCACATTAGGACCTGCTAGTTGTATCTGCCCATCAGTCAAAATTTCTAAAATGGATTCAGACCATCTAGGGGCTGTCTCTACAAGGAAAAGTGTTGAATCTAACATATCATCATCCACACCCACAGGAGCTTCTCCAGAGGTGATTCGAGACAAGTGATATGCCCTTAGATGAGTTGTTCCTTTCCGAACTGCAACTTCAAAATCAAATTCAAGAAGGATGATAAACCACCTCACAATTCTTCCAGTTGCACAAGGTTTATTCACCAAATATAGCAATGCTTGATGGTCCACAAAAAATATGAATTTGTTTGCCAAAAGGTAATGGCGAAACTTTTTCACTGCATATATCATGGATAATCCTTCTCTTTCTGTTGTGGTGTAATTCTTCTCAGCATTGTTCAACTGTCGGCTAGCATATGAGATTGGGAAATCCTTATTGTGTTCTCCCGACTGAGCCAAAATACATCCAATTGCAAAGTTGGAAGCATCAATATGGACATGAAAGATTTGGTTCCAATCTGGTGCCCGTAAGATGGGTGCAGTCACTAATGCTTGCTTCAACTTTTCAAAGGATTCCTCACACTCATCAGTCCAATTAAACTTTATAAGAAGAGCATATAATGGTCTGGCTAGGACAGCGTACATGTAGATAAATCTACGGTAATAGCCACAATGTCCCATGAATGTTTGTACCCCTTTAGGGTTGATAGGCCGAGGTAATGAGACAATGACATCTATTTTATCCATATCTGTTGAAATCCCATTGCGAGAAACAATATGGCCCAAAATTTTCCCTTGTCTTACCATAAATTTGCACTTGTCAGGATTCAAGCATATACGATAAAGTTGACACTTTTGAAACACAAGTCTCAGGTGTTCTATATGATCATCACGCTCTTGTGAGTGAACACATAAATCATCCATGAAAATCTCAAGAAATTGTCTAAGGTACTCCTTGAATACATGACTCATTAACCGTTGAAAGGTTGCTGGTGCATTTGTTAGACCAAATGGCATAACACGATAGGCAAAGATGCCATCCTCAGTAGCAAAGGCTGTCTTGTGTTGATCCTTTGGATCAATTGACACTTGATTGTACCCGGAGAATCCATCCAAGAAACTATATGCCTTTTTCCCTGCAACTCGTTCCAGAACATGATCCGTGATTGGAAGTGGGTAATGATCACGCACAGTAGCTGCATTTACCTTCTTGAGGTTGACACATACTCGAAGTTTTCCATTTTTCTTGGGCACCACTACAATAGGGGAGACCCATTCAGTGTGTTCAATCTCATAGATAAATTCTGCCTCTAAGAGCTTGTCTATTTCCTCCTTTATCTTCCGTGCAAAATTTTCATTGTAAGTATAAGGACGTTGCTTGGAGGGCTTTGCATCCTCTCGCAATGGTATTGTATGTTGACATATGCTTGGATCAACTCCTTTGAGGTCTTTATAACTCCAAGCAAAAACATCACGATACTCCTTTATGGTTTGTATTAATAACTTCTCCTCCTCTAAGGACAAGTCTGTGGCAATCCACACATAGCGAGGCTCTTCTCCTGGCTTAGCAATATCCACCTTTTTTGCATCTTCAGGACCATCGTATGAAATCCCTGGCATGCTTGGTTTTTGTCGCATGGGCTGTTGAAGAACAATCTTCCGATCTTGAAGAGTGTACTGTGTGAAATTGGGAGGAACATTTAGACCTTGTTCTTGTCCACTTGAATCTCCGCTCATGGAAGACCATGCGGTTTTGAGTTCTCCTTTGCCATCATGCATCGGATTGTTAACCGTTATCTTTGCACTTCCCGCACTCTTTTTTGAATCGGTGTTAGACTCGAGTTTTGGTTTTTGTTTCTTCGTTCTTTTACGATTTTTGCTAACAGTTGTTAGCTTTTCTCTTGCTTGGAATCCCTCTGATCGTTTGACTTGGTTTTTGATACTATCTTGTGCTTGGACATAGTATAGATATCCGTTCTTTCCTGAGAAGTGAGGTGGTGGTCGAGAGTTTTCACTCTTAGACTCCTCCTTTTCTTTTTGTAGTCTCTCACGTTGTTCACGCTCATCTTGTCTACTGATTCTCTTATGGCTCTTACAGCATTTACGTTTAGGTCGGCTTCGAGGGATTTCTACCTGAATCTCCCTTCCTCTCAATAGTAGGCGTGCCTTTCCTAACTCTTCCTCAGGGATTGTATCTTCATTATCGAAATCAGATCCCCAGCCATCTTCCTTATCAGCATCATTGGCAGACTCGAGTGTCAAGTCCTCTACTGAGACTTCTTCGACATGCATAGCTGTTGTGGATGTATCCCTATAGTACCAATCATCCAGAAGGGCACGTGGTTGTACCATTCTTATAGGAATAATATCATATCCATCAGAGTCACAGAATTGAATTGGCTTTGGTAAAGCACATGTCGATAATGTTGCAAGGACATGACTCCATTCTAATGGATCAATTAAATGCTCAGGGAAGGGTTGTGGAATGTATGCCTCGTCAGATACACTTCGATTACCCTTAAGTCTCTCAGTGTTGAAATCCCTACATGAGGCTCCACACATCCATAGATCTTCTCGCCCATCGGACACTGTAACTCTTGAGCCCTCGGATGATGCAGAATCAAACTCATCTATTGGAGACCTTGTTACATCCCGATATGAGTGATTCCTTAGGTTGACCCTTGTGATGACAGAATCATGTCTGAGGTACAAGTAGTTGTATCCCCAATCTTGAATCATTTGAAATTGTCGCATGAATGGTCTACCCAATATCACTTCATAGTTTGGATGCTTTCCAAAATCCACCACTGCAAAGGTATGCTCATATTCAATCCCACATGTGGTGACCAATATGTTCTCAAGCAGCCCAAGGGGATGTTCTAAGCTTCCATCTGCTAGCTGCAAACGCATCCTGGTACTCCTAATAGCTGGTTTGCCCCATTTCTCCCAAATGGACCTTGTCACAATGCCCACTCCTGCGCCACTATCAAGTATTGCAGTTGAAGATACTTTTCGCACTTCCAATGGGAGGGTAGCATTTCCCTGATCGTCTTCACAAAATTTTCCTACTTTGTTGATAGGAACTGGCATTACATGCTTTGTCTCAGGGTGTATAGTACACTCATGGTGACCCTTTTGTAGCAATACCTGCTCTGACAAACATGTGGCAATATCATTCCACAACTCAGGTTTAAGCTTTATCAATTCAAGCAAAGGTAAGGTACAAGCCACTGGTGCTGACAAAATAGCTTGCACCATACTCATATCTTTCTCCTTAGTCAACCTTTTATGCATGGAGGGTATCCTCAAGGTTTGAGAACAGTTCTCATATTCTCCCAGATAGGATGGTAAGGTTTTCATTGTATGCTTACTTCTAGGAGAAACCATTGTTTGACCTTCCTCCCGGATGCTTGGGCGTCCAAAATTGTTTTCCGAATCTCTGGTAAAATCCACCTCAGAGAATGGAGGCGAACTAACAGAAGACATGTTTTCATTTATTTTCTCATTTACAGCGGCCCACATGTCATTTGCCATGTCCTCATTAGCATCAATAATTTCATCATTGCATGGGAAGACAAGGCTAGGTGATGGTAGACTTTCTTCTTTCAATGGAGTGTCAATTGGTGTCGATCTTTCGCTTTGAGCTTGTGAAATGAACTCACTTTTCATTTCCCTACTTGATGACACTTCCGGTATAGTTTCTAATGTTGGCTTAAGAGAGGTTGGGCCCCGAGGAATAGGTGGTGGTGGTCCCTCCAGTATCGACTGAGCTTCCCTAATGATTTGCCGATGTACAGCTAGATTGATCTTCTCCTCACGAGGGTTTGGGTATTCTTGAAGCTTCTTGGGTAGCTCTGATAAGGCTGCAATGCTACTTCTATGAGCATCAATGATGGCATCTAGAGTCTCATTCACTTTATCCACAAAAACAGAACCCCCAGAGCTATCCTCAGTCGTACTAGCTTCATTTTGTTTAACACTAGGCTCAGGTTGAGGTTGATGTTCCTCACGCACTTCTTGGGATGTAAAAGTTTTATCCCTTATGTTTTGTTTAGAGGTCTCCTGAGAACTAGTGGATGTACTTTTAGTTTGTTTGTTTCGGTTCTTCTTCCTCCTAGTGGTCTTTTTTCTACTGGACTGTAGGGTCTTGTCCACTAGATTTGTCTTTGTGTCCCTAGTTCGAGGTGTCTCATCAGTCTGTATTTCAACGTTTCGTGTCTGTGATCGAGTCATGACTCTAAGTGGCACGACCTCCTCATTCTCAGATGAAGGTGGTGATGGAATTGCCCCTACAAGGTTGAGTGAAACCTTTGGTTGAGAGTTGCCCTCCTCATGTGGTTTCAACAGACAATCCTTCGGGAAGTGTTCGACACAACACCCCAGACAATATCTTTCTATTGGTGGAAACTGTTGCACTGTTGTATTGGACCTAGATGCTTGCCTTGAGCGATGTGGACAATCACGAGCCCAATGAGGTTCTCCACACTCATAACAGGGGCCCATTGGTTTGGCCTCTACTTTCCTTGGCTGCCATTGACCTGAGGGGCCGGGAGTCCTAGGTTGGTAGCCGCCTAGCAACATTAAAGAGTTTTGTTCCCCTGGTTGAATCTCCACCAGTGCTTGGTTTGGGTATGCGGGACTTTCAAAGATATTTTCTTTGGATGAATATGATACATATTCTTCCTCCACATATCCTGGGTTTACCAATTCTCTACACATATTTGAATTGTCGTAGTCGACAACCCTCACAGGAGCAGTCCCTGGAGCAGGAGGTTGAGCACCAAGAACGGGTCGTGCTTGTTCTTGGGTCATCGGTGGCTTACGTTCAAAATTTGTATATTGTTGATACATTTGTGGAGCCACTCCACCCCTCGGCTGCTCACGTTCCTGTCTCATTCTCGCAATGCGAGTACAATCCTGGGTGGTATGAGTAAAGTTCCAAGCACAGGCTTGGCACCACTTCTTTGTGGGTTGGTTTGAGACTAAAGGAGAAAAGGTATTACAGTCCTCTGTTTTATGGTCACCGCCACATGCTCCACAAAGATGAGGACCTGTAGGAAGTACACTCCTCATTCTTTGCTGCTGTTGTTGTGGCTGCATGGGTGGACGATAGGTTTGTCCTAATCTCCTTAGCACTAGGTTGGCTATTTGGTCTGGATTTAATAGTGCGCTAGACCCTGAACTTTGATCTTCACCCCACTGATTTTTAGGTTTAACCTCAGGGCCAGAACCATCCTGGAACTTGAAGTTATCGGTGAAATCCATAGCATCATGGCAACACTCATTGAAACTTGTATGTTTCTTTGCATAGAGATGTGTATGCAGTGTTGAATTTTTGAGGCCTTTTAAGAAGAGAGAAATTAATCGACTTTGAGCGGGCTTCTCATCTTCTGGGCATCGGTTAATGTACTGCTTCATTCTATTTACACAGTCTCTAACACTCTCATTCTCACCCTGCTTGAAAGAGTAGATATGCGCTACTGTGTCATGTTGAATTCCCATCAAGGAAAAAGCAGCAATGAATCTCTCTTCCAAAACTCGTAAAGAAGTTTTGTCTGAAGCCTCTAATGCCTGAAACCAAGCAAGGGCCTTTCCTTCAAGAGTGAGTCCAAACCCTTCTATTTGAGTATGCTTATCAGTAACTTGCTCAGCTCGAACTGCTTGCCTAAAAGCTGCTACATGGTCGTATGGATCTCCCGACCCTTCATATTTCTTTACCAATTTCTGAAGAGTTGATGGCCGTACTTGTCGTGAATACTCGTCGTAGGGCCTACGGCCTCTTACTCTTAGTGGGAATTGTTCCTCTCTTTGGAAAGATGGTCCACATGTTTCCAAAATTGGTGTGGGTGCCCTATTACCAGCCTCACCAAACCCCTCTAAAGATCTTGTCACCCTCATTTCAGGAGGTGCACTTATAGGAGGCCGAGTTGGCTCCCCTCTCATCCGATTGTCATAGTGGGAAAGATGTTGTTGTGGTTGTGTGACCTGTGGTCGCACATTTGGTGTAGGACGATATCGTGGTGCTAGAGTTGGACTACTAGCTGTGGTCCACCTAGATGTTGAAGGTCCCTCTCTAGTGAACTCTCGTAGGGGAGGAGCAACAGTTTCTCCAAGAAAGGCTGTCTCTCCTGGTTTGGCTGTATGTGTTGAGAACACTTCCATAAATAATGGTTGTCCCTTCCACGTGAGTTCCCTAATCTCTTTCCAATCTAACGTTCGGTATTCATTGGCCCATTTATCAACTATTCTGTTCATGTGTCCTGCACACTTCTCAACTACCACTACATAAGCTAGAGGAAGATCCAGCTCTGGCGATTTAGTTGTGGCATAATATCCCTCTAACGAATCTTTATAGACCTCTTGAAGTGGGTCATCCTGTAAAACCTTCGTCACAAGAATTTGTCGTACAAACTCCCATTGGCTTTCAGCCCCCTGATCCATTTTACACTTGCCTTTCCTATCCTTGTCCAAATTGAGATCTACCAGAAGCAAATCATCTATGGATGGCTTTGAGGATTGGGCATTGGAAGGTCCAGGCATGTCTGGCTCGATAAGCCAATCATCTCTAGACTCCCTTGCTCTGGAAAGTTGTGATATGTCTAAAAACTCTGTTTTAGAGAGCTCCCCTAATTTGTCTACCTTTTCTGGATGGTAGGTGACTTCATAGCGAACACCATCTCCACCCATGTACATGTTACCCTGGTCATTGACTAGAGGTGCTCTATCAAGTTCTGAGAATATGTCGGCTATCTTAACAAGATACCGTTGTTGTGGATCCCTAAAGATCTCAGCTCCTTGAGCATTTGTGTAGACATATTGGAGTCGCACATTGAATGTTAACCCCATGGTGTCAGCCTCAAATGGATTAAAGGATCGTGTGGGTGTCCTATTTTGGGCTACGGGATAACTAGTTGATGGCCCTAGATTGTCCATGGACAATGAACTAGTTGTTCTAGAGGAAAGGGTATCGGATTGGGATTCAGAAAGGGTTTCAGCAATATCTGCCAAGTTTCCTATCGATTGGGTCCCACTTTCCTGAGTAGGCACTCTAGAAGGTGCCCTAGGCCCTATGGCAGATTCTACAAGACGTCCTGACCGTAAGTGCATAAGGTCAAATTTTGTTTTGTTTTTTGGGTTTTTATGTGTTTTTGTTTTGTGATAAAAATATATATATATATGTATATATATATATTTTTCCCTACCTAATCACTAAAGGTAACTTAAAAGAATATGTATGGTGTACTTATCTAACCTAATTTTTTTATTGTTTTTATTATTATTATTATTTTTTATATGATTTTATGATTTTTATTTTTTTCTCTTTTTATTTACACAAAATTATGAATCATACTAAAAAAATACTAACTATGCACAAAGTTACAAAAATGAAAAAAAATGCAGGTTACACTAATTATGCAAAAAAATTAAAAATATGAAGAACTACAAAATATGCAAAAAATAATAGACTCCTAAAAAATCAAAACTTTTCTTTTGTTTGTTTCCTTCCTTTTGTTTTTTTGTTTTTTTTTTTTTTTTGGTTTGTTTGTTTGTTTGTTTGTTTGTTTTTTTTTTTTTTTTAATAAAATGAATAAATTTCGTGCAAAAAATAAAAAATTATAAATCTACTAATTATGCATGCAGTTACCAAAATAAAAAAATGCAAGCTACTTAGCTTATGCAAAATTTTAAATGATGAATGATGATTTCAAAATATAAAAATTATTTTTTTTTCTTTTTTTCTTTTTTTCCCTTTTGTTTTGTTTTTGTTTGTTTGTTTTTGTTTTGTTTTGTTTTGTTTTTTGTTTTTTTTTTTTTAAATATATATTACAAAAATTTAAAACAATGCAAATTACTCTAATTATGCTAAAAATTACAGAAATGAAAAAATAAAAAATATGCACACACTATGGACTCCTAAAAACAAATAAAAAGAATTATTATTTTTTTAATTTTTTTTAATTTTTTTTTTTTAATTTTTTTCTTTCTTTCTTCTCTCTATTTTTTTTTTAAGATTTTCCACTATTTTTTTTTTCTTTTTTTCAAAATCTCTTTTTTTCTTTTTAAATTTAAATTTTTTTTCTTCTTTCTTTTTTTTTTTCTTTTTTAATTTTTTTTCTCCTTTTTTTTTTTTAAATCTCTTTTCTTTTTTTTTTTTGTCCCCTTTTTTTTAATTCAATTTTTTATTTTTTTTTTTAAAATATTTTTTTTGTTTTTTATATTTATTATGATTTTTTTTATTTAAAAATAAAACAAAAACATGAAAAATATATAAAAAAAATAAAAAAATAAAAAAAATAAAAATTTGCACCACCTACCTTATCCGCACCGATCGCCGCTCGCCGCCCGCATTCGTCGCCGACTCCACGTGGTTACCGTCTTCTTTCTCTTCTGCGCCTTGCCTTCGCACAGCTGCACTACTTCCTCAGCTTCAACCACCGCTACGTCTTCGCTCAGTGCCGACTGTTGCCCACTGTCTCGGCGCTTCGTTTTCTTTCAGCCGCTGCTTGCAACAGTCCTTCGCTCGGCCACCATCAGCTTCGACGCCGCTGCTGCTTCAGCCGCCTCTTCCACGTGATAATATATATATATATATATATATATATATATAATTCTCGCCTTCGCTTCGACTGTGCTTCGATCGCTTCTCCACGCAACTACCTCTCGCCGGCAGCCACCTCACCGGCTTACTTCACGTGCCCCACACAGCCAGTCTGCTTCTACGTACTCGCCTTCGTTGGCCACAGCTTCAATCGCTTCTCCACGCAACCTTCGCCAGCCGAGTTGCCTGTTGTTTTGCTGCCTTCCGCCTTCTCCACCTCGTTCCACCTTTTGAGCAGCCGGCCTCCTTGGTTTCGACGGCCTTTCAACGCCACGTCAGCTGCTGCAACCCGCCGCCTTGCAGCTACCTCTCGCCTGCTGTTGCTGGCTCAGCCTCCGCCGCACCCTCACCTCCTTTCGGCCACCTCTCCCGCGGGTCGCCTCAGCTGCCGGCACGCTCTGCAGTCGCCTGACCAGCAACTGCCGCCTACAAAGCCTTACAAAGCCTTAGTAAAACTATATATATATATATATAGTTATATATATAGTTTTCTTTGCTCGTTTATGCCAACACTGGCGGCCGCCTTCTCTTTGTTGTAAAAGAAATGATTACATCAATATATATTTGTTTTTATTTTGAAAAAGCAGTCGGTTTGATGCAGCCCTTGTACTCTAATGTTTGATGCAGCCCACAATATATATATATATATATATATATATATATATATATATATATATATATATATATATATAGATTTATAAGTTCTTTCTTAGGGCCACCCTTGGTTGCCCGTTTCTTTCAAGCAAATCGGTTTCTTTCAAGCAAATCGGTTAGTCATGCTGCAATAGATAAATATTCCTCATTTTTTCCTCGAGCACGCTTGATGCGTTGGCTCCCCACACAATAACAACACAAAATAAAAGGAAGGTCGCCTCCAACACTTTCTATCTCTCTTCTTTCTTGCTTGGGAGTCAATGGGGCTTGCATAAGCTATGGGAGAGCTTAGCAACGCACCTCTTTTCTTTTTATTTATTTATACTAATTACATGTTAACGAAAAGCATGAAAGAATGAAATGACAAAGAACAATGAAGGTAAGCATAATGAACGGTACTTGAAAAAACATAAAAGCAATGAAACATAAAAGAACAATGCGGGAGAAACCTCAACCGCTCAATGGTTAACCTTATCCACTCACACCGGGATCACACACCCAAACTTAACCTAATCACTCAATGGTTTTGCAACCAAAAGAGGAAATAGTGGTGGTTTCCACACACTCTCAACCGGATTTGAGTCTTTTCCCCGGCAGCGGCGCCAATGGAGAGACGGAAAACCCTCTCTCTTGTAGTAAGAGGAGTACGATCCACACTAAGCTCACTCCAATGGGATTTGCATCCCTTTCGGAGCTAGGGATTCGACCCGTACCGGTGCACAAGAGCTTATCCCCAAAAGGAGAGAATGCTCATGGCTACCATCACTTGACACTAGACTAACCATACACACAAGCTCAACTTGTCCTCATTCCTTCACACCCATTCATTCACAAACACAAGCAAGAGGAATACAATCACTATGCACTCAAGCAAAGAGAAAGACCTCACTCCACTCCTATCTTCCTACAAGCATGCACACATTCAAGCATCAAGCTTCCATGAAAGCTTCAAATCAATCCATGTACTCAAAAATGAAATACTAAAAGCATGCATAAGAGTAAAATGATTAGAGAAGAGGATGAGAAAGACTCATGACATTGCTAATGATTCAATGAAGAGATTAACCTCATACAATGATGTAGATGGGGTGAGAGAAGAGTCTTCACCTCTATGGACAAGAGGGAGAGTAGGTCTCTCAAAGGAGCTCTTGCATGATCTAAGCCCAAAGTGTGTAAAGCTCTCAAATGAGCCACCTTTTATACAAAAATTCTAGGACTCCCATAAGTCCCCATGTGGGATTATTATCAAACCCTCTCCCACATTCATCTACAAAGTGGAACTCTTTTCAAGAGCCCTAAGTATTGTTTTTGTTGCATCTTGGTATTGGTATTGATCCTCATTTGCAAGCAACAGTTTCTCTTTGATAAGTAGAAAATGTTTACATTAGAATGATTTGAATACTCTTGGTGAACTTCCAATTAATTTTAGAGAATTAAAAATTAAAAATGGTCAGCCATACAAAGGAGGTTATGGTGAAATTTTCTAAAATTGTGAAAAATAAGTTTTACTTTTTTTTATTCAAAAAGAGTAATTCCCATTGTATATGTATTCTTAAAGTGTTAATTTTCATCCTAGGTATAAGAAAATCCATACTAAAATTTTTTTATTAAAAAAGTGTTACTTTCTTTAGAATTCAACTCCATGCTCAGAAGGAATATTGAAATTGTTATTTTGATTATAAAACAGTGATTTTCATCATGAATGATTGTATGCATAAACATATGCATAAAAGATATTTTTTTATATCAAAAGCGTGATTTTCATCATAAATGGATTTTATGCATAAATTAGATGCATAAAAGAAATTCTTTTATATTAAAAGAGTGATTTTCATTATAAATGATTTGTATGCATAAATATATGCATAAAAGATTTTTTTTATATTAAAAGCGTGATTTTTATCATAAATGGATTTTATGCATAAATTAGAGGCATAAAAGAAATTCTTTTATATTAAAAGAGTGATTTTCATCATAAATGATTTGTATGCATAAATATATGTATAAAAGATATTTTTTTATATTAAAAGCGTGATTTTTATCATAAATGGATTTTATGCATAAATTAGATACATAAGAGAAATTCTTTTATTCTAAAAGTGTAATTCCTACTAAATTAGATTTATGTATGGAAAGATGCATAAAGAATTTATTTTAATCCAAAAGTGTTATTCTCATCAATTTTGATTTTATGCATAGAAAGATGCATAAAGAAATCTATTTTTAATTCAAAAGAGTTATTTTCATCAATTTTGATTTTATGCATAAATAGATGCATAAAGAATTTTATTTTTTTTCCAAAAGAGTTATTCTTATCAATTTTGATTTTATGCATAGAAAGATGCATAAAAGATTTATTTTTATTTCGAAAGTATTATTTTCATTGAAATTGAATTTATGCATAGATGCATAAAAGGATTTTTATAAAAGTGTTATTCCTACTAAAGTTGTCTTTATGCCTAATTAGATGCGTAAAGAATCTTTATATCAAAAAAAATAGAATTCTCTTACATTCTATAAATAGATGTGATGAGATGTGATAGGAATCAAATAGATGTAAATGGATGGATGAAAGTGATGTGAATCAGATAAGTGGAAATGGATGTATGGACGTGAATGTGGATGTGGATGTATGAATGTGGATGTGGAAATGGATGTGTGGATGTATGAATGTAGATGAGGATGTGGATGTGGATGTATGAATGTAGATGAGGATGTGGATGTGGATGTATGAATGTGAATGTGAATGTGGATGTGGATGTATGAATGTGAATGGGGATGTGGATGTATGAATGTGGATGTGGAAATGGATGTATGGATGTGGATGTGGATGTGGATGTATGGATGTGGATGTGGATGTATGGATGTGGATGTGGATGTATGGATGTGGAATGTGGATGTGGATGTATAGATGTGGATATGGATGTATGAATGTGGATGTGGATGTGGATGTATGAATGTGGATGTGGATGTGGATGTATGGATATGGATGTGGATGTGGTGTATGGATGTGAATGTGGATGTATGGATGTGGATGTGGATGTGGATGTATAGATGTGGCAATGTATGAATGTGGATGTGGAAATGGATGTATGGATGTGGATGTGGATGTGGATGTATGAATGTGGATGTGGATGTGGATGTATGGATGTAGATACAGAATGTGGATGTGTATGTATGAATGCGGATATGGATGTGGATGTACAAATGTGGATGTGTATGTGGAATAATGAATGCAAATGTGTATGTGAAATGATGTGACGATGATATGAATGAATCTGATGAGATGAGATGAGATGGAAATTGATGTGATTGGATGAGAATGAGTACACATATGAATGGAATGTGGAATAAGTAATGTGGATTGATGAGAGATAATGTGGAAAGATGAGAGTTCATTATAGAAACTGTATTTATAACATGTTTGTAAATGACTGTTTTATGTCAAGAATACTGGGGAAGCATTTTGACCGTCTTGTGATTAAGGTCATGGAGACCTAACTGATAAAGTTGAACCAGCTGACGGAGAGTCAACGGAGGACGTCTCGCATAGCATAGTCGGCCGAGGTCTTGTTGACCAGCCTCAGTTCGATTTAAATGGTGAGCTTCCCGTACGGCGACCAAGGAAGCGGCCTATGAGTGAAGCGCTAGGTGACTTGCGAAGGATCCTAGAGGGTGCTGACCATATGGTGCTCGGGCTATGGGTCGCCGAAGATACCCACATGTGCGTCGTGGAAGATATTGAATCAAGGAGTAAGAGTTGTTCTCTGAAACCGGGCATGGATCTGGTTAATTGACCTTGCTGGTCCTCAACGGATGAGTCCATGGCTCTTTTATATGGATCTGTTGGGTGATCTTGCTGATCTTCCACGGAGATTCCATTTTGTTATGTGAATATATTGCCGGTTACTATGAGCTAGGAACTATCAAAAAGGCCCCTGAGTGAACAGGGGGTGAGTGTTCTGGTTGCCAATGATGCCATAAGTACACCGATGAAGGAATGATTGGAAATAAGGATTCAACCAGAGATTTTGAGGATTGTGATCAGTGACATAATGATTTCATTAAAGGATTGTTTTAAATATAGCTGATGCTGAGAAAAAAGGCAATTTCATATTGGGTGTGTAAGTGGTGTGACTAGTTTTATGTTTGCATGAACATCCGGCTAGGGGGCCTCGGAACTCTTTTCCCTGGTACCCGGGACAAAACCTAACCAAATTCCTAATTGGATCCCATCACTACAGTGGTTGGGCGGTTGGCTCTAACCCATGGGACTGGATGGGGTTAGGGTGGACTGATGGATCCGTAAATCAAGACTCAATTTCTATTTAGTTCGATAGATGAAGTAAATCCCAGACAAAAATTGTTGTATGGAAAAGAATCAACGGCTGTGCCTCTCAATGAGGAAAAAAGAGTTGGTCTCTATGATCCAAGTACAGTCTTTTTCCCTGATCTGACTATGGGACTTACGAGTTCGGTCAGATGAGCTCAGTTAGTTATGGCTTTTGACTACGTTAGGGAAAAGTTATCCTTGTGGAATCGCCCGTGTTTTTCGGGCAAGGAAGTTTTTCCGGGTTCGATTTTGGAAAAACTGATGGATTAGTCTCTTGTCCGGATATCCGTGGGCGAGGCCCCGAGTGTGGGACCATGCCCCGCGCAAGAAGTGCTACTTCCACTGCTAGCACCCCTGAAATTGTTGTGCGGTGGGGACAAGGATCTTACACTAGCTATTCACACGCCAATGGAAGGCTTGAGTTTCAAATGCTTGCCTGTTAACTCCATGCTCTTGTACTATCCTCCACTATAAGTGAAATTGAAACTGTTGTAGCTCAGCCAGCCATTTAGATACTCTCTTGGAGGGCAGATCAGAATGAATCAAATGAGGAAGTAAAGCATAATGGGTCAGTATAGTGAAAGGCTTTGGAGGTAAATAAGATATGAATTTCTTTAAAGCAAACACCACAGCCACCATTACTAACTCTACGTCAGAATAAGTCCTTTCTGCTCATGTCTGTTGTGCTAACAAAATATACTGGCCTCATATAGGAATGATCCCTTCCCTACACCTATGGCATCTTCACCCATACTAGGATTTACAAAAAACTCTTTACTCTAGTCAAGGGGCATGACCACTAGCAAAGTGCTTAGAATTTCCTTAACCTGCAGAAAGGCTTCTTCTTCTTTGTCTTTCCACACAAAGGGATCCTTTTGGGATGCTTGTTGCAAGGGATATACAGTCTAAGACAAAAGATAAATGAATCTGGCTAGGTATCTTACCTTATGTGTGAATGTCATCAGCTCCTTCACATTTTGAGGTGCCTCTAGTAAAAACAAAGCTTCTACTTTTGCAGGATCTACCTCAATCCGCATGCTTCACATACTTTATGCATACCATCAACCTTAAACTTTGGCAAACCTGAAACAATGTTTTGGGCCTACATAGACTTCAATCTTTGTATCTTCACATGAACAATACGCTTCTATCATATGTCAATATCTGCAATGACACATGTTCCATGTGTAAACATGGTTGCCTTTACCTCAGGCATGTTCACATCCAAAGTAAACATCCTACCATTTCTATTGACCTTTGCAACCAAGCAACACTAATTTTTGAAGTCTTCCCCACAAAACATCCTTGAGGATTAAACCTCACTTGTATACCCTGCTCAACCATCTACTAGGTTCTTTGTAATATTTAGATTGTGCTCGTGGGAGGTTCTTGTGGCATTCTACCTTGGCAGGTAGTGGTTCTTCTGGCTCCCTTGTATTTGTTTGTCTACCATGTGAGCAACATGTTCTTGTGGCTCACTTGTATTTTTTTTTCTACTGTGTGAGCAACACGTTCTTGTGGCTCACTTCTATTTTTTTTTCTACTGTGTGAGCAACACGTTCTTGTGGCTACCTCCATTTTTAGGAGAGTAGGTTCTTATGTCTACTCACCACTACTAAGCTTGTGCAACTTCAGCACAACAGAGCTGGTTCAAAGAGTGGGTTCATGTAGATGATGATTTGTGGAGGCAACTCTAATTACATTCCTTTATTGAATGAAGTGAGAGGTAATTCTTCCTAGTGTAGGTAAGTATAATTTTCCATGTGGTTAGACTGTTTTGATTTTGGTCTCCACACCACATAATTATTTTGATTTCCTTGAAGTTGATGCGATGAAACTTGCTTAATCTTGATATATTTGGGCACCCATATGATGGTATTACCTTATAATACCCTTGAGCCCAAAGTAGGTTTGTGGGCACCCATCTTTAGTGAGTTCTTGGAGCATGGTACCTTAGTTGATGTGGTCTTCATTTTGGTATAGACTTCTTCCTAGGTGTATGCCTCTACATTTTTTGAGAGCATGGTTTGCCTTTTTGGATCCAAACTTGGGCTGAATGTTTAGGATATCCTTGGGTTTGCAATAATACTCTTGAAATCCGAATTTCCTTTACTGGCATTTTCTTGTGCGATTGCCTTAAATGCCATGGTTGAGACTGCCTTATTTTCTTCATCTTGTTATTTCTCTACGTGAATGTAGCTTAGTTTGACTAGGTAGCCAAATAGGATTGCTACCCTCATAGAATCCTTGTTCTTATGCTTTTCCACCCACCTTTTGATGCTTTGGAGATAACTGGATGGTCTTCTTAGTGGTGCGGGAGAAATTTCATTTCAAAGCTGGGGCCTCCCATGGAGTCGACCAATGATGCAAAGCCCAATTATTTTCTAGTTGTCGCTGGCAAGATGTTGACACCTAATCCTCCATCAACAATGACGCTTTGTAAGACTTGAGTACTACCAATGGAGAGCCATATGTGGGCTTCGATAATCAGCTACTCTCCGGGTGATGTGATACAAACACCAACCTGGGGATCATCTCCCCCACCACTACTAGACAAGCTTCCACTTATAATCCTTTTGGGATCCACCATTGTTAGTCTAACCCTAACGTGTCATGGAAAGTTGCTAAACTATCAAGCTTGAGCTATTCTCAAGAGCTCCACCACCGTGTATGGATAGCCACTTGTCGTCCTTGCGATTCTCCCATGCTCATTGTCACACCGAGGTAGTTCCTAATCCTATGGGTGGTGTAACCTCTCTCATGAAGATCATGTGGGATCTCCGCCGGAAGCAGATTGCAGTGATAGCCTAATCACTCAAGTAAGAGGGAGAGAAGACACAATAGGGAAGAATGAGAGAATGAACGATTAGCACTCATCACACCCAAACCCTAACCCTAAGCATTGATAAAAGATAGATAGTGAGAGAGAGCACACACACGAGCAAAACCTAATAGATTGCATGTAACCCTAACCATAGAGGGAAGCCATATCCACTTTCACATAATGCATAATAGAAGAAGACTACACAACCACACAATACATGTGTTGTGTTCACACACAAAATAACCCTAAGTAATGTCCACACACTATGGCCAACTGGACGCGGCCATTTATCGCCACACACATGCTACTGTCTACCATGCTAGCACATCGTACCTGGCTCCAACTATCATTAAGCTTGTAATCTAAGTAGCCCCTCTCTCAAGCTCATGATGTACAGCCATAGATGAAGATGAGCTTGGGCTATGAACACTCCCCCTCAAGATCATTGCATGTACTCCCAACATGGTACGGAAGTACTAAAACTTCTCTCTCCCAAAAACAAGTAGCTTCATAAATATGTCAGCAACCTACTCTTCAGTCTTCACATACTTCAAATCCATTATACCATCCAACACTTTCTCCTTGATGAAGTGATAGTGGACCTCTATATGCTTGGTCCGTGCACAAAAAATTGGGTTATTGGCCAACTATATGCTGCTCATGTTGTCACAACGTATGACAACCTTGCCCTCAATAGGCTCACCCAAATTAGCCAGACATTTCTTTAACCGTACTCCTTCACATGCAGCTAGCTATGGTTGCTCCTCTGTACTCAGCCTCTATACTAGATAAAGCAACAGTGGGTTGCTTCTTGCTAATCCAACTCACCACTGCACTCCCAAATGTAAAGGCATAACCGCTAGTATATCTCTTGTCATAAGAGCTACCTGCCCAATCTGCATCTGTGTAGCCATATACATCCAAGCCATTACCATGCTCATAAAGAAGACCATAATGTACAGTGGTCTTTGCATAATGCATGATCCGTCTCATTGCATCCAAATGAGGCTTCCTCGGGCTTTGCATAAACTGACTCACTAACCCCACAACATAACTCAAGTCTAGTCGTGTAATAGTCATGTAAATGAGGCTGCCAACCATTTTCCTATACATATATGGATCTAACTCTTCACCAAAATCAGCCCTCAACTTCACATTTTGCTCCAAGGGTGTACTCATGGGTTTACACCCAGTCATCCCATATCTAGTTAGCATATCCAATGCATACTAACACTGGACTAGCCATATTTCTACATGATCTTTGACCACTTCAATGCCAAGAAAATATCTCAAATCACCCAAGTCTTTCATATCAAACTGCCCACTCAATGCCTTCTTGACATGCATAATATCTGTAGTATGATCACCTGTCAGAATCAAGTCATCCACATAGATGACAACCACAACAATCCCATGATTTGTCTTCTTCACATATAGTGAAGAATCTGCCATAGAATTGTGAAACCCAATAGAGATAAGATATCGGCTTATCTTATCACTCTAAGCACGAGGTGCTTGCTTCAGCCCCCATAAAGTGCCTTCTTCAACCTGCATACATGAGTGGGGTACCTTGGGTGTACATAACCTTCTGGCTACTCCATAAAGACTTTCTCTTGCAAATCACCATTTAGAAATGCATTCTTGACATCCATTTGATGCATTTTCCAACTATTTGCCACGCAACTATGGCAATAACTAACCTCACAGTTCCCATATTTGCCACTAGACTAACCATCTCATCATAATCTAAGCCTTGGGTCTGTGCATAACCCTTAGCAACCAGCCGTGATTTATGACACTCAATTGAGCCATCGGACTTGCATTTCACCTTATAAACCTATTTACAGCCAATGACATTCTTGCCTTGTAACCAAATCCCAAGTATCATTATGAACCAATGCGCCCATCTCCTCATCCATTGCCTTTTTACATACATGCTTTCCAATAGCTTCTACATAGCATACAAGTTCCACATGCTTTACCAAAGAGGTCATATATGCATAGTGCATAGCAAAACCATGGTATGTCAACCTATCAACACTAGATACCTGACTCTCTGTGATAAACTTGTGGATCACTCTGTACACCTGTCACTCTAGCATGTGGAGGCACATATCTCTCTTGCTTCACACCTGGTGTGTGTAAGACTGGTATACCAAGTTCCTCATCCAAACTCTCTGAACTAGATAACTCATATCCTGTAACGCTAATACCTTCAACTTTCTTCTTTCCTTTATCCACAACACTACTACTAGTGCTTCCACTATCATGCCTCAAAAGCCCTGACCATGGATATACACTGCTACCACTTGACTCTTATGGCCTAGACATAGAAGTAGAACTTGCTTATGGCAAGTCCACATGCATATCATCATCACTAGAATCACTAGCATCCTCAACTTTTGCTTTATACCAACTAGCAAGCTCATCAAACACCACATCTCATGAAATGATCACTTGCCTCTAGCATCTGGATTGTAACATTTGTATGCTTTGCGATCCTATGCATACCCAACAAAGATGCACTTTTCTACCTTTGGATCAAGCTTCTTCCTCTTCTCATTTGGCACATGCACATAAGCAATGCTACCAAACACTTTAAGATGCCCAATGTCTAGCCTAGATCCAATAAGACGCATCTTTGGCATACTTTCATGTATGGCAGCTATAGGTGTCTTATTAAGTAAATACACCGATGTGACACATGCTTCTTCCCAATAAAAGTTTGGCATGCTCTTCTCATTTAGTATTTCCCTAGCCACATCACCAATGACCCTGTTTTTCCTCTCAGCAACACCATTTTGTTGAGGTGTGTACCTGCTTGAAAGTTACCTTCTAATGCCATTCTTAGGCTCAAGAAGTCCTCAAATGCATGTGAGGTGTATTCACCACCTCCATCTGTCCTCAAGCATTTGATCTAACAACCATATTTCTTTTTTGCAAATGCTTTAAAATCCATGAAATTTGCTAGCAGTTTGCTCTTCTCTTTGAGAAAATAGATCCAAGTCATCCTGCTATAATCATCAATGAAGGTTACATAGTACCTGCTACCAAGTCTAATGGATGGGCTTTGTGCATGCCCCCATATATCATTGTGAACAATATAAAGTGGCATGTTGCTCATGTTGCCTTCTCTAGGGAATGGTAGCCTTTCTTGCATTTCAAACTGGCAAGCATCACATACATGCATACTCCCATCATATTTGAATGTGGGCAGCCCACCAACTATCCCTCCTGATTGCATATTCTTCAACTTATGTATGTTCACATGCCCAATACGTTTATGCCACATCTCAATATCTTGGACCACATTACGACTTTTAGAAAACATGGCCGATTTCAACTTTGGAATACCTGCATCCAATTTGAATAACCTGCCTTCCTTCTTGCCCTTGGAAATAACTATACAGCCATTCTTAAAGTCTTCAACGAAGCAACCATGCTCGTTGAATCGTACCTCTAATCCTTACTCAACCATTTGACCAACATAAGCCAAACTCTTTGTAATGTAAGGCACATACAAAAAATCTGACATAGACTTCACCTCGCCATTATGCATCACCAATGGCACACTTCCAACATGAGGATAGCATGCTAAGTGTCACCTCTCTCCACATATCCTTTTTCATCCATTGGTTTCATGTGCTCAAATCACTCACACCATGGCAAGTCATGTGATTTGACGCTCTTGAATCCATATACCATGTAGATCATCATTATCTCCATGTATCATCATGGAACCCACTATATGCTTCATTGCAAAAAAGTGATTTGCACTACCATTATGACTGATGGATGCAAAATTACCACCATGTACTCTACCCCCGATGGAAATTGCATGTGTTGTGCATGGGCGAGGGCAGAAGGTGTGCCCATGGTCCTAATCACCTAGACATGCCTAATAGCCTAGAGATACTTTCTTTTCTTTCTTTATTTTTTCTTCTACCTCTTCTTCTTCTTCTTCTTCTTCTCTTTTTTTTCATCCTCTTGGGTGAGGATTTGAAGGTTGTTTACTATTCAGCACCCCAAAAGAGGGTTTTGTATTGATTAGCCCATTTGGCTAGATTGGTGAGCTTGCCCTTAAGGTTATCTTTGAGTGGTTGTATAAGTTCTGACATTTGTGGCACTGCCCCTTGGTTTGGTGATGAATTTGTGGGGCGATTTGGAGCTTCATGGAAAAGGCTCTTTTTGTTAAAGGACTAGGCAAATTGAGCTTGTGAGTGCCTATGCTTTGTGTGTGTATAAGTTGGTGGGATCTAGTTGATGAAGAGGGGACTTGCATCCTCATTGGCCGCCAAACCACCTATAACAACATATTAGATAATTTGGATAATTTGGGAAAAATCCCATTCCCATTTAAAAAATGGGATTATGGTGAACTTGTCCAAAATTTTGTTAAAACCCCCTCATGTGACATATTATTAGAAAGATCTCGAGGAAAGATCTCGAAGAGTAGAATCTAGATCTACAATCTCCCACAAATTTGGAGTTCGTGTGTTTAAGATATATGAAAAATTAAATGGAGTGATTGATTCCCAAAATATGAGATTTTTTCCCAATTATCTAATATTGACTTCTATGTGGATTGGATAGGCTCGGTTTGTGTGGATTGGGCTGACTTTTTAAGGTTATTCTATGGGACGACCCAAACGATGGAGTTGCCATCATTGAAGCGGTGGGCTTCTAAGAGATGTTTTGGCACCCATCATTGCTGAGTGATAAGGGCCCATGGTTGACAAGGCTTCTTAGTTGTTTGTCGACAAGGCTTAGAGCTATGAGTAGGTTGTCAACGCTAAGGACAAGATTTTGAATGTGGCTTTGGGAGCCATAGGTGTGTTTTTTTCATGCAAGGCTTGACCATTAAGCACATTAGTAGGCACCCATCGTTGTTGGCTTCACTGTGTGGGGTGGCCTAACTTTTGGCCATTGGGCCTTTTGTCACAGCGCCGTGGGGATTTGTTATGGGTGGATGAGCATAGGCTACAGTCTTGTGGCTATAGCCAAAGGTGAGTGTTGCCTTCGTGTTATCCTTGTGCTCTTCGCAGGGGGTCGAGGATTAGCCAACATTAAAATTTTGGCTTAGGGTTGGTTTTTCACCACTTGGTTTAACTTTTTCTTTTGTGTTTCGGGGAAGGCCATTTTGGGATCCAGAGTTCTGTGTAGCCATTGTAGAATCCTTGAGTGGCAAGAAGATTCTTAGGAACCCACCATTGATTGTCATGATAGTGGAAAGAGATCGGGGTGCTTACAGTGTGGATGGTCAAGGATGTAGAGTTAAGGGTGATTGTGAGGATAGGGCTTGATTGTTTGTGTTGGATGGTGTTGACAATGCTCCTTTGACCAGCTTTGGTGAGGCACGGAATGTGGTAACATGGGAGACTACTGATGATGAACGATGGGACTTGAATGTGGAGGGCAGTCGGTCGAGAGTGAGGTTGTGTGTATGATTTCCTCTTCTGGACACAAGAGGACTATGGCTTTTTTTCCATTCACTTCCATGGTGGTCGTTTCTTCTCACCAATTGATTTGGCAGTGAGTGGCATCAATCCATTCTTGCCCAATTATAATTTGGCCTTGGAGTGCTCCTCCATCAATGACATGGAATCTGCACTCCAAGTGGTTATTTCCAATGGATATTTTAGGAATGAAATACCCAGCACTCATTAGACACATTTCATGTGAGATTTTAATGTAAGTGTTTTCAAGTGTAAGTGTGGGTTTTCCAATGGATATTTTAGGAATGAAATACCCAGCACTCATTAGACACATTTCATGTGAGATTTTAATGTAAGTGTTTTCAAGTGTAAGTGTGGGTTTTCCAAGAGTTTTCCACACCTCCAAGAATATGAGATTGGTGTGGACCATAGGATATACGTGGGCTTGCCACCTTTGTAGACCATTGGTAGTCAATAATCCAATCCATATTGTTGGTGGGTTTGGTTCTTGTGTTAGTTCGGGGGTGGTGGAAGACTTACCATGTTTTGTAGGTGAAAGAGTAATCTTTGTGGAAGCAGTTTTGTGAAATAGTACTATTTGTGGGGGTGAAAGAGTACTCTTTGTGGAAGCACTTGGTTCTTGCATAGGAGAAGAAATGGTTGCATAGTTTGGGGGCAATGGAAGACTTACAAGTTTTTTCGAGTGAAAGAGTACTCTTTGTGGAAGCAGTTGGTTCTAGCATAGGAGCAGAAACGGTGGACTCCCCTTCCCAGAGGATCATCATTACCTTTCCCATGGGAAGCTCGAGGGTAGATGTGTTGTCAGTTGAGTTGATTTTACAGGGGGCATTCTTGTCCCAGCTCCCTCTAATAATGACATTCTTTGGTCTCACCTTTGGGAACCACATAAAACTTACAAGCCAATGGGTTAGAGATAGTTTATACCGTTTGTGTAAAATACCCAAGGCTTCGTATCCGTTTTTTAGTAGGCAGTTGAATTTTAGCATGAGCACTGTGAAGAGATTCTTTGCCTAGGGAGACCCATGTTTCTCATGGTAAACGATTGTGGCTAGTTATTGGAGATAGTAGGGCATGCTTTCTTTGCATATTTTTACCAAAGGGGAAATTTAACCATACCAAAGGGTTGCGGTTTCGTGTTGGGAAGGTGCACTTACACTCATGGTGTTAAGCAAGGCAAAGGGCTTGTAGGGTTCATGAAGGTACTTGTAGGTTGAGACCACAAATGTCATTCCTTAGTCTTGTGATTTGGTAGTGTATTGATTGTAGTAGCGAGGATTTTCATCGAGTCGTGGTAGCTTCTTCATCCATGATAGAAGCAACTATATCTAGCTCTCGCTCTTTATCAAGGATTTGATAACAAGCTTGGCAAACAAGATCATTAGTCCTAGATGTGGTCATGGAATCTTCTGCAAATGGACCGTACATCATGGGACGTGTCTTCCATGTACATAAATTTATTTTGAGCGTGTGATCCCATTTACGGAGGTGGACATGATCTGTGTCCTAGTCATGGACCATTTGTGTCAGTCTCATGTGAAGAGCCACTCGGTTGTTAAGTAAAGTCCATGATTACAAATGTATGTTTGAAGCTCATTGTTGCAAGGAATTTAATGTTGAGGTCCTTCAATAGTCCAAAGGGTTTTGCAGTTGCTAGCCTTATCACCAATTTAGTGTCATCCCCAGGGGTGTTCTCCCCATTTTTTCGAGCACTTGTGATAATTCTTACACAAAAACCCCCATCAGGGATGGCCGTGACCTCATGCCCTTCATAGGAAATGGACAGGGCTGTATTTGTGTCATCACTTTTAAAGTAGTAACCTAGTGCATTTACTCGAATTGTTGCTAGGCCTTTGGATTGCTAGAGCTTCTTCATTTTCAGGGCGTGGTTCATAGGTTTGAATGGCAATTGTGTATGGAAGTTCAATTTGGTCCTTTTTTTTATGGTTTTTGAGGTTGAGACTTGGGTTCCATATAGGAGGGTAAAATACTTTAGCAAATTTTGTGTGGGCACCTTGTGAGTCTTTGTCGGACTCTGTGTCTCTATCCACATCGAGTTCTTTGATGTGAACGTGGGATTTGGTCTTAGCCTCCTCTGGAATAGGCCATGAAGGGTTAGGAGAAACAAGTGGGGTAAGATCTTCGTTTATCAATGTCAGGTTGGTGAATAGATCTTCCTCATCCTCAAGCATAAGCTAAGGCTCCCTCCTTACCTACTGCGAAAGTTCAGGTTCTTTTCTCGGATGTTGAGAAATAGATCTATAGTGAATTGTGTTTCCGAGGGTATGCCTATGTTTGGCATTGGTAATGGTGGGTCTTCAAGTTGGGCCTAGCAATCTTGTACTAGTGCTGCTCAGTCTTGTTGAAGATGGTGCTTCTCCATGATGGGGTTGGGATATGAGATATGCTGCTTTGGTAGTTTGGCTTGATTCCCTGGCTTGGGGAGTGGCATTTTGGCATGATCATCACTCCCTGAGGAGAAGGATGTGGTCTTTGTTGGGATATGAGATATGCTTCTCAGTCTTGTTGAAGATGGTGCTTCTCCATGATGGGGTTGGGATATGAGATATGCTGCTTTGGTAGTTTGGCTTGATTCCCTGGGCTGCTTGGGGGAGTGGCATTTTGGCATGATCATCACTCCCTGAGGAGAAACAAGTGGGGTAAGATCTTTGTTTATCAATGTCAGGTTGGCGAATAGATCTTCCTCATCCTCAAGCATAAGCTAAGGCTCCCTCCTTACCTACTACGAAAGTTCAGGTTCTTTTCTCGGATGTTGAGAAATAGATCTATAGCGAATTGTGTTTCCGAGGGTATGCCTATGTTTGGAATTGGTAATGGTGGGTCTTCAAGTTGGGCCTAGCAATCTTGTACTAGTGCTGCTCAGTCTTGTTGAAGATGGTGCTTCTCCATGATGGGGTTGGGATATGAGATATGCTGCTTTGGTAGTTTGGCTTGATTCCCTGGTGGGGGCTGGTGGGGGCTTGGGGAGTGGCATTTTGGCATGATCATCACTCCCTGAGGAGAAGGATGTGGTCTTTGTTGGGATATGAGATATGCTGCTCAGTCTTGTTGAAGATGGTGCTTCTCCATGATGGGGTTGGGATATGAGATATGCTGCTTTGGTAGTTTGGCTTGATTCCCTGGGGGAGTGGCATTTTGGCATGATCATCACTCCCTGAGGAGAAACAAGTGGGGTAAGATCTTCGTTTATCAATGTCAGGTTGGCGAATAGATCTTCCTCATCCTCAAGCATAAGCTAAGGCTCCCTCCTTACCTACTGCGAAGTTCAGGTTCTTTTCTCGGATGTTGAGAAATAGATCTATAGCGAATTGTGTTTCCGAGGGTATGCCTATGTTTGGCATTGGTAATGGTGGGTCTTCAAGTTGGGCCTAGCAATCTTGTACTAGTGCTGCTCAGTCTTGTTGAAGATGGTGCTTCTCCATGATGGGGTTGGGATATGAGATATGCTGCTTTGGTAGTTTGGCTTGATTCTCTGGTGGGGGCTGGTGGGGGCTGTGGGGGAGTGGCATTTTGGCATGATCATCACTCCCTGAGGAGAAGGATGTGGTCTTTGTTGGGATATGAGATATGCTGCTCAGTCTTGTTGAAGATGGTGCTTCTCCATGATGGGGTTGGGATATGAGATATGCTGCTTTGGTAGTTTGGCTTGATTCCCTGGGCTGCTTGGGGGAGTGGCATTTTGGCATGATCATCACTCCCTGAGGAGAAACAAGTGGGGTAATATCTTCGTTTATCAATGTCAGGTTGGCGAATAGATCTTCCTCATCCTCAAGCATAAGCTAAGGCTCCCTCCTTACCTACTGCGAAAGTTCAGGTTCTTTTCTCGGATGTTGAGAAATAGATCTATAGCGAATTGTGTTTCCGAGGGTATGCCTATGTTTGGCAGTGGTAATGGTGGGTCTTCAAGTTGGCCTAGCGATCTTGTACTAGTGCTGCTCAGTCTTGTTGAAGATGGTGCTTCTCCATGATGGGGTTGGGATATGAGATATGCTGCTTTGGTAGTTTGGCTTGATTCCCTGGCTTGGGGAGTGGCATTTTGGCATGATCATCACTCCCTGAGGAGAAGGATGTGGTCTTTGTTGGGATATGAGATATGCTTCTCAGTCTTGTTGAAGATGGTGCTTCTCCATGATGGGGTTGGGATATGAGATATGCTGCTTTGGTAGTTTGGCTTTATTCCCGGGGGCTGGGGGAGTGGCATTTTGGCATGATCATCACTCCCTGAGGAGAAACAAGTGGGGTAAGATCTTTGTTTATCAATGTCAGGTTGGCGAATAGATCTTCCTCATCCTCAAGCATAAGCTAAGGCTCCCTCCTTACCTACTGCGAAAGTTCAGGTTCTTTTCTCGGATGTTGAGAAATAGATCTATAGCGAATTGTGTTTCCGAGGGTATGCCTATGTTTGGCATTGGTAATGGTGGGTCTTCAAGTTGGGCCTAGCAATCTTGTACTAGTGCTGCTCAGTCTTGTTGAAGATGGTGCTTCTCCATGATGGGGTTGGGATATGAGATATGCTGCTTTGGTAGTTTGGCTTGATTCCCTGGTGGGGGCTGGTGGGGGCTAGGGGAGTGGCATTTTGGCATGATCATCACTCCCTGAGGAGAAGGATGTGGTCTTTGTTGGGATATGAGATATGCTGCTCAGTCTTGTTGAAGATGGTGCTTCTCCATGATGGGGTTGGGATATGAGATATGCTGCTTTGGTAGTTTGGCTTGATTCCCTGGGCTGCTTGGGGGAGTGGCATTTTGGCATGATCATCACTCCCTGAGGAGAAACAAGTGGGGTAATATCTTCGTTTATCAATGTCAGGTTGGCGAATAGATCTTCCTCATCCTCAAGCATAAGCTAAGGCTCCCTCCTTACCTACTGCGAAAGTTCAGGTTCTTTTCTTGGATGTTGAGAAATAGATCTATAGCGAATTGTGTTTCCGAGGGTATGCCTATGTTTGGCATTGGTAATGGTGGGTCTTCAAGTTGGGCCTAGCAATCTTGTACTAGTGCTGCTCAGTCTTGTTGAAGATGGTGCTTCTCCATGATGGGGTTGGGATATGAGATATGCTGCTTTGGTAGTTTGGCTTGATTGGGGGGAGTGGCATTTTGGCATGATCATCACTCCCTGAGGAGAAGGATGTGGTCTTTGTTGAGCCACTTTTGATGGTAACCCCATCTTCACTTTGCCAATGTCCTTGGAGCATTTTTTCTTTTTGGATATTGCACATTCGGTAGCTAATGTGTTGGACTGCCTTGGTTCTTTGGCCTTCTTGATTTTGGCTTGCACCCATGTGACTACATTCAATGGGATAGTGGATATCTTCCCATGTTGAATGCTCCAACACGTGGAGGGATGGCATGCCTTTGGCTGTGGAGTTAGAAACTAATTGCAAAGGGCAATCCTTGAAGTAATGGTTGATCCCATAGCCATTACATTTTGGTGTCAATGGAAAGCTTTTCTTATTATGAGGGCATTCGGCCACTTTATAGGGTCTATGGCAAAGGAAACACTAAAGAGGTGGTTTTCGGGTGCACAAATGGTTGAGGGTACATGAGAGACAGGAAAAGGGAGATGATGTGTTATGGGTGCCTCAAGGGTATTGGAACACATGGGCTCCATGGGCTTAACAATGGACTAGGTTTTGATCTATCCATGATGGGGTTTGCTTGGAGAGGTAATGGTTGGAATGGAAAGATGGGCACCGTAGACGGTCATGTTGGTTCTATGTGCGAGTGGCGAGTTGGGGACGGCGCCACCATTAATGCATGGTACCCAGGAGGAGAGTGTTACAAATGGCTTTGGGTTGTCATTGGATCAGTTGCGTGGAATTTTTTTCTCATATATTGTCATCGAGAAAGATCGCCCATTTGTAGGCTTGATCAAAGACTAAGGGTGTTGAGATGTCAAGCTCAACATGAGTTGACACTCACGAGGCGTCTGCATGACCGTTCCACATTTACATCACTGGTGGGTTTGTTGGTAGCTGGCACTGGCATATCTTTGCCAAAGATTCTACAGCTGGACTACACTGACTCCTATCCACTCCACTTTAACGTGTTCACATTATGGACTGCTTGTATATACTCTAGTATGTGTGTTAGTCACTTTATCTACTTCGTAGACCTCTTTTGGTTGAAGAAGAAGAACATTTTTCAGCCTTGTGTGTTCTCTTCTTCTAAGGTTTATGAGAGTGTGTGTGTGCTTGCAACAAGAGCTCAAGCTCCCTTCTCCCCTGCATCTTTTCATGGTATGAGAGCCTGGTTCATGCTAATAAATGAGCAGCAAGCAAGAGAAGCACAGGAAACGGTACGAGGGTGAGAACTCCATCTGCTCTTCCCCCTTTGTGTTTGCTACTACACCCTAAGGAGCTCTTTGAGAGGCACTAGTAAACAAACTCCAATTAATGAGCTTTCTTCGTGGGAGTAGAGTTTAAGGCCGAAAACACATTTTGGGCATTTCTGGACCTCCATTTTTCAATTCGCAAGCGTTCACAGGCATTGCAGGTCTGTAGAATTTTATTTTTGGTACTACAAGGGAGATTGGTTGTGCAGACACTGTGCAAGTACCACTGCAAAGAATACAACAGTTTATGCAAGTCAAACAAGAGTGCTAGTTTTGGTGAGTTTGTGTTGCAAACAAGATGTTGAATGATGGAATTAACCAGATTGTTGCAGAAAAGCTTGACATGAACAACTTCCATGCTTGGAGGTTTAGATTAACAAATTTCCTGATGGGAAAAGGCTATTGGGACTACATTGAGAAGGTGAACATGAGGAGGCACCAAAGATACCGGAGATTAATCTATCTGATGCACATGCAAAAGAATATAAGGATTACAATCAAACTAGGAGAAACAAAAGTCATGTATTGGCTTTCTATCCAGTATACAAGACACCATGATTGGGCATATACAAGATGCCAAGTCACCCAAATTATGAGACATGGGACACCTTGGTAAAGTTGTATGAAAATAACACCAAGGCACGAAAGATTCAGTTGAAGAATGAACTTCATACTGTGGAGAAGAAAAACATGTATGTGAATAATTATGCCTTGAAGATCAAGGCATTGTGGAATCCCTTGCATTTATTGATGTTTTTGTTGATGTGATGATGATAAGGTGGAAGTATGTCTACGTGGTCTCAGGCCACAATACAAGGCATTCAAGACGTCTATTCAGACTCGGGAGAACATTCCCAACTTTACAGATTTGGTGTGAATAAAAGAGTTTAAGTGAAGACCAGTCTTCACAAAACAAAGGCAGTTCGGAGCAACATGCCTTCTACATAAGTGCAAGTAGAGGACGAGGTAGAGGTTGAGGACATGGACGTGGCCAAGGTGGTGTGGCCGAACAAGTAATCAAAATTATGGTCAGCAGAGCAACAGAAAGCAAGAGTCCCAGGATTCACAAAAACAACACACAAGTGGAAGAGGTCATTTTAGAGGCAGGGTAAGTCAAAGAGATCGTGGTAATTGGGCAAAGGCAGCATAATGATACACAAGGATATTTTTACTGTGGTAAGCCTCTAGACAAGTACAGGCATTTTGCTCTATAAGAAGCAAAATGACATGCAAAATGAAAAAGTGCAGCAAAATAACTATGCATCTTCGCAAAATGAAAAAGTGCAGCAAAATAACTATGCATCCTCTAGCAGAAATAATGAGGATAATGAGAGGGTGTTTGTTATGCAACATGTAGTTAATGATGTGTCTAGAAATAATGTAGCAGCATGTAAGGATGATGTATGGTATATTGATTCAGATGCTTTGAATCACATGACAAGTCATGGTGAGTGGTTCAAGAAAATGAAGAGTCTCCGATTTCCCATGTTGGAGATGTGCCATTGTCTATGCACAGCAGGATGGTAAGGTAAAGTACTTTGCAAATGTACTTCATGTTTCAAACATTATAAAGAATCTGGTTTCTGTTGGCCAGATGATTGAGCAAGGTTTACAGGTGCAGTTTAACCCTAATGGTTGTTATGTAGAAGACTTTAAAGATAAGTGTAGGTTGGTTACAAAAGGGAACAAAGTGGGCAAAATGTTGACACTCAATGTAAATATGCCTGAAGTGAGTACTACAATGTTTACAAATGGTTCAGGAGTTGTTGCAGATACAGACATTAAATGTGTAAAGAATGAAGTCTATGCAAACTAAAGAAATTGTGACAGGACTGCCAAAGTTTAAGGTTGAAGGTATGCACAAAGTATGTGAAGCATGTCAATTTGGAAAGCAAACAAAGCATTTATTTCCACATGACAGAAATGTGAGCAAGAATGTACTAGATGTTGTGTATTCAGATGTATGGAGTCTTGCAAAGACTATGTTTATGGGTGGCTGCAAGTACTATGTAACATTCATTGATAACCACACAAGGAAACTGTGGGTGTATTTCATGAAGGAGAAGAATCAAGTTTTCACTCATTTTTAGAATTTCAGAGTGATGGCTGAAAAGAAGACATAAATGCATGTGAAGTGCCTAAGGTCAGATGGAGGGGGAGAATACTTCTCCAATGAGTTCTCTAATTTCTTGCGAAAGAATGACATTCAAAGACAGTTTACATGTAGATACACTCCGCAGCAAAATGGAGTTGCTAAAAAACAGGCACATTGCAAAGATATCATGAGCATTGATGGTGGTGGGCAGAGAAGAATATGCCGCATAGCTATTGGACTAAGGCTATGTCTACAGCCGTTTATATCATGAACAGGACTCCTACTACAGCAACACATGATGTAACACTACTAGAGGAGAAGTTTACTGGTAAGAAACCTGATTTGTCTCATTTGAAAGTTTTTGGATGTATTGCATATGTGCATGTGCCATATGAGTTGCGTACTAAACTCGATCCAAAGGTTGAAAACTGTGTTTATTGGGTATTCCCTTGAGCAAAAGGGATATATATGTTATAATCCTACTACACGTGAATTGAGGGTAAGAAGGGATGTTGTATTTGATGAGATGAGTAGCTGGTATGTTGCTGAAAAAGGATGTTGTTGGGGCTGATGTAAGTGGAAATGTGGTTGCACAGAATGCAAGTCGAAAATCACAGTCAATAAGTGGACCAGGAGAGTCCTCATGCAGCGATTTTGTTGATAGACCATGGAGTGGTAGGTTGCATCATAATACCAGTCCTAGAAATGTAGTTGGTACATCACATAAAGGCAAAGAGAAAGTGGTTGAGCCCCTTGGTATGCTTGATATTTCTGCAGGAAATTCTCTTGTTGAGGGAGTCTAGTGGCTCGCAGATGAGCCTTGTGTGAGGAGCTTGGGATTTTAGCAATGAGGACACCTAGTGTAAAGAAAGCTTTGAAAGCCATGAATGCAAAGTTACAAAGATCTGGAAGAGTTAAAAACCCTATACAAAGGTTGACTTACGATGGTTATGTGGCACATCACTATGCTTATATGGCAAAAGTTGTGCAGGTTGTAGAGCCTACATGTTTTGATGAGGCTATTGGAAATGTGTATTGGAAGAAAACTATGGATGAGGAGATGGATGCATTGTATGAAAATGAGAGTTGGGATTTGGTGCCATTGCCTGAAGGCAAGAAAGCTATTGGATGTAAGTGGGTGTATAAGGTGAAACATAACACTGATGGTAGCACAAGCAGGTACAAGGCCAGATTGCCAAAGGATATGCACAGACACATGGGATTGGTTATGAGGAGATGTTTTTCCTGTTTGCAAAGATGGCAACTATGAGAGCTGTGATTACAGTGGCTGCAGCTAAAGGCAAGTTTTTACATCAGATGGATGTAAAAAATGTGTTCTCGCATGGTGACTTGCAAGAACAAGTGTATATGGATCACAACCACCTGGTTTTTTGAGGATACAGGTCACCCAGAGTATGTATGTAAGCTTCGTAAGGACTTATATGGGCTGAAGCAAGCTCCATGAGGATGGCATGACAAGATTGCTAAGTATCTTGTCACTATTGGTTTTCATATGGCAGATGCAGATTACTCTTTGTATTGTGATCATCACCATCTATGTAGATGATCTTATTGTTGGGGTTGACAACTTGGAAGAGATTGAGCATGTGAAAAGTCTTCTTAAAAGGAAGTTTGACATGAATGATTTGGAAGATCTATGCTACTTTTGGGCATTGAGGTCATTCGTACATCTGATGGTATTTGGCTGTCCCACAGACACAGTATGTATTATGGAATGGCTAGTTGTAAGCTAATCTCGGTGCCATTAGATCAAAATGGCAAGCTCAGTGGGTGGCGAATGCAAGTTATGTGTTGGAGGACCCCACTATGTACGGAAAGATTGTGTGAAGTTTGATCTATGTCACAATCAGCAAGTCATATTTGAGTTACATTCTTGACTTTAGAGAGCCAGTTTATGCAGGTTCCGCGCAAACCACATCTTGACAGTGTGCAACGCACACTTCGGTATTTGAGGGCCATTATTGATTATGCATTGTTCTATCAGGTGTACCATTGAAGCTGTATAGATACACAGATGCAGATTGGGCTGGTAGTATTGCAGATAGATCTACCAGTGAATTAGCTTAGTTACGCAAGCTACTTGTGCTGATTTGGGGTTGCATGTGGAGGGAAATGTTGTCACATATTACGACAGTCTCAGCAGTATATAGTTGGCTACCAGAAACCCAGTTTTCCATGCACGGACGAAACACATTAAGGTATACTACCACTTCATCAAGGAGAGAGTCTTAGCAAGTGACATCGACTTGGCCTATGTGAGCACACAGGATTAGGTCGCTGACATCTTCATGAAGGCCTTGGGATCTGAGAAGCTCTGTAGATTTCAAGATATGCTTTGACTTCAAAAGTTAGAGTTGAGCTTAAGGGGGAGTGTTGAGATATCAAGCTCAACATGAGCTAACACTCACGAGGCACCTGTGTGACCTTTTGACATTTACATCACTGGCAGATTTGATAGCTGGCACCGACATATCTTCGCAGAGATTCTACAGCTAGACTACACTCACTAGTCCACACCTACCCACTCCACTTTGCCGTGTTCACATTATGGATCGCTTGTATATACTCTAGTATGTGTGATACCAATGTAACTCTTGGATGCCCAGGGGACTAGGGCCTTTGACATACTTGTTGATACCATCAATGCATATTAAAACACTTAAACATGGCCACAGCCTTAACACATATCCATCATCACTTTTCATAAAACATAAAAGCTGGACAAAACATCCACAAATGCTGAAAATGGAGCTTGCACATGTGACACCACATAGAGGCCGAAATGGGCCGACCCTCCCCCCCCCCCCCCCTTGGAGTATTTTATTACCCAAGGAGAATAATATCATGTACAAGCTTTGAGGGAACAACAATTTCCAGCCTCTCACATTGTGTGTTCTCTTCTAGGGTTTGTGAGAGTGTGTGTGTGTGCTTGCAAGAGCTCAAGCTCCCTTCTCCCCTACATCTTTTCAAAGGGATCCTTCACTAAGAGATGGTCGTAAAGTTTTGGATTATGCAAGCCTAGGAGGAAACAGTCCATTAATTGCTTGTCACTCAATTTTTTTCTTTTCTTCACAGTGCGAGTCGAGATACTTAATGTGTGCAATATAGTCGCGTAAGGTTTCCTTTGGCTATTATTCCAGTTGGAACAATTATCATAACGGGGCTCCATTTGGGCCGGTATGGTGCAAATCCAAGAGTGAAGACCTCTTTCGCTACTTTGAAAGTGCCTTTGTGCGCCGAGGGTCCAAGCATTGGAACCCCTTGCCTTCAAGGCTTAGTCCAAAGATATGGACCTTTTTTGCATCATCAAAAATTTCAAATGCCTGATAGATTTGGTTAAAGACTTCAAGGTAGGATACAAGGTCTCCAACTTCGTGGAATTTCAGCATGAGTTTCAAGATTCACACTACCATTGGTTGTGTATGTGATGTTAGTGGGTGCAATTATTGTCACACTCCCCTTTCTATAGCTTGTGCTAAGCTCACAATGTCAATTTGGGGACCAAGAGGAGGTGGTACATGTGGGTGGGGGGTGAGAATAGACTCGTGGTTATAGGAGGAGGCACGTCTGTGTGCACGGGGCGTCTATTCACGTCATGGGACATGTATGGAGGTGCACCACTACATGAGGGCTCTGCATAAATCGTGTAGCCCTCACAGCCAAACGTGCTTAGCATGTCGACCACATGTAAATGTACAATGGCCTAGGTTCCGCCCAAGGGAATGGGGGCACTCGGGGTATGCAACCATGACTGAAAGGTGTCCATGGTGTACATTGAGGCTAGAAAAGCTTCAATGATGCGCGTGGATCAAAAATAAAAGTTTTTGCTCTCTTTTTCCTTCCACGTCGTGAACACCCCCTTAAGATGAAATAAGGTCTTCGTGCGTATTTCATGTGTATAAAAACCACCTTAGTGAATCGAGGAGGTAGACCTTAAGCACCTCTAAATATTTGAAAAAATAAATAAAATAGAATTTTTTTTGAGAAGGTACATTCGTATACTTACTTCAGTACAATCGTATGCTTGTGTACGTACTTTCGTACGCTTAGGTAGGCACTTACGTACGCTTATGAGTATATTTTTCTAAGATTCTTTTAAGAAAGTACGTCCATACGCTTACTTAGGTACGTCAGTAATGCTTAAGTAGGTATAGGCGTACACTTATGAGTATGTTTTTTCGAGAAATTTAAATATAATTTTTTTCAAAAATAAGTTTATTTTTTGGAGAGGTACGCCCGTACACTTATGTGTGAATGACCATGGCTTATGATCGTGTCTTTTGAGAGCGAACAATCGTAGCTTAGTTAAGGAACGGACGTGGCTTAGTGAGGGAACGGCCATGGCTTAGTTAAGTAACGGCCATGGCTTTATGTGTGAAGGTTTTTTTTTCCGAGAAGGGTATGTCCATACACTTAGATAAGCACGGTTTTTCTTTCCGAGAAGGGTATGTCCATACACTTAGATAAGCACGGTTATACACTTATGAGGGAACGGCCATGGCTTTTTTTCAAAATAAAGTTCCTTTTTTAGAAGAGTATGATCGATAGCTACGATCGTATGCTTATGAGTGAACAACCGTAGCTTAGTTTTTTTTTCCGAAAAGAAAATCTCAAAAAAAAAGTATTTTTCTTTTTTGGGAAAGGCTATGTCCGTATGCTTACGTATGTACGGCCATACGCTTATGTGTGAACGATCGTGACTTTAGGAGTGAACGGTTGCCGAGGATTAGTGAGTGAACGGCTGTAGCTGGAAGGAGTGAACAGCCATGGCTTAGTGAGTGAATGGTCGTGGCTTTGTGAGAGTGAACGGCCGTGGGCCGTGGCTTTATGAAGGTACATATATGTGCTTTCGTAGGTATGTCCATACGTCACACGATTTTGAATTTGGGTTGAGTAGAGATTTGAATTTTTTAGTAGAGGGAGACAACTAAGATTTCCTCTTAATGACAAGTAGATGGGAAGAGACTAAAGTTAGAGATCAACTCCAAATTAGTGATTTTCAACTAATCTAGAGACTCTAACTTAACTAAAAATTAATCCTCCTTAATCATTATTAATCACCCTTTAACCCTCTTTCTTTGTTCTCTAATTACTTCTTACTGACTTAGAGTTTTGAGATAAAAATTTGATAAACAAATTAACAATGTCAAGGTTAACCTAATGATATGATTATCTCCAATTAACCTTTCTAATTAATTCTCCAATTAACCCACTCAAAAAAAAAATTTAAGCAAATGAGACCCAATTAGTGCTAATTCTCACTAATTGTGACCTAATGGGAGTGATCTAAGCATGGATTTAGGTCAAAGCAAGTGTTTAAAATACTAATACCACTCCAATCAGTCCAATTGCAAGTAGTTAAGCTCAATTTTTTGTTTTGTTGCTCTCTTTAAGCTCACTAATCAATAAATTAGTGATAATTAATAAAAATTAAGAGATTATTTGTGATTTTTTATGTTTTTTGGTTAATCAAGGTTTTATCTTACATTCCTAACCTACCTTTGTACATAAATCCAACAAAACACATAATTAAAAATTAACAAAAAAAACACTCTAGGTTTAAACAAAAACCCTCTCTTTTGAGCTCTCTAATCACTCTCAAATCTCTACTTTTTTTAGCTTAAACACTTGCTAATTCTACTCCCAACCATAGTCTATGCACAAAATTTTAAAAAACAATAAAAACGACCCAAATAATCAATAAAACAAATCAAACAACCAAAAACCAAATGCCATAGTTACTTACTTGACATTGGGTAATGGACACTTCGTCAGATTCGAACAAGAAAGGCTTCGATAAGAAGCGGATTGGCGCTCCCCGACAGTGGAGCCAAAGATGTTATGCTAACCCTAACGTACGGTTGGAAGTCGCCAATCCGCCAAGCTCGAGCTATGCTCAAGAGCTTCACAGTCACGTGTGAATAGCCGCTCGTCTCGTTTACGATCCTCCCACACTCGTCGTCACACTGAGACGGTTCCTAATCCTACGGGTGGTGCAACCGCTCTAACGAAGATCTTATGGGATCTCCACAAAAGCCAATCGTGACGGTAGCCTAATCACTCAAGCATGAGAGAGAGAAGACGCAAGAGGGAAGCATGAGAGAACGAGCGATTAGCACTTATCACACCCAAACCCTAACCCTAAACATTCCACATGCTAGATTAGAGTTGCAAGAGAGGGGAAGAGAGAATACTCCACTTCTATTGCATGAATGGGAGAATATGGATTACAAATAAGAGAAGTTATCTTTTATAGTTCCAAGCCTTTTCCCACTAGGCCCCGCTTGGGAGTAAGTGACCTGAGGCACCCAAAGTATAGTTACAAGGCTTTTCTTTATGATTTGGCCAATTAGCCGAGATCCTCTTGCCTTTCCTTTGAAGTTCAAGAGTTGGGAGCGTCTTTAGGGTGTTTCCCTTATCAAATGACGAGATTTACAATTAGTACGGACGCCCGTTACATAAGTGTGCGGACATAGTTGTCATAGAAACCTATTAACTAAATGTGGTTAACAACCATTGCTAGACAAGCTTCCACTTTGAATGCATTTAGGATCCACCATTACTAGATGAGCTTCCACTTTGAATGCTTTTGGTGATTCACCACTACTAGATGAGCTTCGACTCTGAATGCTTTTGGGATATACATTACTAGAAAAGCTTCCACTCTGAATGCTTTCAAGATTTGAAGATGCTTAATAGCCTCGGGCTCAGTCCACATAGCTGAGAGAGGGAAATATTTACCTTTACCCCAAGCAATATTGCTTCCCATACCAGTGATGAGGACAAAGAGGAGCTCCAAGGTGGGATAAAGGTTCCTTGTGGAGGGAAGGTCTCTCTCAAGTTTCTCTCAATTTGTGCCGATCAGTTTGTGAATTAGCCAAGGCCCCAGCCGCCATAAGGGTAGGAGAAGTAGATGGTGAGGGAAGAGTAAGGGAGCAAAGAAGAACCCTCTGACGTAGACTGAGGCTTCGGAAAGAATTCCCATATAAAAACCTGTATGGGTGGGACTGTGGCACACATAGTTTAAGTTCAAAGCTTGTCCAGTGATTGGGCAAGCCTAGGTGACTCTACCAAGGCACTATGGTTGGGACCCTGCTTCGAAATGCTTGTTTCACCAGGATGTCCACCTAAATGAACACTGAATTGCTGCACTAGCTTCTGCTCAACTGAAATAAACTGGCGAGAGGCTCACAGAGGAGAGGATGGAAGCACAAAGAGAAACACGCGCAAGTCAAATAGGTGAGTGTCGGATCTGTGCGCTGATGCTGAAATTGGCTGCTGAAAAGGACTGAACTGAGGAAGGCTTTCAAAGGGAAGCAATCGATTGCCCCAAGTGCAAGTGGGCATTTTTAGGCAATTGACGTAGAACACTCGTGTCTATGTGCTAAGGTTTGAGAGTACAGTGCAGCGGAATCAAACGCACACAGCACACACAAGAGCCTCCGTGACTATGTGCTAGGGTTTGAGAGTAGAGTGCAACGGAATCAACCCCACACAGCACATGCAAGAGCCCTAAAACTACTGTTTTGTTTAATGTGTGTTACAACTGTATTTCAAGTACAAGTAATGATTGAAGTCGCGATTGTGAATGAAAACGTCGGTACACAGCCACACACTTCTGTAGAACCTCCTTGGCCCGCCCTTACACCAGAAACGCTCTGTAGGCCCCAATCGCTGGAGAGATGCATACAGTTTTGATGATTTCCTTATGCACACATATATATGCACCAATGTGCTGGTCGGCGCGCCCTGCCTGTTTACAGGACTGCCACCTCCTCATACAAGCTGGCAGCATAGTCACCAGAAACGAGAAACGAGAACGGAAACGTTTGAGGAATGGAAACCGGGAAACGAGTTTTTAGGGGTGGAAATGGCCGTTTCTTGTGACAACATCACTTGGGAAACAAGAAACGGCCATGGAAACAGATTGGGTCCTGAAACGGAGAAACACGTTTCTAGGGGCTGAAACGGCCATTTCCTGTGACCATGGCTGGCAGACCTGCTGTCCACTGGCCAGCTGCCATGTGGCACTTGCTCTGACCGACTGCTCTCGCACCTGCTGTCCGACTCCTATCCAGGTGTACCATAGATGAGATGCATAACAATTGTGCATAACTGAGACAAGGATTGGTTAGCCAGATGTGACCCAGGTGGCAGAATTTGCGTTGTCTAGGCTCATAAGTAGCGATGAGACCCATGTTAATGACCACCATAAGGGGCACTCCCAGCTACTTTGGCCCCAACAAGAAGATGCCACTCCAGATCTGCTTCTAATGGTGTAGACGCAGATTTTTACAGTCCTGAAGCTTGAATGATGTAAGGGAAGTCCATAGTTGACTAGAAAGAAAAACACCTAGGATTCATTCAAAGCATGTGCAACATTTTTCACCCCTTCCTCCAGCTGCAACATAAGTGTTGAATAGCAAAATATTAGCTGCATCATTTTCTGGCTCCAAGTCAAGGATAGATACTGTAGCTTGCTGGGCTTTTTCAACATCGTTGTGAATTCTGCAAGCACTGAGCAAGGCCCTCCACACAGTTGACGAAGGTTGACATGGCAATCTGTTAATGAACTCGAGTGCTTCATCTAGACGCCCCGCTCGCCCGAATAGGTCAACCATGCAAGCATGATGCGCTTGGACAGGCATAACACCATAACTTTTAGTCATGAGAAGGAAAAGAAGACATCCGTAATCCACCAGGCCTGCATGACTGCATGCAGAAAGCAGTCCAACCAAGGTGATGTGGTTCATTTTTACATCACCTTCCTGCGTCTGGAGCAGCAGCTCAAGGGCCTGTTTGCCCAACCCACTTTGAGAATATCCTGCAATCATTGCATTCCACGAGACATTGTCTCGTTCACACATACTGCTGAACACTTGTAATGCACCTTCAATGCTTCCACACTTCCCATACATGTGAATTATGGCATTCTCCATATCAGTGGTAAGATTTTTTCTTGTTTTCACCATCATCAAATGAATCTCCCTACCTTGTTCTAAACTCCCTAGGCTGGCACATGCATTCAGCGTGCACAAGAAGGTAACATCATCTGGCATCATACCTTTGTGTAGCATCTCATCAAATAGCTTGAGACTCACTTCAGGGTTCCCCGACAAGGCATACCCAGCAATCATTGCATTCCACGAAACCATGTCTTGCCTTAGCATTTTCTTGAACACTTCACATGCATCATCCATACTTCCACATTTAGCATACATGTCAATCAGTGCATTCTCCAAAAGAACATTCGGGTGGAGACCAGCATAGAGTGCATGAAAGTGAAGCAATCTCCCCCCTTCCATATCTTTCATGATGGCACATGCTTGAATCATGCTCAATATTGTCGCCATATCTGTCTTCACACATTTGCTAATCATTCCCTTGAAGAGTCTAAATGCCTCCTTTGTGAGCCCATGCTTGACATACCCTGCGATCATCACATTCCATGAGACCAGATTGTGTTCAGGCATTCGATCAAACACTCTGCTTGCCTCCTCCATGATTCCACACTTGGCATACATGTCAGCAACAGTAGTCCACAGAAATACATTATGTTTTGATCCAGTTTTCACAATATGACTGTGGATAATCTTCCCTTCGTCAAAGGCTCCTCGATTGATACACCCCTGCAAGAGACAGACATAGGTATAGGAGTCTGTTTGAAAGCTACATTGATCCATGAGGTCCAGAATATGCAGCGCCTGCACTTCATGTTTAAAATCTGTTCTTTCCTCCTTTCCATTGCTGTATCTGTTCATCAGATGCCCAGCCTTTGATCCTCTCCTATGATAGTCGTCTCCCAAAGGCTGAATCAAGTCCCACTGTCCATTGCCACGACATGCACAAATATTATTAGTTGTTAAATAGAAATTGATAACTTTCAAATTTAGCTTGACAGTGACACATGCATATAGCACCAGATACGAATACATACATACCTGCCTATACATGAGTATGGATACAATGATGCATACATACATAACAATGGAAAGCAGGGGAGTATTTGTGGCATATCTGCCATAACATCAGCCCCACTTGGAGTTGGTAAGTGATATAATGATCCAATTATGTTTGACAATGGAATGGTGGTAGAGACGGTTTACATTTAAATTTATTTTTCTTTTTTGAAGGCATTTGCGGAGGCGATTCACCTTCAGAAAATTATATGGAGAGGTATCCACAGAAATACCTTCCTTGTATGGAAGAGAAGGAGCTTTGCACCTCTGGTAGCTGGCATGGATAAGGAGCTACAAAACCAATGGCTACAAGGCTGACCTGTGTCTTTTTGGAAGTGGGCACAAGATTGTGGAATACAATTCATGCTTGCTAGGAAAGAACGACAGAACAGACATCCTCAAAATTGAAAACCACTTTCCCAATAACTAGATTTGCTTGATTGTATGCACACAACTGAGGATTGGGACAATGTGCCTCAGCATTGTATCCACAATTTGGAATACAAAAGAATAACCAAACAGGAGTAACCAGCTCCTGCTTCAGTCCCCAAGGCACTCTCTGTGCACGAACACACATATGCACGCACAGCGTACTAGCTTTATTTGCATCTTCCTATTGTTAAAAAGGGAATTATTAAGATCCTACAAGCAAACCCATTACGATGGTATTGTTTCTGTAACGGGTAAGAGCATGTCTTGGAATCAATTAACCTAAACAAGATTAAGATCACTAAAAGCAACAAAGCCCACGCACTCAACAAATGAAATATCTCCATGGTACACCACACTAGGGGCCGAAGATGGGTCGACCCCCCCTGGCCTCAACCCTTTAGGTTATATTACCAAAAGGAGTCTGCTCCAAATACAAGATCTTGGGTGCCCAGGCCAGGGTTCACCTGTCTGCACCTGACTATCCCAAGTACAAGTAATGAATACAATTAAACAAAATACCATCTTTGGACCCTCCCACCTCGCATGAGGAGTCCAAAGATAAGTGTCGGAAGCTCTCCTGCAATCCACACCGAACGTGGAATCATCAGAAAAGGACTCTTCGCACATGCACAAGTGCTAGAGCACACCCAGAGTAAGGCTTGTCTTCCAAGATCACAAACTTCTCATGTTCCTTTAGGGTGGTTTCTCACATCTCCAAGCCAGAAGATGAAGCCTATAGAGAGATTATGTGTAGCAAAAGCACCTTCTTCACACCCAATATGATTGTGTCTTCCAAGATCACGAGTATTGATGCTTTTCTAGGGTTCAGCTGATCACAAATTTGATGTTCAGCCAGATCCATTGATTCAGGGCAATAAAATCCTTCTAAAAACAGTTTTTTAAGGGTTTTTGGGGCAGTTTGAGGGTTTTTGCACTTTTTTAGGGTTTTTGAACTGTCCGTACAGGTCTGCACAAGTCCGTGCTCTCTCTGTACTCTGTTCGAACATCTCCGTACAGCCTTGTGATGGAGAGAGAGAGAGAGAGAAATGAAATGAAATGATATATTAACGTCTTCAGAAGGCCAAAATGACCTATGAGACCAAAAAGGTTACAACAATTGGTGGATCTGATACAATGTCTGTGTAAGAAAAGCTAAAAACAACTAAACAACTAACTAAAACTGAAACAACTGAGGAAAAGTAAGGTACTAGGAGCTCCTAATGGATAACATATGGGAGGAAAACTCCAGCAACAAAAGTAAGCATCATATACATCACTATCCAAAGATGTCTCTCATCGGTCGATGGCGGATATCCTCAATGTCCTCCATGGTGAGTACTCTAACTGGACGTCTCCCATGCCGTGCTAGTATGGTCCTGATCCTCTGTTGTAGTCTCCGCCGGTGTCGAGATGGGCCTCTCATCTTGGGGCACCTGGACCGCCCCAGCTCTATAGCCCGATCAATCACTGTACCTCTGGTGCGGCTATACTCTGGGGCTAGCTGCAATGCCTACTGGCCTGACTGCTCAATCTCTGGTCGAAAGAAGTCTGTAATCTGCCTCTGTAGGTGTCTCTCCCTCTCTGATCCCCTCCCTCTCAAGAGACCCTCTCTAAGTCTACGCAGCTCCAGCAAGTATAATCCAAGGCACCTCTGATCCTGGTATCTCATGACTCTAGACAGTGGTCCGAAACCCTCTCTGAACAGGCAGTGAAAACGGCCTCGTATCTCATAATATACTGGACAATGACATATGTGATGTAACTCTGTCTCTGGCTCCATCTGGCACAGCTGACAAATCCTGGCCTCAGCTGGTACTCCTCTGAATCTGCCAGTCTCAATCTCTAGCTGGTGTGAGGATGTGCGCATTTAACCAATAGCACATCGTACCCCATGAGAAAGATGAGTATCCATGTAGCTGGGTCTAATCACAAACCCATCCTCCGTGAGCTGGAGAAGATGATCTCTATAGAAAGCCATCTTCGTACCAAGCTCCTGTGTCGACTGTATCCATGTCCTCCTAGTGTCCAGCTGAGTCAAGTCCTGCCTGATAAGTCTGGTAATCTCTGCCCGTGTGAGAGAGAGGGAGGGTGCATCCAGGGAGTACTAAAATGGAGGTAGCATGTCCATACTAAAGCCATGCAGTTGGAACCAAGCTGTCATCTGTGCATACCAACATGATCCGTCTCCCTGTGATGCCAACTGTCGTGAGGACTCCAGGGCTAAGCGAGCATATCTGTCTCTAGGGAGAGTCCAAGTGCTATGTATAAAGGAGACTGATCGAGTGAGTGCCTCTCCTACAATGGGGGGGCAGCCATCTCTGCACGGATAATATCATGTGGTACAGAGGCCTTGGCCCTAATCATCCGGGAAATCATAGAAACTAAGGGCCTCTCCATACATCTCCATCCATCAGTGCTACCAGCTCGGCTGTGGTGATCCACTGAGGGTCCCCATATCTCCACTCCATACAACATGGCTGAAGTGACCAAAGTGTCAAAGAGCCAGAGCTTTGTTCGAGGTTCCTGCAACGTGATGGCCATATCCTCTGACGATATCTCCTTCCCAGCCTAAAGAACTTCCTGCTGAAGAGCCTGCAGCTTGTTAATATGCTCCCGCATCATCGACGACTTTGCAGGGCTCATAACCCGCATCTGTACTTCCAAGGAAATCCTCTTCATGGGCGATACCCTGTTGTAAAGTGAGGCCAAATGCTGCTATATACCTCTGGCCAGCGTCATGTGCTTTACATGATTGATTACCTGTGGTGTGCAGTTGAGGAAAATAAACGAACGGACCCTGGCATTGACACGATCCCACATGTGTGTCTAAGCCTCCCGGTCCTTTCGGGTCGACGGTACCTCCCCTTCCTCAACTTCCGGCCGTGGAACCCCAACAATGACGAAATCAGCGAGGTCGTAAGACTCCAAAACAGATTCCATCATAACCTTCCATATGCCGTAGTTGCTCCCGTCCAATTGACGGTCCACCGGGAACGTGGGGAGTGTCAGGATCTTCACATGTCTCTCGGCCATCTCATACAGATCTGCCATAGCGGGGATGTACTCTGAAAAGGGTGGGTGGGTGGGAACAAAGAAGAACTAAAACCTGCAAGTGGCTGTCCAGCAAATCAGCCCGCCTTCCTCTTGCTTCTCCTCTTCCCGAACAGTCCCAAAACAGTCCACCAGTCAGCCACAAAACAGTCCCCCTCTTGCTCACACAAATCCCAAGAACTATCTAGAGCCTAGGGCTCTGATACCATGTCAGAATACGCAGCGGAGATGATGACCAGATCTGGGAACACAAGAGCAAAAAAAACCCATGCAGAAAAACAGCACAAGAGAGAGATAGATGTAGGCATGTAACTCTGCTCTGATATACACAAGAAGATCCCGAATATGATACAAGTGTGGTATGGGGGCTGGGGGCCTATTTATATGCCCCTGGAAGAGCAGTCGGCCAGCACAAAAGATGCCCACGACTGAGTGAATACAGTCGGCCAGCAGAAAAATGCCCACGACTGTGTGAATGCAGTCGGCCACCAGTCCAGAAGCCCACGCAACTGCTGTTGGGACAGTCGGCCAGCCACAGGACTGCTGTTGGGACAGTCGGCTAGCCCTCGAGTGCTCCTGCCAACCCAGAACTGCCTCCCAAGCCACAGAAAAAATGGGAAAAATAGGGAAAAATGCGGGGAGTGAGGAAAAATGATAAAACACCTGATAAGGGCGGGCACACCCACAACAAAGGCCCTGGTGTATAAATCTAGACAAGAGATGACTTCTAACACATCATCAAAAATCCTTCCTTGAGAGGATCAACTCGCTCTCCTTTAGTCAAACGATCAAAAATCCGCTCAAAATCTGCGTCATGAGCATACTGTTCTCGCATAGCATCAAGTTCATGATGAAAGATAATAGAGACGTCGGCCACATGTGGTTTCCTAGACAAGGCATCTGCTACCACATTCTGTTTGCCATCCACATGAACAATCTGAAAGTGAGACATGGACAAAAAGTTTGCCCATCTCATATGCTTCTCCCTCTGCGAGCTTCGTTTGAGTAAATAAGTATCGTAGAGTCTAATGATCACTCTAAACAATGAAATCAACCCCAAGAAGGTAATGCTTCCAAGTAGAAAGAGCATGAATCGCCGCAAGAAGCCCCTTCTCATAAACTTGTAGATTCCTTTCTGCGGTGACAAAGTTCTACTCTCATAAGAAATAACATGTCCATCCTGCATAAGAACAGCTCCAATGCTATTCCCACATGCGTCACACTGTACCGCAAAAGGTTTATGTAGATCTGGTAGAACCAAAACTGGACCAGTGGTTAGCTTTTCCTTAAGCTTGTTGAAAACTTCCACTTCCCTCTCTGTCCATCGAAATTTTACATCCTTTTTGGTCAGGTGATGTAAAGGTAAAGCAATTTCTACAAAGAATCGGATAAACCTCTTGTAATATGAACAAATTCCTAAGAAACTTCTCACATCATGAATAGTCTGCAAATCCGGCCAATTTTTTATCGCTTCAACTTTCGCTGGATCCATCCTGACGCCATCCTTAGACACTATGTGCCCAAGAAAGTGAATCTCTTGCATGAAAAATTCACTCTTCTTTCCGTTGACAACCAATCTATGCTTTCTGAGTTCCTCAAATACTTTGGTCAAATGCTCCCGATGCTCCTTCTCTGAATGAGAAAACACAATCATATCATCAAAGAAGGTGCCCATCACAAAACCACGGTGGGGTCGGAAAATCCGATCTATCAACCTTTTAAAAGTCGCTAGAGCATTCGTAAGACCAAAAGGCATGACCAAGAACTCATAAGTATAAAAGTTGTCCTGAAAGCTGTCTTGTGCACATCTTCTGGCTTGATGCGAATTTGATGGTATCCACTCTTCAGATCAATGCGCCTGAAGTAAGCTGCTCCCTGTAACCGATCCAAAATATCATCGATTCGTGGTATAGGGAATCTGGTCTTGATGGTAATCTTATTCAGTGCCCTGTAATCAATGCACATCCGCCAAGAATCATCTTTCTTTTGTACCAAAAGCACTCGTGAACAATAGGACGAAGAGCTCGGCTAAATCAATCCTTTGTCCAACAGATCACGCACTTGACTCATAATCTCTTCTTGTTGGGCTGCACTCACCCTATAGGGTGGCTTATTCGGTGGTGAACTTCCAAGAATCAAATCAATCCCATGATCCTAAGGCCTAGCAGGCGACAACTCCCCTGGCAAAGCCTCTGAAAAAACAATCTTGAAAACTTTTGAGAAAGTCCAACCTTTCCTTGTCCAACTCAGACACGTTGGAATCTGTGGTATCCTAATTCTCTTTAACAAACACTAAGTAAACAGAAAGATGTTTCTTTATTAAACGAGAAATGGCCGAAGCCAATACAACAGGAATAGATTCTCCTTTATGTTTTACATCAAGAGTGTGTTCCTTATTCTTGTGAGAGAGATTTTCCTCTTGAAAGTATCTACTACCGCTTTAACCTTATGGCACCAAGGCATACCCAACAAAACATCACAATCCTCCAAAGGCATAATGTAGAAATCATCCTCTCTGTCCGTGTAAGTCTACACACTGAGACGCAGTTTCCCAATGATCGGTGTAACCTCAACCGAATGTCCAGGACAAGCCAAAGTAGCCTCATGCAACACACCCATCTCCTCTGGTTTGATGTCCAACTTTGCTGCAAGCTTGGGGGTGATGAAGTTTGCACGAGCCCCAGGATCGAAAAAGATCAAAACCTGCTGATCTCGAAGTCTTCCCCATGCTCTGCACAACTCTAAAGCTGCATCCCATTGCTTCAACCCTATCAAGTCAGGTAGTAGTCCAGCAGACGGTTTCTGTTTCTTTGCTTTAGGCTCTTCCTGTGAGTCACCTGCGTTTTTAAGTGCTCTCTTCGGACACCTATAGTACCGATGTCCCTCTTCTCCACAAGAGAAACATTTGTTGGCAGCTATAAGTTCTTTCTTTTCTTCATTTGTTCTCTGCGGTAAGGGCTGAAATTTCCTCTTCTTGGATTGCCCCTTCTCTCGTGGTTCGGTGTCATTGTTGTCCTTTGACTCCTTTGCCTCTTTAAATGCCTTCTTTGAGAAGAGACGTTGATCCTTAAATCCTGACATCTGACCAGTAAGCATGGCATATCCAGTCTGAGCATTTTCTATCATCCGAGGAGTCATATTAATGACCTTTGTTTTAATGCATTAATCACGAAGCTCCTTGGGTAACCCACAGTAATATGTCTCTACCTGCTCAACCAGTGACACGGGCCTAAAGGACGTGACCAGTAGCAGAGCATCCCAAAATTTCTTGTTATATTCTTCCAGATTGCTACAATCTCTCGAATCTAATCGATGCCAAGCTGTCATAACATCCACCTCAAAAGTTGGTGTCAACCATAAAGAAGGGAAGATTTGCTTGAACTCCACCCAAGTGCTAGGTGCTATTCCCTGATGAAGAAGTGTCGACCACCATTGAAGAGCATTTCCCTTTAGGAAAGAAGCTGCCTTCCGTACCTTAGATGCCTCTGTGAAGTTACCACCAGAAAATGCCACATCAAACTATTGAATGAAGGTGAGAGCCTTCAAACGATCCTTTGCACCACTAAAAGTATCAAACTTTACTGCAACACCACCCTCTTTATAATCTTTTGGCTTCTCGCCCTGAACAAGATTATCATATGGATGTGGTTTGAGAAAAGAATTGCCCATAGCATTAGATCCCATGCCCATCAAACCACCTCCCATACCAGGCATACCAAAAGCACTTCTGCCACCACCACCATAAGTTCCATACATACCTCCTGGCATACCTGGTTGCATACCATAGCTCCCAGTCATGCCCATGTTGGGTACACCCGTCATGGAATGAAAGACAGAGCCTCCACCAAAATAACCAGGATGAGAAGTATTAAAAGGGTTTCCATGGGTAGGTGGGGGAAAGAAGAAGAAGAATCGGGGTATGGCTGAAAAAATGGGTAGATGGGAGCCGAATGTTGAGGCTTAACTTTCTTCTCAGACCCCTGCTTCCGTGGTTTAGAATCAGCTTTGAACTTTTGTGGAAAACGTCAGTCCTTCGCGAGTTCCATTAATCCCTCCATCAAACTTTGCATCTTTGCTTCATAGGTGGCATCATCATCTTCAAATTCTGGCATATCGGGAGGTAATTCTTGCTCGCTTTCCTCATCTTCATCGAAGTAGTCGTCCTCTTCTGAAGATAAATCCTTCATCTCCGCACTAGTTCCAACCATAGAATTAAATGTGTCGACCACAGGCTTGCCCCTTGAAAAAGTTGACGATGAATCCCGGCAATGAACCTTGAAACCGGCCTTCAGAAACTTGACGGGCGGTGAGCACACTTAATCACACTCAAAACTCTTTATGAATTGGATTAATAAACTTCGAGAAAGAAGAAAAAGAATAAGTGGAGCTAGAGTGCTCCTGCACAAAAGACCAATTGGCCCCAAAGCGTGGCGTCCCCGCAGGTATTTAGTTATCACTCGAGGTCGGCGTAGCCCTTGTACAGTTCCCGAGAAGATGCCTCCTTGCTTCACATGGAGGAGATCTTCTCAAACTTTCACCCAGTTTGTGTGGCAAACTCGACCCGGAAGCTAGTCTTGCAAACCTCATGCACTGACAATAGATGAAAACCAAGTGCGGGGACATAAAGAACACAAAAGGAATGCTTCCCCCCTTTGCCATCGGGAATGATCTTCATCCTGCCCTCACTATGAATCGTTATAGTGTTATTGTCGCCAATGACAATGCGACCTAGGAAGGAGTCATGTGCCTGGAAGCACCACTATCGAGAATCCACTCCCGAGTATCCTTGGCGGTGAGACCAACTACCTCCCCACTCCAAGAAGATGAAGCATCTATGTCCAAAATCTCCAAGTGCACAAAGGCTGGAGTCTTTGCAGCTAAAGCTAAAGCTGAAGAATTAGCACTCTTCGCGATACACCACGTAGAACATTTTCTCCAATAGTGGCCTTTCTCGCCGCAATCATTACAGGTCCGTTCGGCCATCAATTTATCACGGTCTGAGTTGGGCTTCTTCTCAAAAGACTTCTCCGATGAAGACTTCCCTTTGCCGTTATTGTTGTTGTTGTTACGGCATTTCGACCGCTGGCCAGTCAAGGCCTAAGAAACTCCGCCCTGTGGAGGGTTCGTAAAACGCTCTTCCTGGTCCAAGACCATAGGCACAAGCTCCTCCTATGTGATGGTGCTGAGCCTACCACTGGTGATCAAAGAGGAATAGAATGTTGAGTACTGAGAGGGAAAATGAGACAACAAAGTAATGGCCATGTCCTCTAAGGATATCTCCTTCCCAGCCTAAAGAACTGTCAGAATACGCAGCGGAGATGATGACCAGATCTGGGAACACAAGCAAAAAACGCACGCAGAAAAACAGCACAAGAGAGAGAGAGATGTAGGCGTGTAACTCTGCTCTGATATACACAAGAAGATCCCGAATATGATACAAATAAGGTATGGGGGCTGGGGGCCTATATATACATCCCTGGGAGAGCAGTCGGCCAGCATATGAAGTACCCACGACTGCTGAAAATGGTCCCACGACTGCATAAATGCAGTCGGCCAGCAGACAGGTGCCCACGACTGAGAAACTCCAGTCGGCCAACAGTCCAATAGCCCACGACTGAGAAACATGCAGTCGGCCAGCACTGGAGTGCTCCTGGAATCCTCTGGCAACCCTCGCAAGTCTCAGAAAAATGGGAAAAAATAGGGGAAAAATACGGGGAGTGAGGAAAAATGATAAAACACCTGATAAGGGCGGGCACACCCACAACAAAGGCCCTGGTGTATAAAACTGGACAGGAGATGACTTCTAACACCCCCTCTCGACTCCTGGCTGTGAAACCAACCACTGGGAGCTGGGGTGCCGCCTGAGCAAATCCTGAGAGAGCGACTTCGTGAAGAGGTCCACCGTACTGTCCTCCGTCGAACAGAACTCTAGCAAGATGTCATCAGCAACGATCTGTTCACGAACAAAGTGCCTCTGGATGACCATGGGTTCCTCCAGTGGAAGCCCAAACCTGCAATGTAACCTCCTGCTGCTCCGTAAAACTGCTCCTGGCCCTGAAGTAGATCTCCTCGTGTCCGAATCTCCTCCCCAAACTGAGTCACTCCAACCGTGGAGTCGGGCTCCATCCAACAATCCCCCTCCTGTGTACAAGAGTCCCTGATCCTTCGCATGCCGCAGAAACCACAGGAAACGCAATCCTGCCTCCCAAAGAGTCATCCGCAACCATGAGCTCAACTGCCTCATCAGGAAGCTCCCGTCCAATCTGGTGTCCATCAACCAGATCAATGAACCATACAACTTCTGAGTCACAGAGACATCACACTGCTCACAAGGATCAACACCTGTTACGGTGCACAAATAAGTCCTGGAAACCTGATGAAACCTGTCAACCACCCCCTCTGAATCCAGAACCACAAAGCCTGGAGAAACCACCTCCTTCTGCAAGTAATCACCTGCCACCTGCCTGGCTTTCCGAAAGGTCCCCGTGGAAAGAACATCCTCATCTACGGGAGGTTCTATGTCCCGAACACTACGAGACATCAGAGCATAAGTGACCTGTTCAGTTTCCTCTGACTCACGAACACAAGAACTACCAACATCAGTACTGGAAAGTTCCTGCCAACTGCTGCCATCCACTGGCAAGCTATCCACCATCTGGTCCCGAAAAGCCCGCACCTGCAGCGTATCCACACTTGAGTGGCCATTATCGGACTGCCACTCATCACAATCCTAAGGACCTGGGAGAGAGAGTGCTGAAAGCCTGTAAACTCCATTCTCCACTCCGCCTTCCCAAACCACTTGGCCTGTTGCTTTGTCCCGGAGAGCAACAAAATGCTCATCAAACTTCACCCGTACGCCAGTCTTGCAAACCTGATGCACTAACAACAGATGAAAACCAAGTGCCGGAACATACAACACCTAGGAGAAATGCTTCCCCCCTCTACCATCGGGAACTATCTCCATCCTGCCCTCACTGTGAACTGGGATAGTGGACGTATCCCCAATAAGAATATGACCAGAACACCTGCAGAGATCCTGTAAACCGGAACGGGAAGGAGTCATGTGCCTGGAAGCACCACTATCGAGAATCCATTCCCGAGTATCCGTTGCGGAGAGTCCTCCAATCTCCTCCCTGCCGCCTGAAGAAAATGAAGCATCGGTGTCCATCACCTCTTGGTGCACAAAAGCCGGAGTCTTCATGATTGCTACTGAGGAGTCTTCATCCTTCTCGGTCTTCTGCTTGGGACACTGCCTCCAATAGTGGCCTTTCTCGCCACAATCATTACAGGTCCTCTCTGCCTTCAGTTTCTCGCACTTCTTCTCAGAAGACTTCTCCGATGAAGCCTTCCCTTTGCCCGAGTTACGGCCTTTCGACCGTTGGCCAATTAAGGCCTCCGAACCTCCACCCTGAGGAGGGTTCGTGAATCGTTCCTCCTGGTCCAGGACCATGGGCACAAGCTCCTCCCACGTGATGGTGCTGAGCCTGCCACTGGTAATCAAAGAGGAGTAAAATGCTGAGTACGAAGAGGGCAAGTGTGACAGCAACGTTATGGCCATGTCCTCTGACGATATCTCCTTCCCAGCTTGAAGAACTTCCTGCTGAAGAGCCTGCAGCTTGTTAATATGCTCCCGCATCGTCGCCGACTTTGCAGGGCTCATAACCCGCATCTGTACTTCCAAGGAAATCCTCTTCATGGGCGATACCCTGTTGTAAAGTGAGGCCAAATGCTGCCATATACCTCTGGCCAACGTCATATGCTTTACATGATTGATTACCTTTTATCTATATGTAGTAGACAGAGTGCTTGGGGTTTGAATCCTTTGTAAGTGGATAATAGAGTTTTTGTGCTACGGTGTTTTAGTTGTGATGGATATGTTGTTTTGATTGAAATTGTTGAGAAGAATCAATTGTGAGTGAAGATCTAAAGTTTGCTAAGTAAGATGAGTCAGATAGTGCCAACTGAGAGTAAGCAGTGTCAGACAGGGTCAACTGAGTATTAGGATCAATCAACTAAGAGTGTAGAAGAATAAAATTAGTCTTTTTGAGTTGAGAGGAAGTCAATTAGAGTCAAATCTCACAGTCAGAGATTGTCAGAGTCAGTCAGACTTTTTGTAGCCTGAAGAAAGTCTAACCGAGTCAACTGGAGGAGGTCAGCTAAGGTAAGGATAAGAATTATAGTGATAAATCATTGTAGAGTCTAGGGTGTTTAGGGGTTTGCATTTTATACATGTGTATATGCGATTTCCCGATAGGGTATCATTTTATATCTGTGTATATGTAGCTTCCGAGGAGTGCTACACGCCGGCCAGCTTAAGGATGGAGGGGGCACCATTTTTTTACTATGTATATACGGTTCCGTTGCCCATGCCAATTGGCTTCACCCACCCTTCCTCCATCACACAAGGATGAAACCTTCGCCTAGTCCTTGACCAAAAAGGTGTGTTTGTTTTCTTCAAGTACATCTGCGGCAAGTACAAAACATGGAGTTTTGGCACATGTCAAAGTGCTACTCTTCGGTTTCTTGGAAGAAAGCGTGGTCCACCAACATCGATCTCTACAAGAGCATAGTGGCACCATATAGGATAGAAAGGAGTGAGGAGTTTATCGACCAGCTGGACAACAAGTTGGAAGCTTCCCCACAAGAGATCCAAGCAAGAAAAGCAACACATATAATGGTAAGTCCATTCATAGATGAAGCTCAACAAGAGGGAGTGTCCAAGGCATAGTTCGGTACGAAAATATGATACCGTACGGGAATTTTTTTACACTTACAACCTATGGAGCTTCAAGCTTGAATGTGAGCCTTGAGGGAAGGTTGGGAGGGGAGGAGTCTACAGTGCTTGAGGAACCAGAACATGGATATGTGTCTGTCCCAGTTGGATCTCCCCATTGTCTCCAAAAAAGAACCTGGATGGGTAATGCAATACCAAAGGTCTCCCAGTGTAGCGTTTATGACTAAGGGACCGTCCTTGCACAAATACGAGCAGTGCATCTAGGGTGATAGGTTTAGGGACTCCTCTCTAGATCAAAATGGCCATGTCCAAATCTTCTCCCTCATACATAACTTGAGAATCTAACTGTCTAGCCTACCTATACCATGGATCTCCAAGTGATGTAGCAAGATTCTCTCATCCTACCAATCAAGTGTACACTACCAGTCTACCTTGCCAGATTTTTTAGGTCTCTCAACAACCCCATATGGAATACTGAGTGGACACGAAAGTTACGATGTATTGCGAGCGTTTGGGATCTTCGTTAAGCAAGGTTTCTTTTTTTTTTTTAAGCATTTGGAATTTTTTTTCAAAAAAAAATTTGGGAGGAGAAAAAAAAAACTCGTACCGTACAATATTGTACCGTACGAACCATTCAGTACGAATGGGTTTGTACCGGTACGAGAAACAACTATAGTCCAAGGATGCCGGGAAAGCTTTCAAGAGAGAGAGTGGTATTGATGAGACAGAGTTCCTAAGTAAGGAGCAGATTCTGGAAGATGAGCCCAGGGAGCAGACACCACCAGACTTGGAGGTGATCCAGACAGATGGAGAATAACCCATCCTAAAGTCCATTCCAATTTCTGAGAACAAAGAGGAGTCATCAAGAGAACTTCAAACTTTTCTCTCCAAATTCATTGAGGAGGATAATGACGAGCGATTCCGCAGTGGTGTCTACCATGTTAGCTGAGCGCCCAGGACAAAGGGGCTAGTTCCAATGCCCGCAATTGGAGGCAATGGCGGAGACATCATTGGAGACAACAAGTCTAGTAGCCATGCTACTAGAGTTCAAACCGGTGTGTGGAGCAAAAAGCAAGTTCGCCAAAAAATCCGTACTGAGTTGGAGCAATGGACCATCGTTTGCACCTATGCTCCAAGTTAAGCTAGAGGGGATGTCACGTGCAGACTCTCCCACGTGTGACATATCTTTGTAATATTGTCCAAGTGCCCAATGAGTAACCCATTGTGGACAGAGTTATTAGGTTATTGTGTGAATGCACTTAGTTGGACATTATTATTAGGGTTGGTAGAGTTGTTAGCCAACTCACCAACATTAGACACTATAAATAGGAGTCTAGGCTTTAGCGATATTCGTTCATTGATTAGTCAATCATCATTGAATCATTGAGAGCTCAAGAGCAATGCTCCCATTGAGTATCTCTATTCAGCATTACATGAAGAAGTAACAGTTTGAACATGGGTTTTAGTCTCTGTTAGGCGCTAATCACAATCAATCAATTCATAAACACCCATGTTGCATGCAAATCTTGAGGAGCAGGGCCTCTAAGAAGATCAACTGGGTGCTAGGGGGCCACAGGTTGCACGAGTGGAGGTACCGGCTAAAACTCGGGCAAGCAAGAAGTCTTTCCATGTCTAGGCTGATGTAAAGCCATCTGCAGAAAACACTTCTTCACCTATGGATATGAAGGAGTACAGGAGGTTGGTGGGGAGTTTCATCTCCTTGTGCAATACACGATCAGACCTCAGCTTTGCAGTTAGTGTATTGCGCAAGTTCTCAAATTAGCCTGGGAGAATCATTGGAAGGCGCAGATGTGGGTGTTGAAATACATCCAAGGTATGGTTTTCTCACTTGACATTGGTGGACAATCATCTTCTTGGCCATTTAAAATTTACATTCATTGTCCACTAAACACTTGTCTACTATACCCCTAGCTATTGCCAAAATAGGGTGAGATGCTAGAAGCAGGAGTAAAAAGACTTCTATGAAGTATGAAAGATGGTACAAAGAACAGGAGAATCAACCTCTGTGATAGAGGAGAAAAAACCACTACAAACAAATTATACCGATCTGTTACGCGGTACTGTCACTCCACATGCCGTGGCTCGCTGTGACATATATTGCATCATGGACCATGCAGACATGCCATGGCTCCCTGTGACATATATTACATCATGGGGATGCCATGGCTCCCTGTAATGGTCAAATGTGTTATGGTTTTTCGGGGAAAATTTTTGCTTTATGCCTTTTACAGGCCACCATTCAAGCTGACTCAAGAGCTAGCACCTGTTACACCATTCCCGGCCTCCATTCAAGCTGTACCTTTGTTACGAAAAACCTAAGAGCTGTCCCGTGTGGAAAAAGAGAACAATCTGAATCACTTTAAAGAGTTACCTCCAGCGTACCGCGAGGCGTGGGATAGGAAGGAGAAGGGTTGCAGTCGTCCGCAGCTTTGCAACGCCAGCTCTTCGAACCATGGAAACGAAGGAGCCACGGAAGTGTCTTCCTGCCTCTTGCTTACTCCAAGATTTCGAATGGACGCTGCGGACATCATAATGGGTCCAAAGTTCAAACTCTACGATGCTACGGTAGTGTGTGTGAACGCACCACCACCCATGTGTGGTTGGGCACATGGGTGGTTGGGCACCTGTGCATGCGAGCTCTTTGTCTCTTCTCAATGGACGGGTCAGTATATTGTGTGATTGCGTTGATGAGATTTATCAATCCCGACAATGTTGCTATGTAAAAATAAAACATGTCGATGCAAACCCAAGCGTGTGATGCATTGATTTGTTTCTTGGGAACTTCTCATTGATCGAGCTCTTTGTCTTGCTCTAGCTCTTCTCAATGGACGGGTGATGTGATTTATCAATCCTCCATTGACAATGTTGCTATGTAGAAATAAACATGTCGGTGCAGTGTGGTGCATTCATTGGTAGATGACTCATGCATTCATTGTTGGTAGAGATGACTCATTCTCATTGGCGCTTTGAAGAAACAAAGATGACACACAAGCTTCCTCAATAGTGGCATTGATTGGTAGATGACTCATCTCATTAGTGCTTTAACACTAGTTTGGTACCAAAACAGGACACTTGAGTGTCCTTTTTTAGGGGTTGCGAAAAAAAAATCAAACTCCTAATGTAGGCTTTAAAAACCAAAATGCTTCATTGGGCATGTAGAACATAACCCTATGCTCATGTTACAGAGAGACCCTCTTGGCAGACAGGAGGCCGAGCCATGATGTACCTAGAGAGAGGACCCTGACAGATTTCTCACAAAATCCATGCATGTCAATATATTAACCAACATTAGTTGTTGATGAAGTTAATCATTTTAACTATGGCAATGCTTTTTTGTACATTTGTGCATGAGTGAATAAAAAACACTATACACAAGGTTTGGCGGAGAGATGAAAAAAACACCATATACAAACTATAATCGTAGGGGAACGTGCCATTTTCCCATTTAGATAAGCAATTTCTAAGATGAAAGTGGAGGATAGTGAGTTGTTGTTATGTATAGTGTGTAACAATATACTTACATGGTGGCACTCCCTTGAAAATGATTTTAGAGAGTTCTCCATAATAGATATGCCACCAAATATTGTGAAGATCTACCCAAAATAGTAAAGTGATCTTTAAGAGTAGATAAAGCATTTCCCAAAATAAAGAGGCAACGATGGAAAAAAATAGATGTTACTTGCAAGTTGACGGAATGGCATATCGTTCATACATGTCCACCACAATAGCTAAAGCATATCCAAAAAGAGTGGAAAGCACCAAAAGTAACAGCCACCACTGCTACCAAAGACTTCTATAGAGGTGCTATTTATCATATATATAGCATCTTCAAAAATATAGAAGCAAGGGTGCTAGGAAAGCACCAAAAGTAATAGCCACTGCTACCAAAGACTTCTATAGAGGTGCTATTTATCATATATATAGCATCTTCAAAAATATAGAAGCAAGGGTGCTAAAATATAGTTGTTGCTTTCAAGTTCATGTAATGGCATTGATGATGACGATTTGGATGGTGTTGCTACTCTCAAAACTGTGTGCCACAAATAGATGAAGCACGTTCAAAAATATAGAAAAGCCAAAAAAATAGATGTTGCCACCCAAGACTTCCATAAAATTGTCATTTATCACACCAATGGGTGTGTTTATCCATTACAACCTTAGTCCATGTGAGTAACTTCAAACACAACCTTGGGCTATTAATATTTAATGGCTTGCTTTAAGCTTAGCTTTCTACAAGTCAAAAAAACGATAACAAAATGTTCAATTGAATACAAAGCACGCTTGCACCACTAGCACACATAGCCCGACTTGGAGTCATCAATTTCTTTTGAAATTATAGCACCACAATAGATTGTAGTTTTGTGAAGCAAAGATGTATAATTTAGTAAGGTTAATATCAACCTTAGTGTAAGTTTAAATTGGCAACTTGAACTACTAATAGAGTTTGTCTACTACTTTGAGTGGCACACTTTACAGAGGCCCAAGCTTGTTTGCGTTTTTCATTTTTTGTCAAGTTGCGACCTCCTCTTCAATGTAGTGTCATTCATTGCCATCGCATTATGAGGCTACCTTCATAGTCTAGCATTTACTATGCACCTTCTATATCCAGTGCTTTCTGGAGGATATAAAGGGCCTTGCTTCGCAACCCATTGTGGCTCTTTACTTCTAAGGTAAGAAGCTACTTAGGTGAAGTGTTTTGCTATCATTAAATTAAGCACTGGAATCTGGAACTTTAATATCATTGAGTGGTGTATCATTGAGGGGTGTATCATTCTACTTCCATTTCTCCTAAGTGCTTTGAAAATATGGCCCACAAAATTCATCCAGACATAGTGTGTGCCTTGTGTGTACATCTTGCATAGCATTTTTCATAGGTCAAGAAACCTAGGTTTCTTTAAATTACTTTGCCATATGCATCATCACTAAATATGCATTTTATAATTTTGAAAGTTTGATTATTTGCATTTAATTGGACTTGTATTAGTCTTAAAAAAATCAAGGGATTACGATTATGTCATGAGTTAATATTTGGGCACTTGAGTTTCGTAGTCTACTAGCAAGCTATAGCCATGAAAGATTTAGACACTTGAATTCTATAGTCTTAAAAGAGATGCAAAGAATTAGGATTGTGACATATCTACCAGTATTTTTAGAGATGTCAATATATGTGAACCTTGTATGATGGGCTAGACTTAGCATCAGCATCTTGCATTTCCACAAGAAAGCAAGAATCATGCAAGGTCCTCCTCTAGACCTTGTCCATGTAGATCTTTGTGGTAAAATTCCACTGCATTGGGTGGTTCTTCCTACTTTTTTGTTACTGGATCAATGGATTCAATAGGAAGATGTGGGTGTATTTCTTTGGGCTAAGGCTGAAGCTTTTGGAAATTTTACAATATGCATAGCTAATTGGTGGAGAATGAGATAGGAAAGAGGCTGAAGAATTTTCAAACAGATCAAGGAGGAGAATTCACATATGGTGAACTCACAATGTTTAGTGCAAGGAACATAAGATTAAGAGAAATTTGACAGTTGCTCATTCTCCATATCAAAATGGTGTTACAAGCATAAGAATTGCACAATTATGGAGATGGTACGAAGTATGGTAAAAAGGAAAAGAACGCTAAATTCTTTTCGAGCTGAGGCATAGTTAACATTGCAGTGTATATCCTTAACATGAGTTACAAAAAGACAATGAAAGACATGACACCTCAAGAAGCTTATTTTGGTAAGGAACCTTAAGTTATATATTTCCAGTTATTTGGATGTGATTACTTTGTGCATGTTCCAAACTCATCCAGAACCAAGGGAGATTCCAAGGGCAAGAAGTGTATCTTCTTGGAGTACAGTATGGAGTTAAAGGGGTACCCTCTATATAACCCAAAGGCAAAGAAGATAATTGTTAGCTACGATGTGCTTTTTGTGGAACAACCTCATCAAGTGGAGAAGAAGGCTCCGTCTACACTATTGTAAGGTCCCTCCCAAGTCATGTATGTGTCTCTTTTAATATAGATTTCAAGAAGGAAAGAGAGTGCACTTAGAAAAGAGTGAAAAGTGAGACAATAAGGCTAGAAACATTAGGAAAGTGATAGAGTAAAAATATTAGCTCCAAAAATCCTAAAAGAAATAAGAAGACAAGAATAGTTCTATTAAGAGATCAGTATCTCCAAAAAGAGAAATTTGATTTAGGTGATAGGAGGTTGTATTTAGAGTACTTTTACATATTTAGAGTCCACGCATACTAAAAATGTGGAAAAGCAATGCGTTTCTAAAGATGGCACGTTTGTGGCTATATACAGATGTTTTTGCCTATTCTACCCGCGCTAGCTTGTAGACCAAATGCCTTCCGAATGGTTACATGATCATATTCTGAGTTTTTATCAGAGAGTTATGGCCAACATCTCTCACAGATTACTATTATAATGCTTGCAGTCGTTTCTACAGCACGCAACAGAGGAGTGAAGGAAGATGAAGCCTGAGGATAGATCTCAAGTTCCCCGTTGGGTTGCGCCGTTTTTATGCAATTAGGTTTTCAAAATAATATTATATTAAGTTTTCTTGCGAGGTTTGGAGTGTAGTGTAATGGAAACATTTATGAATTTAAAGGAGGTATGCGGTTCAAATCCTACCACCAATGTGTGTTAGAGAGAGAATGTGTAATAGTGCGTATGTGTGTGTGAGAGGGAGAACATAATGCGATGTCAAAAAAGGGGTTTGACTGACTGGAAAATGAGGGTTGAAAATCGTGGGCCCTCCAAATTAGAATAAGACAAGCATGGGAGTTTGAGATCTATCCTTGTCTGAAGATGAACGACTGCAACATCCAACACTATCGTGAGAACTCACAAATTACTATTGTAATGCTTGTAGTCGTTTCTACAGCACGCAACAAAAGGAGTGAGGGAAGATGAATGACTACGACATCCAACACCATTGTTTTATTTGAGGTTCACATTATGGAATAGCAGCGCAAAACCAAAACAAGAAATGCATTGTGTCCTTTCACACTCCCTTCTTCCACCCTCCATAGCATTCCATAGACCCTTGCCCATTCTTTTGACCTTTGACCTTTGTCATTTAAAATCTTGTTATTCAGATTCCACACTTGCCTTGATCTCCTTCCTATAAATAATTCCCTTTCACATCACCTTGCTATCCAAATTATCTTTATGCCCTTGTCTCATTTTTCATTTACACTCATGGTACATACATACACTCCTTGAGAGATATGGGCATGCTTGGAGATTGATGGTGGGGTTATTTTACATGGGAGTTCACTTGTGAGAAATGTTAGGGCATGTCCGTGCGCATTAATGCATTGTGAGTCTTACTCACATGCCTTGAACTTCATTTAACACATGTGAGGTGTGATTCATACACTTAGCATTTGTGGAGTGTGTCACATGCTTTTGGATTTTGTTTGGGCTTTTTAACATGCTTTTGCGCATGGTGAGCCTTGTTCACACATGAGTACATTTGTGTGAGGTGTTTGTACGTTTCGAGCTTTCATTGGGTATTGTTCACATGCTTAGGGCCTTTATGGGGCATGTTCATGTGTGTTAGCACATTTTGGGCCTGTGTCACACAGTTTGGGAATTTTGTTAGTTTGCTTACTCACCTTAGGCTTTATTAGTGGTTGTTCACACATAACCATGGGTTGTTCCTATTACTTCTATCCTTCATTTGATCACCATGGTGTGGATTCACATCATTATCAACATCATTTCTAATTGTGATGGTAGGAGATCCGCTCATGCACTATCGTTCATGGCTCTACAATTGCGATTGTGATTTGCCTTCTCATGTCATATGTATTGCATATCTTTTGTTGCATTTGCTCATGCCTTTGGCATTTTGAGGCTTAGACCTCTACATCTTCACTCATCGACTTCTTGCTATCATGAGGCAGCATATTCATACCAGTATTGGATGTTCGACCTTCATACCAGTATTGGATGTTCGACCTTCATAGTTTGATGCCTAGTTATTGTTATGTTGCGTAACTAAGTTTGGGACTCCTCTCTTATTTTGTCAACAAGTGTAGCTTACCATGCGTACGCGGGTGATTCCGTACGTGTGTATGAGTATGGGATGCATTGCCATGATATTTTTATTGTTATTGATATGATTAGTTTATATTTTTCAATTAATGTATTAATTGATGGCGTACTTGTTGTAAAGTGCAGATTATTGAACAGGACAACAGAGGTGAGTTGGTCGAGGTCCGAAAATATTCATTATGACTTGACTATGGTTTGGGTGGCCATTATTTGATTTTTAAGCGACATGCGTGTGAATGCTCTCTTATGATTTATTATTTTTGGACACAATTGTGATACAATTGTAAGGTTATAGTTTCACTTAATTTTTGGTAGAAAGCTTGCATGCTCAAACAAAGCAAGCTAATTTTGTGGAAAGACATATTTGTAAGAGAAGCTATTTTGAGTCCCGCTAGTGCTTTTTCTAAATATAATTGAAATACACCAAAAGGAAGCGTGGGCTCACTTTTGGTGGGGGCACATTGGACCCAATAGTGTGTCGTGCAATCTCTTATGCTTTATTTTCAAGTTGAGTTTTTATGCAATTATTTATGCTTGGGTTCTTTGTAGCTTCCAACAGTGGTATCAGAGCTTTGGATTAATTCAATTTTCTTAAAGCGGATCAAAGACTTGTGGACAAAAGGGTGAAATAGACAAAGGCAAAGGTGAATTTTTTAATTTAATTTGAAGAAGAATATGTTTATGATTATGTATGGTTGAAAGAAGGCTTGTTTTTTACCACTGGATAACAAATCTCCATCAATCTATTGTCCAAAGGCAAAGGTGATTTTTTTAATTTAATTTGAAGAAGAATATGTTTATGATTATGTATGGTTGAAAGAAGGCTTGTTTTTTACCACTGGATAACAAATCTCCATCAATCTATTGTCCAAAGGGGAAAGCAAGGTGAAAAACCATTAGTGGGTTTGTGAAAACCACAAAACCACTATTAATCTCATTAATCCTTTTCATAATCCGTTCGTATGGATCAAATCAGCAAAGGGAAGGAGCATAGAGAGCCATAGCAAGATTGCTAAGCTAGTGAAAGTATCAGAAATCTATCATGGACTGTTATGGAAATCTCTCAAGTCAATTTGTTGTTTTTTTTCCAAATCAATTTTTCTTAACTGGAGGCAAATTCAATTAAGTATTTGATAAATTAGAGTAAGAAAGGGTTGATTTGATGCAAATATAGCAAGGAAATTGTTTTTTTTTTCAACCTCTCCACCTCCCAATTGATGGGGTGACCGCTTTCATGATGAATTACCTTGTATTTGTTGGCCAACTGCCATATTTCCAGCCCCATGGCTATAGCTACAGCTTAATCAAGCTTTTAAGCTTAATTATTAAGCTTTTAAAGCTTCCAAAAGGTTAGAAAATAGCCCAAAAAAGTTTTTTTGCTCCAAAAAATCTACAAAAAATCCAGCCAATTGCAAATCAGGTTTCTATAGCACATATCAAATTTCAAAAATTTTTAGATTTGTTTTGGTCTAGAAAATTGACTTTTTGGGTAAAAATTACTATTTTTTAGCTTCCGACGCTCTAAAAATTGCCCGAAAATTTTTTATTTTTTATTACAGCCTCTACTATATCTTGAGCAAGTTTTGAGCAACTTATAACTCTCTGGTCTAGCCTCTACAGTTCAAATCTATGGATCCAAGAGCCAATTTTGGTCTCGATTTCAACTATAATGCCACTGGCAACCCTATTAATGATGATATTAATGCTCAAGATGGTGATTTTTTGAATTCTCCTCTTCTGCAACCCTCAATCAAAGAGCGACTTCATTTATCTGAGTAACAATTACTTGCAAACACCAACGACACTTTGATCTTAAAGCATGTTTTAATGGTAATGAGATTTCTACTTCCGATTCTGAAGATCGCCATATCGCCAAGATTATCAAGGCCACTTTCGACGCACAAGCTACAAACAAGGACAGTAAGATTAGTCATCATACTTTATTAAATTTGATCTTGTTCTTTCTTAGTTGAGTCAGCTAGATGATTATTTTTCCGAAGAGTCTTTCTCTGAGAGAAAGACAAGATTAAGTGTTCGGAAAATCACATGATTGATCGTGCCTCACTTTGGTGAAATGTACTCCGCAATATTCCTGACAAACCTTCTACTTGGGAGGAGTTTCAACACAAGGTGAAGGCTACTTTCTTGCCATCACAGTTCCATTTTTAAGGCTCGTCATGCATGGGATAGTACTTTGACTATGACATATCGAGAGACTATACCACAATACATTGAGAAGTTTTGGCAAATTCTTCTACAACTTTGCATACTTGAAGAGGTTCATGAATCTTCTATTCAACGAAGATATGAATCCAGCCTTGAGGAGTCTATTCAAGCGGAAGTCAATATGTTTAACCCACTTCTCTTGATGAAGCTATTTCCTTAGCACACGATGCCGAATGCAAATGGGGTTTACGTATGCCTCAACGTTAACTTAATTCTCCCTTACCAAATAATCGACAAACCTCAAGCTTCAACAATAATCTACAACCTTTTCTACATGCTTACAATGCTTCTAATGGTTTTCATTCTTTTAATAGCTCTAATGTTAATAGGAAGCCTTGGGTAGTAGCACCTAGCAATGCACACACTAATCCTCTTCAAAATGTAAGGACTAATAGTGAACAAGGCAATGTAATTTATCCTAGGCCTATTAGTCACAACAGTACTACCTCCAAGAAGACTTGACCTACATGCTACAAGTGTAACAAGCCAAGTCATTTTGCTAATTGTTGTTGGGTGAAGCAACCAGTTGCTCAACTTCACAACAACATTGAAGAGGTACCTTATGAAGACGATGACTATGCCCCAGATTGGTCTGAGGAAACGCTACAAGATGAGGGTAATGCCAATCAAAGCAATGTGCCAGGGGTAACCCTATTTCCCCTTACTCTTTGCTTAAGATGAAAGGTAAAATTCATGATCGTGATGTTATTATCTTACATGATGATGGTAGTATGCATGATTTTATTTTTGAACGTGCTGTTAGGAAGTTGCAATTAAAAACACATCCTTCACTTTATAAGGTTAAATCTGCTTTTCAAGGCACAGGATATAATGGCACTAAAGAAATTAGACAACTAGAAATTGCCGTAAGTCCTTATAAAGAGAAGAGAGACTTCTTAATTGCACCCTTACACACTAGTGATGTGATTCTAGGCATGCCTTTCCGTCATCAATTTAATCCACATATAGATTATGCTACACACAAAATGTATCTCAGGCATAACAATGAGCGGTTAACTCTTCAAAGTGATATCACACATGAATTATATCCATTGTTGTCTCATACTCTATGCATTAAGGAAACATGTTTCTAGGATTTCCTTTTGTGGAGATATGACCACTACTCTTAGTATTCATAGCATTCTTGGCAGTGTTCATGTGGAGATATCATTGATATGACCACTACTCTTAGTATTCATAGCATTCTTGGCAGTGTTCGTGTGGATAGAGTTCTTGTATTTGAGCAGTTAGGGATAGTGCATGAGAGTGATGATGATTTTTCTCAGGTTAGACCTCGTAGGAGAGGTAGGATTGTGCATATGGATTTAGAGAGCTTTATATTTGATTTTGAGATTTTCTTAGATCCAATGTTGATGGTGATAGACCCTACCTATGAGGATGACCTTAGTGATATTGGAGATTTTGGTGATAGTGATTTTATGGAGGATACCACTTATCTTTCATGTGTAGATACTTTGCCAGTATTTAGTGATGATGATGCTTATGGTGATCCTATTGATCATGTCTTTGCTTCGGGGAACCATACATATGCATAGAGTTTCACACATGAGGGCATGTTACATATATTTGGATAATGCCTATACACTACCACTTATCTTTCATGTGTAGATACTTTGTCAGTACTCAGTGATGATGATTCTTATGGTGATCCTATTTTTATGTCTTTGCTTTGGGGGACCACACGTATGCACAAAGTTTCACACATGAGGGCATGTTACATCTTTTGGATCATGCCTCTACACACGCTGATGCAGTGGATCATGCACCAGATGATTCAAGCTATGCTATAGTGGATGATGGAATTGATTCACATGAGTTTGTGCACGATGCTGACTTTGAGATGTGTTTCTTTGGTGTGCATGATTGTCTACACGACCCTAGTTTCTTTGGAGCCAGGATTTTAATCTGTGCATCATATACCACTTGGGATGTATGGTAGTTGATTACATGGCATACCATTTTGATGCACTTGTGACATCTCTTGAGGCTTGATCTATGTGGGTCATTTGACATTCCAGTTAGGATTTTTTGGTTCCATTTGGTGGATACCCTGGATATCTATTCCATGTTTTACTCACGATAACGATGGGCTTATGAGCTATCCCTCGGTTTACTTTTGACCTAGGAGCCATTGTCACATTGGATTGAGGGTTCGTGATGTATACTTCATTTATCCATTTGACCCAGGAGGATTCATACCTAGCCTCTTCAATCGACATTGGCTTCTTGCACTATACTTTTGACCCTGGGAGATATACGGCTACTTTCATCATCAACACTAGTCTATCACACTTTCCCTTTGATCCAGGTGTGGGAGATTGCTTAGCTTCATCACCCTCATCCTTTCCATTTGACTCTGGGGGTCATACTCCATAAATTATTCCCAAAGAAATAACTTAAAAAGCTTGAGAGGTAGGGCGGGCCATTAAGAAGAAATGGAATTTCATTTGTCTCTAACTTAGAGAACTCCAGACATCCAGTTTCTCTAGCCTTAACATCAAGCATCTTCAAACATTGAGGAGACATAAATAATTACAAACTGCCTAAATCAGTTAAAATATGAAAACTTATACCTTTGAGGGTGGCTGAAATCTCGATGATAGAATATTGTCTACTTAACCCTCTCAAGATTCCATAGTTGCATGAACATGGGTCTCTTCTTCTTCTTCTTGGTCTTCTAGAGTGACATTGAGGAGACATAAATAATTACAAATTGCCTAAATCAATTAAAACACGAAAACTTATACCTTTGAGGGTGGCTGAAATCTCAATGATAGAATATTGTTTTCTTGACTCTCTCAAGATTCCATAGCTGCATATACATGGGCCTCCTCTTCTTATTGCTCTTCTATAGTAACTACATGAGGAGTTACACTCTCGCTAGCCCGATTGCCACTGAAGGGGCCAAATGCCGATTCATCTTACAAAAGGGAGAGGCGAAGTTAAGGGTTTCCCACATTCATGAGCCTTGTGATTATTATCAAAACACTTATAGCATTAGTTCTCTTCCTTATCCCTTTAAGGAGTAATATATGGAATGGAGGGAGGGGTATATTGCAAACCAAGGGACCTTAAAACCTTGGCTAGCATTCAATTCTCCCACTTCTAGGAGGAGGAGTTGGACGCTTTCTACTGAAAGGGGGAAGACTGGTTTGAGGCTTGAATTGCCTCAAAAAGCCTACCTTGGCCCCACATGGCTTATTTTTTAGCCTTAGCGTGGGGTATAGCATCTGAGATGGAGGTCGGTTGAAAGGCTTCTATTATAGAGTAAAATAGATGTCCTAGTCTAGTGATAAAACACCTTAATCGCTATGTCTTGGTCAAGGGAGGTGCATGCTTAGAAAGTTAGATAAGCTCTAAAGATATATCTCTTCTTTGACATTCAAAAAAAGCATCCATCTTCTTTAACTCAAAGCCAACAGGGCAATATATTAAAAATGGCCTTGATTTGATCCAAGGTAAGATTATTTTCATAATGAGTTGGTTTTCACATGTAGCCTCCCACTAATTTTTGGCCAGTCCGCATAGTTTTACGTGAGCCAACATTGATTTGATGTTTTCATTGTAACCAGTAATGGTAAAATAAATTTTAATGGAGTCAATCCACGAGAGAATGTCCCAAGTTGGGCACCATGCAAGAGATCTTGAAGGGACTACATTAGGGCTACACTTGAGAATATCCCAAGTTGGGCACCATGCAAGAGATCTTGAAGGTGGTCATGTATGACACCTTTAACAATACCAAGACCATGAAGTCTCCTAATCTTCTCAAGGATAACTATCTTATGAGATCGGGGATGAGTTATCTTATCTTGGAAATTTACCTACAAAAGACATCATTCTTTAAGGCATTATCAATATCTACAACCTAGTAATAATTTATGAGTCCATCTCTTCTAGTTTATGATAAATAGTAACATTCTAAACAAAAATTTCTCTGTCCCCAATGGGAATCTTAAATCTAATACAAAGATGATATTGATCGTTCCATATATAGGTCCAACCAGCCTACCCATTGTCTTACAATGTCTCTACTTGTGCTCCAAGGTCCTTCAGATAGTACGGATATGATCCCTTCCTTGTAAGCCATTTATCTGCTCATTGTAAAGGCCTTATAGAGAAGGACATCACTAGGTCTTGTAGCCATAATTCCTAAAAGACAACAATCACTATTCTTAACTGTTTCATTTTTTTCTAAGACATATTAGTATGACCATGGACTAGTGAGGCCCCAACCCACCTACCCTTGGGTCCACAACCACTTGGTTGGTGCGGATTGCCTCCAATTAGGTCCCAAAATTCCATTACCAAGCTCACGAGGGTAACACAGAGAATAAGAACCCACATGGACACACATTCAAAAACTCAAATAGCATCAATTCCATTCATTCTTACCTTATAAGAGAGTACAACAAGTACGAAAAGTTAAACAACAATGTAGTATCTTATATTTTGTACAACATGCTCATGCTCAAACATTATATAATATGGAAAAGGAAAGCACCGCATTCATTTGGTCCACCCAATCATAGGCCGATATGTAACCACCATGCTCCCCTTATTCATGTTTTCAATTATGGCGCTTGGACTAGGGGGTCAACCTAACCAAGGAGCATCATTACAAGGGGGCTTCTTTGCCTAAGGACCTCTCACCAGCGAGCTCAAACACCCCCAAGTTGCTAATCTTGACTTGACCTAACCAAGCCAGACCATACAACATAAGCCAAGATTAATTAGGCGCCTTAGACTCACCACTTTTCAGGATGCTTGCAAACTTTCTCACTACTCTCATCAATCTTGTATGTTGACTTTGGTTCCAATCTTTATTATTAGTTTTCTTTCAATTTCTTTAACACCACAATTGTATAAACAATGCTTACTCCCTAAGTTATTGGTCATGAAGTTTTTTGAGAGTCTTGCATCCATGATTCCCCAAGAAAGGCCAAACCAACATCGCTTGATGATTGTTGCAAGCTAGCCATCGACTTTGAGGATAATAGGCTTGTGTTACGCGACGATAACCTGATGATACCAAATCTATTACTATGGTGGTAGAACAAGCACAAAAACCTTAGAGAGACGTACAAAGAATATGACTATAGTGAGCTAAGCATTGCTTTCCTAGATAAGATAAATCTAAAAGAGGTGAAGGATACACCCACAGAGTGTCCTGAGTTGAGGCCTCACCCATTGATGTATTGTGCACATTGTATGTGACTTGGGAACCATGATACAAGTATGTTTAGATACCCACATCTGATGCAAGAGATTCAAGTACCTCAAATGTCTCAATTGCCTTCTACATAGCAATGTCTAGCTTTGCCTACACCACTTGGATTGGGGTAAATATGTCAAATGTGCAAAACCAAACGAGGGGAATGTATAGAGTACTCGAAGGACCATACCGCTCCCTATTCTACCACCATAACCACAACACCTCGTATATAATGGCTGTTGATCAAATGATCATTGAGGAGGTGCCAGAGGAAGGAGAATATGTATGGGAGACTTGACCTACTATGGAAGAGATATATGACAATTGGGAGGCAACCCCTGATTATTTTCTGATGCAAGAGAATACAACAATACCAATATTCCAAGTTACAGCACAATGGAAGGGCTGAGAGATTAATACCACAACAAGGAGAGCCTCGTTACTATAAAGCTACCACTGCCAAGGACCTCACGAAGTGATTGAGTGTCCTCATAAGATCAATGTGACCAACTTGCAAACTACTCAAGCCAACACACACGGATTGAGTTGTGTACAGTGTAGAATTGACCATATGATCAAGGACTCTCCTTACAAGGTCACTGGAGAGTCTCAACAACCACGAATCCAACCACGGGGCTCCAAATGATTGGGGTGTGATCTAGGGTAGTGATAACACCACTCAATGTCCTAACTTATGCACAAGCATTAAAGACTATGGAAGACAAGTGAGAACCGTTAGCTAAGTCTTTTATGCGAAAAATGGGAAGAAGAAGAAGAAGAAGAGTGTTAGGGTTTTCTTATGTAATTCTTAGACCTTAGTCAAAGGGCTTGGGGGTTAGTTATGTGTGGATGTACCCTCTGGGATCTGAACCGAGTAGTTATTACCCTGACAGTTATATCTAGGGAATAGAGGGATGGAACGTTGATTCTGAGCGTTAATGAAGGAGAAGTTCTGCTATGGCTTTGCTCAGTGTTGTCTATTATGTCTTTCTTGATGTTTGTGCAATCATTATGCTGTCGTGATAAATCAGTCTTTGCTCTGATGTGCTCTGAATAGTGTTGAGTTAGTATTATTTATTAATGCTTTGTACAGAACCTTTTAGAGGGCCATGTACACATTGGCGATCCTGCATGTACACACTGGCGATCCTGCATGTACACACACTGGCGATCCTGCATGTACACACTGGCGATCCTGCATGTACACATTGGCGATCCTGCATGTACACATTGGCGATCCTGCATGTACACACCGGCGATCCTGCATGTACACATTGGGCGATCCTGCATGTACACATTGGGCGATCCTGCGAGTTCAAATGCCCTGAGTTCTGGGAGGATATGACATATTCAGAGGACCGCTAGCCTTGGATGTCTGAAGATAATTCGGGGAATTCAAGACGATATTATACCAGGTCAAGGGCCAGAGATGCTGATGCTACTTTAACAAGCAGGAATGATGAAGAAGGTGATGATTATGATTTCGATTATGAACTTCCTCCAGGGACAAGTGGACCATTGGAAACTGTTTTGGAAGAAGATGTAGAGGAGGAAACATTGGATCAAGAAGCAGAGGATATTGATGATGAGGAAGAAGTACATGATCAATTTGTGGATGCTGTTCAAGGAGAAGGGATTCCGACAGGTTTGGTACAATCTGAATCTAATTTGGGTATTCCAATTTTAGATGGTGATTCAAATGCTAATGCAGAAGCAGGAAGTGTTAGGGATGCTCAAAATCCACCAGTATTCTCAAGCACTTTTAGGACATTTCTTGGGGGAACCTTGTTGAATAGAGTTATTAGGGGAAGTAGTAGGAGAAGGTTGCAGTTTCAACCTTGTTGAATAGAGTTATTAGGGGAAGTAGTAGGAGAAGGTTGCAGTTTCAACCATTACCAGTCTTAGCAAGGAGGCCAGTTAGAGGGGCAACAATGAATCCTCAAAATCCACTAGCACAGAACCCAAAGGTGAGATCAGCAAAGTTCACGGGAAAACCCAAGGAGGACCCTGACTGCCATGTAGCCCAATTCCAAACAAGGTGGGAGGCTAGTGGCTATGACACACTTTATGGGGGAGAGGTGAAGAAGAGGCAGTTTGCTGCTACCCTAGAAGGCTCAGCAATGGATTGGTTTAGCCAGTATAGTTTGGGAGATTTTGGAAACTTTGATGCTTTGAGAGATAGTTTTCTTGCCAGGTTCAGAAGGGAGAAAACAGCCAATGACATCATAAATAAAATTAAAGATCTTCAACAAAAAGAAATGCTAGTAGAGGACTATGCTCAGAAGTTCAGGGTTCTCTCTAGAAGATTGGAAGGAGCAAATAGGCTTTCCAATGAAATGTTAGCTTCTTATTTCCTGAATGGATTAAGGAAGACAATCAGATCAGCAGTGGCTAATGTAGACATTGCTGCAGGTTTTGATGCTTTGGTGCAAGCAGCAGTAAGAGTGGAAAAGAGGTTGGGTGTTACCAAGAAGAAGAAAAAGAAAAAGAGGTCTGATTCAGACCTGGAATCTGACTCTGATGGAGACACAGACTCGGAGAGCTTTGATGATAATTCAGAATATAATAGTGACTCAGATTCAGATGATGAATCAACTAGCCAGAAAAGGAAAAAGAAGAAGAAATCTTCTAAGTCCAAAGATAAGGGCAAAAAGAAGAAGAAAGGATTGGATGATGACTGTTAAAGAGGCTTAAAGCATTGAAGTATGCCTCAGTATTAACAAATGACAAACCAGTGTGTCAGATATGCTCCAAGGAAGGACATTTAGCAACCAATTGCTGGTATAACCCAAATTTCAGAGGAAGAGTTCCCCTCGGTGTACAGAGGTCAAAGCAGCAGCAGAACGAAACTTCATCTAATCAAGTTTTCCCTGCTCAAGCTAGAGGACCAAATAGACAGTTCAGATCACATCCTAGACAAACATGGCAATCTGATTTCAGAGGAGAATTGAAGTGCACTTATTGTGACAAAGAGGGCCATAGACAGGGCCCAGCTTGTGAGTTATGGTGCAAGCATAGGATAGAGAGGGGTATCCCAATTGTAAGGTACCCTGTAGTAGTAGCAGATCAAAATCAGAGAGGAAAGATGCAGCAAAACCAACACATAACACAGTTAAATGCAGTGACAGTGATAGAGGACCAGTTTCGGAGTAACTCTCTTATGGTTGAGCATGTTGCTTGTGATTGTTCTGGATGTGTAGTCCATGCAAATGATAAGGATGGGAAACAATAGATTCCTGCCTTGGTAGTGACAAGAGCTACAAAGTTGCATAAAGGTCCAATTCAATGGGTGGATCAGGAGAAAGTTAGAAGCAAGGTTCAGAGGAAGTTGGACAAGAAGAAGCCAGCTTTGGAAGAACTATTGTTAGAACAAATAGAAGGGGTTTGTGAAGAACAAGGACAGGACAAAGGAGAAGAGGAAATTTCTATGGTTGACTCACTCTATGAAGCTCTGTTACATTTACAAATTCAGATTTCTCTTGACCAATTGCTGACATTAGTACTAGGGTTCAGAGATTTGCTGTTTCAAAGAATTCTTCAGAGAAAAGGTGTTGATTCACCTCAAAATAATTTTTCAGTGAGTAATATTGTTCAAGTAGAAGATGTTGATTTCAGAGTTCCTGCCATATCAGTCAAATATCAGGGCCAGCCCATACATGGAGTTCCTTTGGATGTGGATCGGGAGTTAATATACTTCCTGAGTCGGTTTATATTCAATTTGGGAGCCAAAAGTTGCATCCAGCACCTTTTCAGGTAAAAATGGCTGATCAGAGGAGATTACAACCTTTAGGTTTATGAAAAAACCAGGAGATCTTCATTGCAGGATTGAAGTTTATGGTCAACTTTGTAGTACTCAGGATGCAATCAGATAATTTGGCCTACCCAATGCTCCTTGGAAGACCCTGGTTCAGGCAGGCTAAATTACAGCAAGATTGGGGAGCTAATATGGTGATCTTAATATAGGGGAACCAGAAACAGACTTTAACCATGACATCTACTATATTTATGCCAAAGGAGAAAAGAGCTTTGTGGGCACAAGGCATACACTTGGCAGAAGATGAAGTAGAAGATGATGAAGAAGAGGAATATTTGAAGGCCAACCCAGTGTTTGATATAAATGTGATGACTATTTTGGGAGATTATGAGGATTGTTTTGCTGTAGCTGCAGAAGAGGAGAGAGACCAGCAATTACAGGATATTCAAACAGGGACTGAGATGACTAAGGAACAGTTCAGAGTTCTACAGGAATCAGAGCTATTACAGTCAGAGGAGATGCAGAATGATCTATCAACTGATTAGGCTATTGCAATAGCAGAGCAAAGATATGAAAATAGTATGAAGAAATCACCTAGAGTTATGGAGGATGATCTGAATGAATGGAATTTGGGAACAGAGAATGACCCTAAAGTTGTCAAAGTTAGTGTCCATGTGGAAGGAGAATTCAAAGACAATCTTTTGAAATTATTAATGGAATACAAGGATATTTTTGCATGGGAATATTCAGATATGAAGGGGATTGATCCTGCATTTTATTCCCATAGGATTAATTTGAAGCAAGATGCTAAGCCTGTTATCCAACAGAGGTATAGAATGAATCCCAATTATGCAAAGCAGGTTAAAGATGAAATTGACAAGCTGCTCAGGGTGGGATTCATTAAGCCTGTACATGAAGCAACATGGCTATCTCCAATTGTAGTAGTCCCCAAGAAAAATGGAAGAATCAGAGTTTGTGTGGATTATAGAAAGCTCAATGCAGCCACCATCACAGATCCTTTTCCATTACCTTTTGCAGGGCATCAAATGTATAGTTTTCTGGATGGGTTCTCAGGATATAATCAAATCAGGATGCACCCTGATGATGAACACAAAACAGCCTTCATTACAGAGTGGGGAGCATTTGTGTTCACAGTAATGAGCTTTGGATTAAAAAATGGACCACCAGCTTTCTCAGAGGTGGCAAGTAGAGTGTTTGAGCCCTATTTGTCTTCTTTTATGAGGGTATTTATGGATGATTTCTGTGTGTTTGGATCCAAAGAGATGCATTTGGAGCACTTGAGGAAAGGTTTTGAGAGATGCAGGAAGTATGGTATGTCATTGAATCCATACAAATGTGCAATTGCAGTTAAAAGAGGAGTCTTGTTGGGCCACATAATTTCAGAGGAAGGTATACAGGTGGATCCAAGAAAAATTCAGAGCATCATAAAGTCCAAGAGCCCAGTGAATCTGAAGGAAACATCTAGGCTTGTGGGTCAGATCAAGTGGCACAGTAGACATTTAAGATATTTGTCAGATGTATGTGCACCCTTGTCACATTTAACCAAGAAAGGAGTAGAATTCAGGTGGTCAGAGGCCCAAGAAAAGGCATTTCAGACTTTAAAGAAAATGATGGTGGTAGCTCCAATTTTGCAGCCTCTTGATTGGTCTTTACCATTCCATGTATTTATTGATGCTTCAGACATTGCAGTAGGAGCTGTTCTTATGCAGGCAAAAATCAAGAATTGGTTCAGACCTGTCTACTATGCAAGCAGAATGCTAACTTCAGCTAAGAAGAATTACTCAGTTTTACAGAGAGAGAAGCTTTGGGCATGGTGTTCTCTTTACAGAAATTTTGACATTATCTCTTGGCTAACAAAGTTTTCTTCCATGTTGACCATCAAGCTCTGTTATTTCTTGTGAAGAAACCACAGGTGATAGGAAGGTTAGCAAGATGGATGTTGTTGTTGCAAGAATTTGACTTTGTGATAGTACATACTCCAGGGAATCAGCATGCTGTGGTGGCAGATTATTTAAGCAGACTTGAAAGTAAAGAAGATGCTGTAGGAGTTAATGATTATTTCCCTGACTCTGATCTGTTTGTTGTTCAGAGCTTGAGATCTGACTCCTTTTATGACCAAATGTTGCTGTTTCTCACTGATGGATTGCTACCAGAAGAGATGAGTGTGGATCAGAAAAGGAAGTTTGTGCTGAAAAGCAAGCCATTTTTAGTCATTGCTGGAGCATTGTATAGAAAGGGGATAGATCAGATAATAAGAAGATTTGTTCCTGATTTTGAACAAGTAGTAGTGGTACAAGAGGCACATGCAGGGTTGTCTGGATGTCATTTTTCAGGGAAAATAACAGGAAAGAAGATTTTACAATCAGGTCTATGGTGGCCAACAGTTTTGAAGGATGCTCACACATATGCCAAGGAATGTTTGGTTTGTCAGCAAGTGGGCCAACCCAATTCTAAAGATAGGATGTCAGACCACCCTGTGCTACCTTTAGATCCATTTCAGAAATGGGGATTGGATTTTGTGGGTCCTATTAAGCCAAAGAGCAAGATAGGTAAGAGTTATGTTCTGGTGGCTACAGATTACTGTACTAAATGGGTGGAAGCAGTGGCTCTCAAAGACAATAAAGCAGCCAGTGTGGCCAAATTCTTGTATAGTAACATCATGACAAGGTTTGGATGTCCCATTGAGCTTGTCAGTGATCAGGAAACACACTTCTTGAATGATGTTATCAGAGAGCTGACTCAAACCCATATGATTTTGCATAAGAAGTCCACCCCCTATCATCCCCAAGCAAATGGACAGGCTGAGTGTTCAAACAAAACCCTGCTTAAAATCATCAAGAAGATTGTTCAGGACAACAAGTCTGATTGGGATATGAAATTGGACTCAGCTTTATGGTCATTTCGAATAGCTTTTAAAGTAACCACTGGAATGACTCCTTTTAGGCTTGTTTATGGGTTAGAAGTAGTAGTACCCATGGAGTTTGTGGTGCCTAGCTTGAGAGTTGCTGTGCAGAAAGCAAACTCCCACTCAGAGAATCTCTGATCTATAGATAGCACAATCTGAATCAGTTGGAGGAAGACAGAGCAATGAGTGCTTATGTTTCAGGGATCATTCAAAAGAGGAGACAAGCTTGGGTAAATAGGAATGTCAAGTTCAAAGTCTTCAAAGTGGGAGATTGGGTCATGCTTTACAATTCCAAGTTAGGGCCACACCCAGGGAAGTTGAGGCTTAGGTACATTGGGCCCTACAGAATTGAAAAAGACTTGGGGAAAGGAACCTTTATGATTTCAGATGCCTTTGGAACATCAGCACCAAAGGGGGTAAATGGGTTTAGACTTAAGCCATTTGTGGGCACTCCCCCTGTAGTTCAGAGTACATGTTCAGATCAGGGCGGAGTAAAAGATCAGAGAATAGAGGAAATTCAGAGCTTGTGTGTGAATCAGAGTCCGCTTGGATTTTAAATTTGAACGGTGGGGAATACATTTCGCACGAGTTGGCTGTCAATTGGCTTGATTTAACTTTTTGTCCGACATTATTTGCGGTAATGGCCGACGTGATGCATGAGAATCCCTATAAACCCGCACCAGTGAGGGGACGGCATGCACGAATTCATCCAGCCCGTTCTAGCAGTGCATGGAAGAGGAGATTGCGAGAGGTGACATCTGCATTTCAGAGGCATCCATTCCAGAAGCCTCATTGTGCTGTGTGCTATGTGTCTCATTCTTCTTCTCTTTGTTCTACTTATTCCCCTACTCACATGCCCCGTAGTTCTACCACTAGGCCGGACCTTCTTGCTCTGAATACAGTTAGCCATGGTGAAGGGTAAGTAGGCTATGCAGCAAGGGTGACCTAAGGTGGAGACCACATCAATTCGACGGTCCCTGCGAGAGGAGATTGCGAGAGGTGACATCTGCATTTCAGAGGCATCCATTCTAGAAGCCTCATTGTGCTGTGTGCTGTGTGTCTCATTCTTCTTCTCTTTGTTCTACTTATTCCCCTACTCACATGCCCCGTAGTTCTACCACTAGGCCGGACCTTCTTGCTCTGAATACAGTTAGGCACAGGTTAGCCATGGTGAAGGGTAAGTAGGCTATGCAGCAAGGGTGACCTAAGGTGGAGACCACATCAATTCGACGGTCCCTGCGAGAGCATTCAATGCCAAGCAAAGAAGTGGAGCAGTGTTTTAGCTCGGATTCTAAAGAGACGGAGCAATAGGAGGAGACTTCTATGAAGGATATTTCTACTGTTGTGGGTAGCCTGATGGAGAACTTTGCACCTTTCAAGTACAGCATGGATTTGGAGAATAACGCAAATGTTCAATGGCTTACTTCAATTGGGTTGATCGGGTATGCAAAGTTAGCCTGGGCTGAGTGGCAAGACAATATTTATGCTCCCACACAGCTAGCTCTGCTGAGAAAGACAGAGGGAGTACTCAAAGGAGGTACAAGGATAACACCAGCTCTGATTTCTCAGGTATTTGAATTACCTTTTAACCCAGGTTTGGAAGCTTTGAATTTAGTTTCTGATGAGGATATGGAGAGAGAATTTGGGAATCCTGTGGGCTCCAGACATTATTATCATTTGAAGATAGTAGTTGCGATGGTTTATGGAGTGTGTGCTTTTACTCCAGAAGGTTGATTATATGTCAAAAGAATCTTATACCCCTTTAGCTGCAGCAGCACAGGCAGGAGTAGATGTGGATTGGGCCACTGTGGTACATCACAGAGGATTATGATTGAAGTGGGAGAGATGGATAAAAGGAGAGCAATTAGTAAGAGCAGGCTAGGCCCTTTCCTTAAGGCCTTATTTGATTATGACTCTTTTCAAACAGTTATACCTGCAAAGCCTGTGGACCCTAGACTTTCTTGACATACAGTGGCTCTGACTCTGAAGAGGAAACTTAGGGATAGACAGTTGAGAGGAGGAGCAGAAAATAGTAGGGTGTCTCTTGGAGGCAGGTTATAGTTTGGAAGAGGCTACAACTTCTGTGTTGCAGTCTGGGATACATGATGATGATGAACCATTTTTAGGGACAAAAGTCTCTGGGATAGGGCGATCTCCGACTCTTTCTCAAACCAAGTTGGTGAAGAAGATGCAGTTGAGTGAAAAGGAACATGTGGCAGGAGGCGGAAAAAGACATGATCTATTAAAGATGCAAGGGATGCCTTTGAAGGTGACTCCGTTGGAAGTAAAATCTGGTTTAGAGCAGTCTTGGACTGTCACTACAGAAAATGTGGGAGATACTCTTGTAGTTATGAGGAAGTTTTGTCTACAGCAAGTTGAAAAGATTAGGGAATATCAAAATAGAGCTTATGTGGAAGAGCAGTTGTTGCAGAAGGCTAATGATTAACTTAGACAAATGCTCGCAGAAAAAGCTTTAGAGCCCTTTTTCAGACACAGGAAGAAGGAGCAGGTGCTGCTGAAGGACAAACATCTGGAGCTATTCAAACAAAGAGCTCTGATGAGCACGTGAGCTTGCTGATGGGTATGGATAAAGCCTTACCAGATGATGAGGATCCTGAGGCGATGATTAACATTGCAAAGGAGGTTCAAATGGACGTGGAAGCACAACAGGAGAAGGTCTTAGAGATTCAGACTGACCAACTGGGTCAGGCATAGTGATGCTCGGAATGTTTACCATAGTGTTTTCAACACTAGTTTAAAAAAAAAAGCAAAGCAGACAAACATTAGGCATTTTCTTTTTAGGAAAATTTTATTTTGTTCTTGACACTCTCTTTACATGATCAGAGGATCACTGTAGAAATCAGATTTTGCTGATCAGGGATTGATGGGTTCAGGTCAAATTTTTGGGAAAAATTTAGCCACTAGGCTGTGCCAAGTGTTAGGGCTTTCTTATGTAATTCTTAGACCTTAGTCAAAGGGCTTGGGGGTTAGTTACGTGTGGATGTACCCTTTGGGATCTGAACCGAGTAGTTATTACCCTGACAGTTGTATCTAGGGAATAGAGGGATGGAACGTTGATTCTGATCGTTAATGAATGAAGGAGAAGTTCTGCTATGTCTTTGCTCAGTGTCTATTATGTCTTTCTTGATTTTTGTGCAATCATTATGCTGTTGTGATAAATCAGAGTCTGTGCTCTGATGTGCTCTGAATAGTGTTGAGTTAGTATTATTTATTAATGCTTTGTACAAAACCTTTTAGAGGGCCATGTACACATTGGCGATCCTGCATGTACACACTGGCGATCCTGCATGTATGAGGAGACTTTGCAGTGGAAATTTAGGATAGTTCAGATGAGAAAACAATTGAAACCACATCCATTGAGTCAAACTAGGAAAAGGTATTGTGATGACAAGAAAAGACGAGGAAGTAACATGGAAGGAAACCGAACTGGTTGAAGAACCCCAGACATCGAGGAGAGTGAGTGAATGCCTAAAGCCAAATGGCTAAATGTGCCAGAGTTTGTTCTAGAATACAGTGAGGGTGAAACTAACTCGGAAGAAGAAGGAAGGAATGACCTATTCTCATGGATGTTTGATGGAGGGGAATATTCTCTTTATGATGTGGCAAACCATATTTTCAACTCATACATTAATGAGGTTGGACAAAACCAAGCACCTAAGGACGTGGCCAGGCTATCCACATTAATGAGGTTGGACAAAACCAAGCACCTAAGGACGTGGCTGGGCTATCCACATTTCTCTTTGTAGAAATTAGGATGCCCATTGGAACCTGGCTAAGAGGAAATTAGGATGCCCATTGGAACCTGGCTAAGAGGAAATCCTAGACTATGCACTCATTTGAAAGACTAGATGGAAAGTCAAATGCAGCCCGATCCTCCAAGGAATACCTTTGCCTCTCGAGAAGGATGTAGACATGGAGGAAGGAAGAGATAACCCACCCAAACTTGTCTAGATCCCAATTAACCAAATCGGAAAGTGTTACGAGAGTGATGACACAAATGCAACACTTCTAGTGGTGCACAAAAGGGTTATCAAGCTCTTGCGATCCTAGATGGGGGAGTCAAAGTGAGTATTGTCACAAAACAATGTTGGGAAAAATGGGGAAAGCGAGTCTTAGCACGGACGAACCTCATTGTTAAGATAGTTGATGGTATGATGTCACAACCTATGGGACTTTTGCAGAACTTGAAGATGAGAGTCTTGTCTTTTCGCTATTGCCATACATTTGTATAGTGATGAATTTTATCAGACATATAGATTCATATGATGACATTCTTAGAAGGTCTTTTATGAGAAGTGCCAAATTGGTACACAATTGGGCCATAGATCAAATCTTGAAAGTAGACATGCGAATTTTGAAGACACAACCGGGGGTTGTGTGGGGGTGATTCAGAAACTACAGATAGAACCACCTTGTTGCAACTATGTGCAACCCATGAACCACTAGAACCATCTTAGACTAGACGAACCTCATTTGTCAAGATGGCTGATGGTACCATGCCACGACCTATCGGAGATTTACAGAACTTGAAGATGAGAGTCTTCTCTTTTTGCTACTACCACACATTTGTATAGTGATGAATTTTATCGAACATGCAGATTCATATAATGACATTCTTAGAAGGCCTTTTATGAGAAGTTCAAAATTGGTACACAGATCAAATCTTGAAAGTCGACATGCAAACTTGGAAGATGCACCCCATGGACCGGGCATTGTGTGGGAATGATTTAGAAACTACTGAAGTTCATGAGGATTTTTCTAAGAATTGGGGAGATGAGTTAAGCCAGGTAATGTTACTAACCCCGCGAGAGCTAGAAGTTAACCAAGATCCCCCTAAGCTCACAAGATCGGCAAGAAGGAAGCAAAACAAAGCTTTGTCTTGATGTGGAACGAGAAGCAAAAAGAGCTTTAGCAGGAAGGGAGGAGAATGATGAGGTATACAATTTGCAGAGGTTTCCTATAGCCATTTGAAATCGAATTTTGGATTCTTTCTTTGTTGGTATTTCTTTCTCTAGTTCCGTCCTTTAGGTGATTTATATAGTCCACTTGATGGTTTATGGATATACATATGTGACTCATCAAGACGTTGATGACTCCCTATGTTGATATGGTTAACTCGGGACGCCGATAATTCCTTCTGGTGTAGATGTGGGTACGTCGGGTCGCCGATGGATCCCTGGTTCTTGCTATTATAATGCCATATATTCCTACTTTATTCCAAATGGTTTACAACGAGGAAACAACTTTGAGTATGAGTTCCTCTGATCATCCACAGTCTGATGGGCAAACAGAGCGTGTGAATTAGATTGTAGAGGATATGCCTCATGCATATGTCTTTAAAAAATCATCAAATTGGGAAAAGTATCTTCTAATGATGGAATTTGCCTATAACAGTTCTAAACATACGACTATTGATTTTATTCCATTCATGCTTATGTATGGATATCAACCCAGGGCACCTATTGATGTCGGTAATAGGACATTGAGCTTGATGCATCGAGGGATTTCTTGTGTGATATGCAAGAAATGCTAACCGAAGCTCGAAATTCTATTAGGAGTGCTCAGGATAGGGCATAGTTTTATGCTGATAGAGGATGTTCACCTTGGTCTTTTGATCCAAGAGCATTGGTTTATTTAGAAGTTCCTAAAAACTCTCAAACTTTATTAACTGGAAATGCTCAAAATTGTGTTGTGGTCCATTTCAAGTTATATGTCAGATTGGCATGGTTGTGTATGAACTAAAACTGCCTCCACATGTTAGAGTTCATCCAGTCTTTCATGTCAGTAGAGTGAAAGAGAAATTGGGAGGTCAGGATAACACAATTACTCCTCAAGAACTCGTTGAAGTCGAGGATTTATCCTATGTTCCACATGAACCTAAAAAGGTACTTGAATTCAGGGAAAGGAAACTTTGTAGTCGACTAATCCCTGAGGTTAAAATTAGGTGGAAATATAGGGAAATAGAGGATTCGACTTGGGAGTCAGTTGAGAATGTTCAGCGCAAATTTCCTTCTCTTCATTGTTTGCAAGGGTGCAATGTTTTGAGAGAGGGGAAGTATGTTATGTGCACATTATATGTGCATATACTAGGAGGCTAATCCACATTAGGCTTGTCAGCATGGGAGCATGGGAACAAGCTCTAGTGGAGCATGGGTTAGGGCTAACCTTAAGGGTTGAGGTTAGGGTCAGGCATCCAAGGGTCAGGCATCCAAGGGTCACACATGGGAAATGGAGAGTCAAGAGTCACTTGAGGATCCTCCTATATAAGAGGGGCATGAGGCACACTCAAGGGAGGCTAGGTTATGTTATGTTCTCTTATGTAGAGGATTGTATCTACTCTCATGCCATTTCACACTACAACTACATGCTGCTAGATTGGAGTCATACCTCTTGGTGGTATGGGACATCAAGGTTAAGGTATGAGGTACTTCATTGTAATTTATATGTGCATCCCTTGGGCTCAGGGGTGGTTGGGTGGATGAGTTTATGCCTGGTTTATGCATGTTTATGCATGACAATTATCTAGAGAGATCTTAGGGTTTTAACATTCGCGTATGTGTCCCCATTGCCATACACATAGCACGTTCCAGAAAGGGTGGCATGCATAGAAGCCTATAGTTTTTTGGATGGATTCTCAAGATGCAATCAAGTATCCATTGCACCACCTGAGGGTGAACATAAAACTGCTTTCACTACCACATGGGGAAGTTTTGCATATAAGGTCATGCCATTTGGATTGACCCAACACTCCCACAACCTTCTAGGGGTTAATGAGCACATCCTTCAAGGATTACGTGGAGGTATTTATTGCTTATCTGTGTGTACATTTGTAATGGGTGGACCATCTAGCTCACCTAAAAAGGTGTTTGAGAGGTGTCTATTTTGTTGCATATCCTTAAACCCTTTGAAATGCCAATTTTGGGTAAAGCATGGAGTAATAATGGGAAACATTATGTCCAAAAATGGGATCCCCATGGATGATATATAAAACTCATCTTGGACCTACCACCACCAAACCCACCAACTACAAGGGAGTACAACGGTTTATGGGACACGTCAGCTATTACCAGAAGTTTATCATGTTTTATGTTGGTATTGCGAGGCCATTGAATAAGATATTAATTGTAGTGAATGGAGCAATGAGTGTCAGTAGACATACAATGAATCAAAGAGGGCATTAGCCAGTGCACCCACCACCAGATTGGGACCTTATGTTCCATGTGCATACTGATGCGTTAAACTTCGTAATTGGGTGCGTTTTAGCATAGCCAGGGGAGCATAAATTGAATTACCCAATCTATGTCATGAGTCAATAGCTCAATGAAACTGAGATGAATCATACCATAATTGAGAGGAAAGGACTAGCCATGTTGTATGGAGTGAAAAAGTATAGACACTACAACTTCTTTGTAGATCATCAAGATTTGTTGTATCTGGTCATCAACAAACCTTGCATGACAGGCCAAATTATCTGATGGTTGTTACTATTGATGGAGTTACAGTCATAGTGAGAAAAGGATCACAACATGTACTGGGCAGACCACATGTGGAGAATACCTAACGGAAGCTGTCCCATTGGTGTTGATGAATTACCAGATGATGCTCTATTCCAATTAGATTTTGTATCGGAATGGAGTGAAGAAATCTCCAAGTGTCTTAGCTCTAGATTTCCATAGGAAAAGCCATTAAACAAGGATAGGATGTGATGACTTATTAAGTTAGCCACACCTTATCAGAGTTAATCATTGTGGTAAATTCTATAAGTTAGGCAAAGATCACGTGTTGAGATGGTAGGGAGGATGAATTCTTGACCATCCTGGAAAAGGCCCATAGTGAAATCACTGGAGGACATTTTGTGGGCAAGTTACGGCGGTAAGGAAAATTGTGAGGCTAGGTTATGGTGGCCAACAATGTTTTGTGCCATGGAATTCATTAAACATTGTGATGAATATCAAGACTTTAACATTCGCCACCATGGACAAGACAGAATGCCATTGGTTCTGATCATTGTGCAACAACCCTTTGAGAAATGGGGAATAGACTTCGTTGGACCCATTAGCCCAGTTGCGTGACAAACACAAGCCCGGTATATAATTGTGGCTATTGGGGCAAGTAACGGTAAGGAAAATCGTGAGGCTAGGTTATGGTGGCCAATAATCTTTCATTAGGAACTCAATGGAGTTTTTTTGGGCCCTTTAACTTGCCATGAGGTTATGGAAACGTTTAACTTTTTGACAAATAGGAGCCCGCCATGTAAGCAAAAACCATTGGTGATTAAGAGAGGTGTAAGAGTGGTCAAAGGGTGCACTTTCCCCCCCAAAAAAGGGGGGGAGGGGCAATTTTACAATTTTCGGACCTCCATAACTTCTACATACAAGCTTCGATTTGAGCGAAGATTACAGATCCGTGATCTACGCATCAAGAGCTTTCCATAGATATGTTACATGATATGGTTTTATTTGCTAGATTTTAAATTCCATTTTTCCCCCAAAATTCAAATTCGAATAAAGTAGCCGTTTTGAAGCTTTAAATGTTATTTAAAGCTAGATTTTAAATTCCATTTTTCCCCCAAAATTCAAATTCCATTTTTCCATTTTATACGAGCACATCATATCCAAATTTGGGTGTCCGTTAGAGCTGGTCAGTGAGGGCTCCCATTTTATCAATGAGGTCATTAAACACCTGTTGACAGGATTTATGGTTATACAGCGTAAGTCATCACCCTACTACCCTTAAGCTAATGGGTAGGCACAAATTACGAACAAAGTTCTTTGTGGTATCTTGACCAAGAGTGTGGAAGCTAGCCAAAATGATTGGAAACATAAGCTAACAATTGCAATGTGGGCCTATAGGACCTCCTATAAAGTGGCCAAAGGACAAACTCCTTTTTGGCTTGCCTACAAAATTGAGGCAATGATGCCTATGGAATATTTGGTGCCTAGCTTAAGGATACCTGTCAAAGAATGCTTAAGGATACTTGTCAAAGAATGCTTAAGAGAGAAAGCTCTAGCTGAAAGATTGGTTGAATTAGAAAAGCTTAATGAGACTAGAGTAATCGTTCAACATTACATGATGGTAAAAAAGCTCAGAAAAGTAAATGGTGGTTTGACCACAACCTGAACTCTAAAGAGCAATAGGAAGGAGACCTAGTACTTATGTACGGGGTTGGTACTTCCAAGCAAAAAAAACTGAAATACCGAGGGTTAAGACCCTTTAGAGTTGTGGAACTCACTCCCTAGGGGGTGTAGCCTGCATTGAGACCATTGATGGCATTGAGATGCATGGCTACATAAATGGTAGAAAACTTAAGAACTACTATAGGCCCTTAACCCAAGACATGATGGAATAGGCAATAGGCATGCAAAAAGAAATTAGAAAATTTGAGATGAGAAAGGCTCAAGAAAGAAGCACAAGACGAGGCTAAGGCCAGGGCATCCCAAGCCAAGGCAAAACATAGTGGTCTAAGACTCTAAATAAACATGGCTAATCAAGAAATATGACCTTGAGATAGAGCCTGCACGTCTCAAAGTAGGACTCTCGATGGGAGAACAACTAGTAATCTCCTCATAATGATTGACTTAGGGGCAAGTCATAACTTGCTCTCATATGAGACCTAGGTGAAGTTGAAAAAACCAAAGTTGGAGCCCACATTAGCCAAAGTTAAAAGTGTGCATGTAGGAACCATAGGAGCTTTTGGATGTTTGAAAATTAATGTTTCCACCAGAAATAATCCTTGGCTATGCAAGGATTTTGTCATACCTGCAAGTGCCTTAGAAGAGAAAATGTTGTTTGCACAAAGCTGGATCTCTACCATGAATTGTGAAGTCAATTGGGAGCAAAGGACGCTCACTTGTCATCCAAGGATTGCAAATATACATTGCCACTATGGAGCACTGTAGCACCCACCCATAATCTCAAAATTGAGTAACCATAGCCATTCAAAATGCCACTATATCGTTTGGCACCCGAGCAAGTGTTCTAGAAGGATGCAATAAGTGTAATACGTAGAGACCTAAATTCCACTCCACAATGAAAGTCTAAGAACCCATGCTATTTGGTTTCCAAAAGATTGTTAAAAGCATAAGGGTACTACGATTGGAGTAAGAAAAAATGGCTACCTAAGTCACAAAATCCTATGACAAAGTCTTCTGTGCAAAAACCTCATTAGCTCAACCACCAATCAACCACCATGACCAATCCAGCCACAAAAAGTGGTAACATAAATAGAAGGCCCAAATGGGTTGTCCTGACCAAGCACACCACTCTACTTTGTCAAGTGACAAAGTAGGTATGGGTGCCCAAGATAAGACCCAATTTAAGGCTTGATCTCACTAAATCAATTAGTGAGACCAAGCCTCGATGGGAATGGAGACGGAAGTCAATAATCATTGAACATGCAATTGGGAATCCGCAAGAACCTTCCCAACTTAACATTGCAAAAGATTCCAATCAAACTGAGGTAAAATAGGTTAATTTCACAATTCATTGCCCTCAAAGGCAAAGCTATTATAGTTGACCACCAACACAAACACATGTCCATGGAACTTGCTATAGATTTGATTGGACTGGCTAATTCAATGCTATGTTCCACACATGAGCTGGAAAAGTTACACCAACATGCTCCCTTTATATCAAGAGGTTCATCCAGATATGCTTGGGCCTACCCCTTGAAGTATCAAGCCAGAAAAACACCATGATTTTGCACAACAAGCCTCAGAGGGGACTAACTAATCTCAACATCCTCTCTAACAAAACTCACTGTCAAAACCGTGATTTTGTAGAATCATGTCAAATTACTTCTTCCCATCATCATCACATAGATGCTAAAATTATTTACCAAATGCATTAGAGGAATCAAATTAAACCTCCCTAGCCTAGACCTTATTGTCTTATCATCGTGATTCTGGTGAAATCACGGTTGTGATTCCCCCACCTGCAAAATCACCTTTTCTGAGCCTTGGTAGTGTTATGTGCCTAGACATGAATGAATCAAATACCTCTTTACAATTTCACTTGGCATGATTATTTATTAATCACATCTGTGAATGACTTGATCACGCCAACCATTGCCGTGATCATGCCAACCATTGCCATGATCATGGCATAAATTCCAAGACCAGCTACATTGTGCCACATGTCATGAGCTAATCAACCTGGTGCCATGATCCCCTTGGCTTTAAATAGTTCTTCATCATGCTTGTGCTTGAATTTTCTTTGGTTTTCTGCCCAACGTCTCTCCACCACTATAACATCATGGTAGGTAAGGAGACCACTCAAGATCCTTTGTATGAGGAACTAGGCTCTCCCACTTCCTCAAGGGGAGATGACATGAGCCCCAAGAAGAAGTCTAAGGGATAACCAAGCAAAAGGGTAGTTACCTTGGGCCCCTGATGGATAAGTGCTAGGGTACCATCCTAAACCACACATAGATAGTGGAAAATAAGAAATTGTACTTCCAATACCACAACTTAGTGCATGACTCTAAAAACGTGAAGGAAAAGTTGGAGAAAATGGGGCCAAGAAACCTAGCTCAAGAGGTCTAGTGCTGGGGGAACACCCGATTATGTGTAGAGTTCATGGCCTCATATCAACATGGCATAAAACATGACATGGTAACAAAGGCCGATGGAGCCAAAATGCCAGTGTGATTATAGAAAGGTTGCTCAGAGAGGCACTCCACCTATAGGTCAAGACAAAACCCTTCCCCTTTTCTAAGAAGTTGGAATTTTTCAACATTTGCCCACCTTCCAAAGTTAACAACAATGGCATGGACATGTATAATGTTTATCACTTGCACCAAGGGGAAAATGACGATTGGAATAGCATGCTACATCAAGACTTTACACACCACCTCACCAAACATGGCAATAAGGTTGTAAACTCGTACCTACTCACCTAGATCCTAAGTAATGTTGTTAGAGTCCCTTTACGAGATGCTTCGCCTAAAGAACCATAAGTGGCCACCATGGCACATGAAGTATTACTAAGAGAGCTAGAAGAAGGCTCCGCAATCTTGGAAGACACAAGGCACCTGGTGGTGCAAATAGGTGTAAGCTCTCTAGAGTAACCTCTAAAGAAAACGGGTAAAGAGCACACCTTGCTGACCCCATTTCATTTCCCCAATCTCATCAACTCATGTGGAGGGCCAAGAAAGCACTCCATTAAAGCCTTAAGCCCCCCAAGAACCATCTATCCTTGTGGTGAATTATGTCGTAGGGCTGTGCATGCCACCCCAAGTGTCCACTACAGTAAATAAGGCCCAAATCTAGCCACCCAGACCTTACCATTAGATCCCTTTTGTTCCACCTTGGAAGTTGGTAGACCCATTCAAGCTTGAGAAACTCATTGCATGCATCCAAACCCATGCGTCCCTCTAGCACTCCTCTTCCAAGAAGCACAAAAGAGAATTTATACCCCTGAGCTTTGGAGAAGAATCCGACACTGCAACTAAGAGATATAAAAGAGAAGCTTACCAAAGTAGCAAGGAGTAGAACAAGCCCGTTTACATGCACTTATTGTAGGAAATGGATGCCATGGCCAAAAGTGGTAGTTCATGAGCCTGGAGAAGGGCATTCTACACAAATACACTCGGGTCGAGGAGTACATGAAGCAAGGGGAATGGGAGGACTACGAGATGGAGTCCTACATGTCCGACCTGAATATCCTCTCCACCCAGATACTCCACCCAGATAATGGAGCACAACTTTCACATGCAGACACCAATCATTTATTGAAAAAGCATGCCAGTGTTACTGCAAAATTAAATACGTAATTGATGTGGCGGTGGAGATGGATCAACTCACAAAGGATGCAGAGGAAAAGCAGAAAGGAATCCTTTAGGCTAAATCCACTTTATCTCACCAAGTCCAAGAGCTTCTTAATCAACTAGAATGCCAAAGACATGAAGCTATGGAAGAAAAGGATCCCACTACATAGTTGCAGATTCAAGTTGAAGGCGTCAAGGAAAAACATTGAGCTGAAGTGTTTGAACTGCAGGCTAAGGCGCGAATACTTAGGTGTTGGATCACCAAGCTAAACTCTCTAATGCACTTGATGATTACCCAAGACTTGGAGTACCATTTGGAAGAGAAGGAAAAAGAGTAAAAGGCTATTGAAGCAGGGTTAAAAGCCCACATGGAGGTGTTTTAAGGGCAGCTAGAACATGCCAAAGACATTTATGAAATCAGATGTGCCAACTATGACATCCAGGTCAAGGACCTTAAGGTAACACTGCAGGATCTCCAAGCCAAAAAGGTGACTATGTTGGATAGCCACCAATAGGTCATCTCTCATCTTAATGAGTACATTATGGATGGCCATACTATGTGACAGTCAAATTACAAGCTGAGATGGGTATGTTACACACCAAGCAGGTTGGCCTACTCCTCCAAAATCTCTAACTCTGAGAAGCTTACCACCAAAGGGAGCTATAGATTACCTAGGCCCTAAAAGCTCAAGAATCTTGCCTCACTGATCTTCACCAATAGCTGCGGTCACAAGTAAAACCCGCCATCGTGCCTAAAGACGACGACACCTATAGTCGTGTGTATAGGATAGCCCCATTGGTTGTTCCTCAAGCCCTCACCAAATTTTTTCTCTATTTTTTGTTTCACTAGCACTATCTTTATGCTAATACAATATTAAATTGAGGAACTAACCTAAGGAGACCTAACACTTATTCAATTGAATACTATATGATATGCTAACCCCACCATTACTATGGCTATGTTCACAGGGGCCCTTGAGCTTAATGAGGCTCAAGCCATGTACATATACCCCCTACACCCTATAGTGCTAAATTTTTAATCTTGGTGTAGGGTTCTAATGAATTCTACTAACTTTGTTGGTAAGGGGGAGGAGCCCATTGACTTAATGAAACCATCTCTTCCCAGCTCTTTTATAGCTCCCCTTCCCAAACTTCAAGAAAGCTTAACTTGGATGCTCACACATGGCTGGGCAGAGGCTTGGGATGATGTAGAGGACAACACCTACCCTATGTTTAGTCCTGTAACTTCTTACTTATCCACCCTTTATGAAAATAAAAATAAGGATGACCCTAATCCTCTACTAATTGAAAGAGATTTCTGTGACACATCTTTTGATTTTTCCACTAATCCTCTTGCCCCTGAGGAACCACTAGACGACTAGCCAAAGATTGAGAGGCCGATCCTATGCCACACGAGCATGATGCAATGTGTCTTATTGTTGTAGACCCCATCTTGGATCTCCCATCCCCCGAATATGAGCAGATTATAATGACTGGGAATCCATTTTTAAAACCTTACTTGATGTGGCAAGCCCTTATATGTAGATTTCCCCATTTGGCCCAACCACTCCCATACAAGCTAAAGCTTATGCCACAGGGTTGTAGCCTTCTAATGTACCTTACCCTTTAGTGAGTGAAGCTAGATAACACAAAATTGGGGCACATGGAGTGGAAAGAGACCTTATGGTGTAATGTAGCAAGAGGCTCAAAACTAACCAACCCATGGTTGATGAATTTTCTCAAGATACAGCTTGTCACATATACAATTGCCCATGCATACAAGAAGCAATGGAGGTGCCAGCATATTGTTGAATCACGGGGTGGCTATGAGGAGATACAAGTGGATGCTGATGGCCAAGTTGTGTAATAAAAAACTTTGGTATCTAGCCTACCTAGAGATTGCCTTTCCTTTTTAATCAAAGAATATGCAGATATCTACATGGCATCTGCATGTGGACCCCGTCGTACATGCCCATCAAAAGAAGATTTAGAGCCAGGGAGTTCCACAAAAGGCGTGCTTGTGACTCACATTTCATCTACAATTTTCCATACTTTGAGCACAACTCTTTTGGTTCACTAAATCAATAGCGCCAATTTATGCCTATCACCACCACTGTACATGTGTGGCAAGCCACTGTACATGTAGCCATTCCACATCCTACCATTGTACCGATAGTCAAGTTTGTCAAGCTCATCATCCTTCTCATCAACATTCAAGATGATTATGTCCATAGCTAACAAAGAAGGTATGTGATTTGATTTAAACAAAGGGCCCTCTAATAGTGACATTATATTCATTGCCTCTGCTCTGTTGTCCCTCTTATATGCATACCACCTTTAAGGACATGATCGACACCAAATTCTCCATCAGAGGTAAGATAGAGGACCCTACCTTCTCCTATCATTCAACAATTCTCAATAAATTAGTAGTGGTTACTATAAGAAGTGGTATGGCTAATATTTATTGTAAAGGAAGTGGTATGGCTAGTGGATTTAAAAGATTTTATAGATTTGGTCTTGCAATCTTCCCTAATGTAATGTACCCATACCCCTTTCTCATCTTAAATTAGGTATAAAATGAGGTTTGGGTTCTATGTTGGGCATCATATGAGTATAAGCATTTATATCTCTAATGTTGTCAATTGTTCCCTCTTGAGTTTGGAATAATACTACTTACATGGGGGAAACCAACTCAAGGTCATCTAACAAGTTGTTAAAATGCTCCTTTGTGTAAAGTTTTCCTATAGAATCTTCTACCATGTCAATAAATGGACTAACACCAAGTTATTGAATCCAACCCTCCTTCTACAACATTATCTATTGGAATTAAAGTTTTTGAGATAGCTCTAGTTTACACTAAAGCTAGTCATAATCTAATGTCATGGGCAACATGGACCTCCATAGGTCACCCCTCCTTGACAATCACTATAGCGACTATCACCATAGGTTAACCCTCCTTGACAACCAACTATAGCCACTATCACCACGATTAACAAACCATGAGTGTTGGTAGTTTTTTGAGATAACATTCTATATTAGAACTTTTTTTTTGAGATAATCAACAAACCATGAGTGTTTGTAGTTGTGAGACAACATTTTGTATTGGAACTAATTTTTTAGTTTGTATCCCTTATAGGCACCATGAAGAAAAGATCTTGTTTGGGAGAGGGAAAAGTATAGCAACATCCAAGCATAGGCTCTATGTAAGATTCCTCCCCCACCCCCTTTTTGATGTCTAGTATCTTTCCCTGTAATCAATCCCTCTTCAGAAATATAAAGACCTTGTTTCTATCTGTTTTAGCCTAGAGAGAGAAAAATATTCTAGAGAGAGAATATTCAAATTTTGAATATTTTTGGATAGAAAAATATCTCTTCTAATTCAGATGAGTTCCCCTGAAACAGAAATTCAAAAAGAATTTTCCAATGTGCAATTGGAATTAATTGAAAATAGCTATAAAGAACCTTAGCCTAAGGGTCTAGATTTTCAGAAATCTTTAGACTATGGTCCAATTAAGGTTCCTATGGACCAATAGCATCAATCCATGTGTAGGGAGGAGATAAATCCAACTTGTAAAAAGAAAATACCCAAAAATGAGTAAATGCTCACATGAGGTGAAGAGTTGAAAATGTACAAGGTTTATTAGTAAAAAAACTATGAGCAATATTAAAAATATGACATATGTAAGGAAGGGGAATTCTTTAAAGGAGGTGCATATTTCACATAAGATGAAGAGTTGAAAATGTACAAGGTTTATTAGTAAAAAAACTATGAGCAATATTAAAAATATGACATATGTAAGGAAGGGGAATTCTTTAAAGGAGGTGCATATTTCACATAAGATGAAGAGTTGAAAATGTACAAGGATTATTAGTAAAAAACTATGAGCAATATTAAAAATATGACATATGTAAGGAAGGGGAATTCTTTAAAGGAGGTGCATATTTCACATAAGATGAAGAGTTTAAAATGTACAAGTTTATTAGTAAAAAAAAAAACTATGAGCAATATTAAAATGATTCCATTATGACACATATGTAAGGAAGGGGAGTTCTTTAAAGGAGGTGCATATTTCACATGCTTGAATGAGTTTTAAACTCATAAAAATTGAGATATTTCATCTCTCCTCTCTCCTCATTTAAGTCTAGTTCCAAAAAGTTAGCTTAACTGACCTAAAAATGGTCAAATATTGACCAAACTGATTTAGAAAATTCTAGAATCAGTTTGTTTGGTTAGGAGCTCAATTTTTCCTATAAATAGAAGCCTCCCCCTTGTTGAAAAATAGATAGTGTTTATGCATCGTTACTCTACTCCACCTAAGCCAGCAACTGTGAATTCATTTAATAATTCACTAGTTTTTGGAGCTTCCCTCTTTCTTCAATCCCCATTAGTGGCTTCATCAACATACTTAACCAATTGATTGGTTGGGGGCCTCTACCGTGAACAAAGAATCAAGCAAGTTGTAAGGTAATTAGTGAATATTGATCTTTCTATAATTTCTCAATGTTTCTCTCTTCTCAACCCCTCTCAAGCTTGAGAAGTTTAATTGGTATGGTTTTTTTTAATGCTATTGAAGTTTGAATAGTAGTGAAGAGTTACATAATGCTATTGAAGTTAATTTTCATTTATGTTTAAATTCTAATGATTTTTATGTAAATTCTCTCTCTCACTCAAGAAATGGTCATACTCATGAACCGTTCTCAATCCAAATCAAGCTTTTCATAAAGCTTTTCCTTAACCCAAGATTAAGTTATACTTGAGGCCAAATTAATGGCTTTTTTCTATGCTTTTAGTTTATGTATATTAATGATTCAATCCATTATGGATTGATAATCTAATTAGAGATTATTTTAATTATTTTCTTAATGATAAGCATTATCCCTTAGAAAAAATTGAGATTTATCAGTCATAGCAGCGGAGCTATGGCAAAATTTTTATAAAAACTATGCATAAAATAATCTCATTCAAAGCATAAAAAGAGAACTTCCTACCATATTCTAAGAATTATCATCCTAGATTAATTGAAAGAATTTCATTACAATCATGGAGAAATTGAATTTTAATATTATGCATAATGGATAAATTTTTATATCAAAAGTGTTATTTTTATCATTTTTAATTTTCATGCATAGAAGTATGCATAAAGGAAAATTTTTATATCAAAAGTGTTACTTTTATCATTTTTAATTTTCATGCATAGAAGTATGCAAAAAGGAAAAATTTTTATATCAAAAGTGTTACTTTTATCATTTTTAATTTTCATGCATAGAAGTATGCATAAAAGATAATTTTTTATATTAAAAGTGTTACTTTTACCATTTTTAATTTTCATGCATAGAAGTATGCATAAAGGAAAATTTTTATATCAAAAGTGTTACTTTTATCATTTTTAAATTTTCATGCATAGAAGTATGCATAAAGGATATTTTTTTTTATCAAAAGTGATACTTTTATCATATTGGATTTCATGTATAGAGGTATGGATAAAAGATGATTATTTTAATGTAAAAAGTGTTACTTTTGTCACAATTGAATTTCATGCATAGAGGTATGCATAAAAGTTGATTATTTTATTATAAAAGTGTAACTTTTATCATAATTGGATTTCATGCATGGAGGTATGCATAAAAGATATTCTTTTTATACTAAAAGTGTGATTTTCATCATAAATGGATTTTATGCATAACTTAGATGCATAAGAGAAATTCTTTTATTCTAAAAGTGTAATTCCTACCAAATTGACTTTATGCATAAGAAGATGCATTTTAAAAAAATGATTTTTAATTCAAAAGTGTCATTCTCATCTAAATTGAATTTATGCATAGGAAGATGCATAAAAGATTGAAATTTAATTCAAAAGTATCATTTTCATTTAAAATGAATTTATGCATAGGAAGATGCATAAAAGATTGATTTTTCTTCGGAAGTATTAATCTCCTTAAATGGAATTTATGCATAAGTAAAGGTGTAAAGAAATCTTATATCAAATATAAGAGTTCTCTTGTATTCTATAAATAGATATGAGATGTGATAGGATGTGATAAGAGGTGTATAAGAGATGATAAGAGGTGATAAGATGAATTAAGATGTGATAAGATGTGTATGGGATGAGGTAAGAAGTGTATGTGATAGGATAAGATGCATATGGGTTGTGATAGGACAAGAATGGATGTGATGTAAAAGATTAGATGTGAAGGCATATGGGGTTACATGAATGGGAATGTGGATGTGAATGTGGATGTAGATGTGGATGTAGATGTGGATGTATAGATGTGAATGGGAATGTGGATATGGATGTATGTATGTAAGTGGATGTAGATGTGGATGTATAGATGTGAATGGGAATGTGGATGTGGATGTATATGAATGTGGATGTATAGATGTTAATGGAAATGTGGATGTGGATGTATGTATGTATGTGGATGTAGATGTGGATGTATAGATGTGAATGAGAATGTGGATGTGGATGTATGTGCTAGGAGTATTCACTTGAGGGGAGGTGTTGAAATATACAAGTGAATAGGGTGTGTGCGGGAACAAGCCCTTAGCAAGAGGCTATAAAAGAGAATCTGTAAATGTGAGAGAACCTGTGAAAAGGTGAGAAGTATCTACTGGGAGAGAATAAAGGGTAGCATGAGGAGATTTAGGAGGTGTGGAGATATTCTGGAAGAGGTGGAGAGAATCAAGCAAAAGAGATGGAGTGAATCAAGGAGACATCAGTGGGATTAGATGCTTGGATGTAAACTCTATAAATTGAGGCATTGGCCTAATGAGAATTATTCTGGTTTTTGATTATCCATGCCTACATTAAGCTATCAGTTACTCACTAATCATGTCTTAATTATTATCTAACCTCTTTAATGAGAATTTTATTGGTTTTTGATTATCCATGCCTACATTAAGCTATCAGTTGATTGCTAATCACATCTTAATTATTATCTGACCTCTTTGTTAATGATGTTGATTCTAGCATTTGATCCACCATAGTTCATCACATTGCTGCAAATTTAACATCCTTGTCTATCCTTTGTCATTTGACCCTTGAAGTATTGCATTGCTAGGAGTTGGACACCCATGCCTACATTAAGCTATCAGTTAATTACTCACTAATCACATCTTAATAATTATCTAACCTCTTTGTTAATGATGTTGATTCTAGCATTTGATCTACCATAGTTCATCACATTGCTGCAAATTTAACATCCTTGTCTATCCTTTGTCATTTGACCCTTGAAGTATTGCATTGCTAGGAGTTGGACACCCATGAGTCCAATTTGACTCTTTATGCTAATCTTTTTTCTTGGCAGCACCATTTGGCTATGGAGGAAGTTTTTGACCTTTGCACTTCTTTTGATGACGATTCACCAGATTGTATTGGTGTGAGGTTCTTGTGGCATTCTACCTTGTCATGTAGTGGTTCTTGTGACTCCCTGGTATTTTTTTGTTTGCCATGTGAGCAATAGGTTCTTGTGGCTACCTTTATTTTTAGGATATTGGGCTTCTACAACTTCAGGTACTATTGGTTCAAAGAGTGGGTTCATGTAGATAATCTATGGAGACATCTCCAATTGAATCTTTTCATTGGATGAAGTGATGGGAAATTCCTCTTAGTGTGGGAAAGTAGATTTTTCCATGTGGTTAGGCTATTTTTGTTTTGGTCTCCACACCATATAATTATTTTGGCTCCTTGAGTTGTAGTTGATGAGATGAAACTTGATAAGATGGTTGATCTAAAATATTAGATCATCAACATTTTTGGATCGCCAATAAAGAAATGTTGACGATCCCAAATGTTGATTTAGATTACTCATGATTTGGCTTATAATTGGGTGTGGTAAACCTTGGTAACCTTATAATGGGTTAACATCCCCCCCTTCCTAATGTCGATCTCATCCTCATGATTAGATTGAAGACTTTGTTGAGGGGTAGATGTATGCTTGGTTGGTGTGATGGATAAGTAAATGTTACATTAATTCTCTAGAGGAATGAAGATGCTAGTTAGTGTTAACATGGCCTTGCTAACATGGGGGAAATCATATGCTCCTACACACATAGCCATGGATTACACATGTACACATGAGCATGGAGTAGGAGACATGGATCAAGAATCAGATAAAAGATACAAGATAAACATACAAGCATAACAACATAACATCATAGTGTATTCTATATCCATGTATCACGTATCCAATTTGTGTACAAGAGGGTCTTTATATAGCCATCCAACCATGTGACTCTTGGGATACCCATGTGACTATTGGGATCCCATAACCTCCATAATATCCTAACTCCCCAACCACTTCTTGATATTACATATTTTAATGACCAAATCCCACCACCTCATTAGTTGTGTAATTTCAAGACCCAAGGGGGGACTCACTTTATGGACTTTTGGAGATAAAGCTGACTTCCTGGGCACATGGAGCAGAAGCAGATGGCTACATCGACATAGACGGTAGCACACTTGAGTGCCCATCACCATGGATGAGATTCTTCATCAACATTTACTTGTGGACTCTTCATTAGATTGGTGGAAATCATGTTCCTACCATCTCCTTGGTCTACCATCGATTTTATGTGGTTCTACATGATATATTATATGACTTGAAATGGCTTGCATTGTACCTTCTAGCAATCACTTATTCACAAATTTTCATGATGTACTTAGCATTGATAGGAGATAGTACACCCCTAACTAAACAAAGTGGAAGAGAGGTGTTGATGGGCCCCTAGTATTTTGGCATTAGCTTGGGTGTGAACAACCCCTAGCATTGCTAGCATTAGCTTATTGCATTCTAGAAATCATTACATAGTTTTCCTCTATAATTTTCTTATGCTTTTAACATTTTCCTTTTGGTATATATTTTGTTTTTTCCTTTTCCTTACACGTAACTCAGTAAGTACCTCAGTGAGGTTTTCCTTAGACCTCATGCCTTCTCACTCGGTCTTATATCTCATTGAGCTTTTTCCTCTGCCTTTCACACCCCTTTATTTGCGACTTATAGGTGACTTAGTAGGGATCTTTAACTAGGATTCCTATAGACCTCATACCTTCTCACTCAGTCTTACAAGCATCTCGGTGGTATCCTCAGCACAAGACTCTTCCTCTGGCCCTCATGCCTTCTCACTCAGTCTTATAGGCATCTCGAGTCAGTGCAAGACTTCCTCTAGCCCTCATGCCTCATTTTAGGACTTACAAAGCAGGTGATGCGGTTGAGACCTTGCATGGGCTTCCTCCGAACCTCATGCCTTCTCACTCAGTCTTACAGGCATCTTGGTAGTATCCTCATCAAGAGTCTCCTCTGGCCTTCTCATGCCTCATTCTTTCAATATTAATATCGTGGTTGAGAACTTGCTGGGCTGCCTCCTCTGGACCTCACGCCTTCTCACTCGATCTTACAGGCGTCTCGATACTATCCTTAGCTTGGTATATCCTCTTTCCCTCTCATGCTTTTTCTTTCAATATGAATATCCATTTTTCACTGACACAATTTTTAAAGATAATACTTCAATAATTGATGTATTTGAATTGGCTAATTACTTACCATTCAAGTTTATTAGGTCATACACCACCCAAGTATCCCACGGAGGTGAAGGATGTATTCCATGCATGCAGTAGGCATAGGTGAGTTGGATCATCAAAGCCAACATGTCATATGCCATATGTGTACTTCTTTTCTCCCCATTTTTATTATTTGATTTGATCTAGGCACCACACTAGCGTAAGACCAAGTGTGCTCCCAACAAGTAGAGCTTGGTGTAATACCAAGGTTCTTGCCATTTCACATGTAATGTTGCTTGATCTTATATTTTGGATTTCCTGTGCTTATGTGTATTTCCCATGCCTAGACAATCATGCACGCTTAAAATCTCTTGAGGTAGAGTTAAAAAAAATCTTTCGATGGTTCCTAGAATGCCCTGACAAGTGACCCGGCAAAGGAAGATGTAGAGTTTAAAAAATCTCTTTTGGGCTTTTGGGTTAGCCAAACAAATGCACGTGAGTTAAAAAACTCTGTTTGAGGTTTTATGGTCGGGCAAGATGATTTGTTAAGACCAAATCCCACTCTTGTCAGTTTGGTGTTGTTGTAGTTGGTGGTGTTTTCAAACCCACATCATCTACATCAAGTAGCCAAACCCTTCCATAGATTTCTGTCTCGAATGCTGAGCTATGTTGTCTAGGCTGTCATGAGTTGCAGCATACACAAATGCCATTGGGTGCTGAAAATTTTACACTTATTGGGAAAAGTTCTTGAAAGAAGTATAGGAAAGCAAGGATGAAGCCCTCTTTTAATTTGGGAAAAGTTTATTCCTTGTTGGGAAGTACTATCTAGGCTAAGATGTATCAAACTCTTGGGAGTATTTTCAGCAACCTACACAAAGTAAATGCCTTGAACATCCAATCACATGCCATTCGGTAGTTTGCAGATCTTTACACGTACTCTAAATAGAGTAAGCCAGCCAAGAAATGTATGAGAAGGTTGTGGCAAGAAAGTTAGCGGTGCTAAAGCAGGAAGCTTTGAACTCCCTTTGTGATTGGGCACCATAGAAATAGAGAGTGGCTAAGGTAGAGAGGGAGACGTTATGGTTGAGGGCTTGGAAGAAGCCACAACTTCAGCTTGTGAGAGGCTACGGACCAAGGGATTTTGAGGAGTGAGGTTCTAAATTGGGAGAGAAGATTAGGGGTTGCAGGTTGATTTTCGGGATAAGATGGCTATCGGAAAAGAGATTACACACTAGGGTTAAAAGTAGCATATGCTTATCTCTCACTCTTTTTAAGTATCATGTATTGGGGATACACACTAGGGTGAAAAATAGCATATGCTTATATCTCACTCTTTTTAAGTATTAGGTATTGGGCCTCATTTTGCCACACAAGATGCAAAAAACACATAAAGATGCATAATGAAAAGACCAAGAATCACCAAGAAGCATGCTAATCTCCCTTCTCATGGGGTTTTGAGAGAGAGAATATTTGTCTATTCTTTGACCAATAAAAAATGAAGTACAAAAGGGTGAGTCTTTAAACTCTTGTTTGGAGCTATATAAATCGAAATATTAGGAGGGGATTGAAAGGATTTAGTCAACTTGCAAGGTTGTGAAGCCATTGCTGTAAAGAGTCAGAGGTTTTTTGAATGAGATCATTGGCTACTACAAGTGGCGAGGTTAAATTTTAAAGAATTCAAGGTGATGGGTTGTACAATGGGTCAGTCATACACCCACCATGGTTCCCCATCTAGAGATGTACCTAGAAGGTGTTGGTGATGGGTTGTACAATGGGTCAGTCATACACCCACCATGGTTCCCCATCTAGAGATGTACCTAGAAGGTGTTGATGATGAGGTTTCCACCAGGGCGAGTAAAGGTGTACTCATTGAGAAAATGCTTCCTTTGATTATAGTAGACCAGGATGATTGGCTAGCTAAAAACGATTCTTCTTTGGGAATGAAATAGAGACATGGTTTTAAGAATCATGATGGTGAAATGTTTATGAAATTATGAGAAAACACTGTGGCCATGTGGTTTGAGTTAGTTTTAGCCTTCGTGATTTTGTAGTAGAGGGTGTTAGAAATCACAACCCAAATTGTGGAAGAATCATGGTGGTGAATACTCTTTGAATCCTTCTATCCTTTGTCATTTGACCCTTGAAGTATTGCATTTCTAGGAGTTGGATACTCATGAGTCCAATTCGACCCTTTATGCTAATATTTTTTCCTAGTAGCATCCATTTGGCTATTGAAGAAGTTTTTGACCTTTGCATTCCTTTCGATGATGATTCACCAGATTGTGTTCGTGGGAGGTTCTTGTGGCATTTTACCTTGGTAGGTAGTGGTTCTTGTGACTCCATGGTATTTGTTTATATGTAATGTGAGCAATAGGTTCTTGTGGAACACCCTACCTTTATTTTTAGGAGAGTAGGTTCTTGTGTCTACTGTGCCACCATTGAGCTTGTGCAACTTCAACTACTATTGGTTCAAAGAGCGGGTTCATGTAGATGAATTTTAGAGACATCTCCAATTACATCTTTTCATTGCATGAAGTGATGGGAAATTTGTAAGATCCCTGTCCCCACTGCGTAACGGATTCGGGGTGCTAGCAGTGGAAGTAGCACTTCTTGCGCGGGTAGGGTCCAACACTTGGGGCCTCGCCCACGGATATCCGGACAAGAGACTAATCCATCGGTTTTTCCAAAACCGAACCCGGAAAAACTTCCTTTGCCCGGAAAGCACGGGCGATTCCACTAGGGTAACTTTTCCCTAACGTAGTCAAAAGCCTTAACTAACTGAGCTCATCTGACCGAACCCGTAAGTCCCATAGTCAGATCAGGGAAAAAGAGTGTACTTGGATCATAGAGACCAACGCTTTTTTTCTCATTGAGAGGCACAACCGTTGATTCTTTTCCATAGAACAATTTTTGTCCGGGATTTACTTCATCTATTGAACTAAACAGAAATTGAATCTCGATCTATGGATCCATCAGTCCAGCCCCACAACCACTGTAGTGATGTGATCCAATTAGGAATTTGGTTAGGTTTTGTCCCGGGTACCAGGGAAAAGAGTTCCCAGGCCCCCTAGCCGGATTTTCAAGCAAATTTATCTCCAGTCACACCACTTACATACCCAATATGAAATTGCCTTTTTCCTAGATTCAAATGTATTTAATTCAGTCATTTAATGAAATCATAGTGTTACTAATCATAAACTTCCAAGTATCTGGTTGAATCTTAATTTCCAATCATTCCTCCATCGTAGTATCTATGGCATCATTGGCAACCAGAACGCTCACCACTTGTTCACTCATCAGGGACCTTTTCTATAGTTCCTAGCTCATAGTACCCGGTAGATAATCACTTATAAAAATCAAGATGGAATCCTCGTTGAAGATCAGCAAGATCAACCAACAGATCCATATAAGAGAGCTATGGACTCATCATTTGAGGACCAGCAAGGTCAATCAACCAGATCCATACTCGGTTTCAGAAAACAACTCTTACTCCTTGTTCCAATATCTTCCACGACGAACGTGTGGGTATCTTTGGTGACCCAGAGCCCTAGCACCATATGGTCAGCACCCTCTAGGATCCTTCGCAGGTCACCTAGTGCTTCACTCATAGGCCGCTTCCTTGGTCCCTCATCCACCGTGCTGGAAGCTCACCATTTAAATCAAACCGAGGCTGGTCAAGACCTCAACCGACCTTGCATTGCAAGACGTCCTCCATTGACTCTTCGTCAGCTGTTGCAACTTTATCAGTTAGGTCTCCATGACCTTATTCACAAGACGGTCAAAAATGCTTCCCCAGCATTCTTGACATAAAACAGTCATTTACAAACAGGTCGTCACAAATATAGTTTCTATAATGAAGTCTCATCTTTCCACATTATCCTTCATCAATCCACATTACTTATTCCACATTCCATTCATATGTGAACTCATTCTCATCCAATCACATCACTTTCCATCTCATCACATTAGATTTATCACATATCATTCTCATCCAATCACACCACTTTCCATCTCATCACATTAGATTTATCACATATCATTTGTTCACATCCCAATTCACATGTCATCACATCTCATCCATTCACTCATATCGACGTCATCATTTCACATACACATTCGCATTCATTATTCCACCTACACCTCCACATTCGTACATCCACAACCATATCCACATCTATACATCCACATCCACATCCGCATCCGCATCCGCATCCATACATCCACATCCACATCCACATTCATATCCACATCCACATCCATACATCCACATCCACATCCACATCCACATCCACATCCACATCCACATTCATACATCCATATCCACATCCACATTCACATCCATACATCCCCATTCACATTCATACATCCACACCCACATCTCATGTGCACATCCACATCCACATTCACATTCATACATCCATATCCACATCCTCATTCACATCCATACATCCACATTCACATTCATTCATCCACATCCACATCTCATTCGCACATCCACATCCACATCCACATCCACATCCACATCCACATTCACATTCACATATCCACATCCACATCCACATCCTCATTCGCACACCCACATTCACATCTCATTCGCACATCCACATCCATATTCACATTCATACATCCACAGTGGAGACCTAACTGATAAAGTTGCAACAGCTGACGGAGAAGTCAACGGAGGATGTCTCGCGTAGCAAGGTCGGCCAAGGTCTTGACCAGCCTCAGTTCGATTTAAATGGTGAGCTTCCGGCACGGCGGATGAGGGACCAAGGAAGCGGCCTATGAGTGAAGCGCTAGGTGACCTACGAAGGATCCTAGAGGGTGTTGACCATATGATGCTCCGGCTTTGGGTCGCCGACACATGCATCGTGGAAGATATTGGAACAAGGAGTAAGAGATGTTTTTTGAAACCAAGTATGGATCTGGTTGATTGACCTTGCTGGTCCTCAACTGATGAGTCCATAGCTCTCTTATATGGATCTGTTGGTTGATCTTGCTGATCTTTAACGAGGATTCCATCTTGATTTTCATAGCTCTCTTATATGGATCTGTTGGTTGATCTTGCTGATCTTTAACGAGGATTCCATCTTGATTTTCATAGCTCTCTTATATGGATCTGTTGGTTGATCTTGCTGATCTTTAACAAGGATTCCATCTTGATTTTCATAAGTGATTATCTGCCGGGTACTATGAGCTAGGAACTATAGAAAAGACCCCTGAGTGAACAGGTGGTAAGCATTCTGGTTGCCAAAGATGCCATAGATACTCCGATGAAGGAATGATTGGAAATTAAGATTCAACTGGATACTTGGAAGTTTATGATCAGTAACACTATGATTTCATTAAATGACTGAATTAAATACATTTGAATCTAGGAAAAAGGCAATTTTGTATTGGGTGTGTAAGTGGTGTGACTGGAGTTAAATTTGCTTGAAAATGCGGCTAGGGGGCTTGGGAACTCTTTTCCCTGATACCCGGGACAAAACCTAACAAAATTCCTAATTGGATCACATCACTACAATTGTTGGGCGATTGGCTAACCCATGGGACTGGATGGGGTTAGGCTGGACTGATGGATCCCTAGATCGAGATTCAGTTTCTGTTTAGTTCAATAGATGAAGTAAATCCCGGACAAAAATTGTTCTATGGAAAAGAATCAATGGCTGTGCCTCTCAATGAGGAAAAAAGCGTTGGTCTCTATGATCCAAGTACACTCTTTTTCCATGATCTGACTATGGGACTTACGGGTTCGATCAGATGAGCTCAGTTAGTTAAGGCTTTTGACTACGTTAGGCAAAAGTTATCCTAGTGAAATCGCCCGTGCTTTCTGGGCAAAGGAAGTTTTTACGGGTTCGGTTTTGGAAAAACCGATGGATTAGTCTCTTATCCGGATATCCATGGCCGAGTGTGGGACCCTGCCCGTGCAAGAAGTGCTACTTCCGCCTAGCACCCCGAATCCATTGCGCGGTGGGAGACAGGGATCTTACAATTGGTATCAAAGCGATTTGGCTAATGAGGATCAACCGAGAATGTCAAAAATTTATTAAGAAGCACTAAAAGGTTGTAATTGTGTGATAAAATTCATACAATTTGATATTCAAACTGAAATTTGTAAATTAGTATTGGGTCTTCAAATGGAAGTACCGCAATTGTATGGAACCCCTAACTTGCTTGAGGCCTAGACATGATGGTATTTAGTACCTTATAGTTCCAAGAACCATGACTACCCGTATATACCGAGGGTATAACTACAGCTCTTTACTGGCAGTATATACGAGTAAATCTAAGACTTAGAATTATAAGCATTAATGCTATCCAGATGATGAATTCGAATGTGGTTGATATGATTTTTAAATTTTGGTTGAAAACTGATGAGTTGATTTGGATTCTGATTGAAAAATGATGATTCTTGAAATTTGGTTGAAATGTAATAAGCTAAGCAAAACCGCAATGAGGATGAATGGGACGAGTCCCTCTGATGATGTTCATAACTGGAATGATGTTAATAACTTCAGCAAATCACTATGAGATTAGTGGATTGTGCTGGCAGATTACTACTGTTAACTTTTGAGCAGTGGATTGTGCTGGCAGATTACTACTGTTAACTTTTGATCAGTGGATCAAGTTAAGGGTTGATAAATTAAAAATCTAAAAAATTAAAATCCCCATGGAGGATTGTTCAGATAGAAAACTTCAGTCTGATGGACCATTATTGTGTTAAAGATATGAATGAAATATTCTGAATGAATTGTGATAATGCGTTCTATATGAGTATCTTTATCCCTTGATTCTGTGGGGAGCCGACCTATTTGGAGAACCCCGGAATCAGTTGAATCAAAATTTGGATTGAATCATAAATAAAGAGACTTAACAAGAATTTTTGTATTGATAGGAACATGGACCGAGGTCGTCGTGGTGGTAGAAATGTTAACCCCCAACTCGATGAAGAAGAGCTCGACCTGGATGTTCGTAAAACTCTTCATAGTTCGTAGCCTGGACCTTTCAAGGGTAAAGGGGAAAACTTGGGCAAGACTGTGGAGAAGTGGATCGAATCAATGGAAGAATACTTCGATGTCACCGGGTTCAATGAGAAGAGTAAAATAGCACTTCCAAGGCTAAAGATAGTGGAGACAGCTAGAGTGGCATGGAGAAACCGCTGCGAGACAAACCGTCTCGACCGAAATACCCAAACCTGGACCGATTTCAAGGCTTACCTCAGAAAGAGGTTTTGTCCCCCAGGCTTTCTTGAAACTAAGATGAATGAGTTCTTGGAACTAAAGCAGGAAAGCCGGACAACTGAAGAGTAGCATCAAGATTTTGCCCTTCTCCTTAAATATTCCCCTCAATTGGAGAAAGAGTAGCTGATGGTTGGCCAGGTTCATTCCGGGAATGAACGAGCCATTGGATACTTTAGTCAAGAATGCCAAACCTATTTCCATGGCCGAAGCAGTTCGGATGGCGAAGTATTCGCCAAAGCCTTTGATGTCAAAGTCCCGCCAAAGCCAGCACCATCACCTTTCAAAAGGTTTTTATTCCTAGAAGATGATTCCAACCTTCCTCCGCCTAAGAGCTATCAGGGTCAAACCCAAGATATGAGAAGTTCCAGAATGGAAGAAATGTCCTTTTTTTGAAACTCAATCCCCTGGATTTCAACTTCAGAAGTTCCACCCTTGAACAAGAGAGTGAAATGCTATAACTGTCAAGGGTTTGGACATCGCAACATGGATTGCCCAACTCCTTTTGGATCAAGGTTTTCAGGGTAGGAAAATCAGGGATCATGATTCGGGACTCGAGCCCCTTCCGTCTAGAGTAATCAGGGTTCTATCCGCCAAAATTAGGGAAATCCCAGAGGTAGACCCTCTATCCAACCTACAGTTTCAATCCAAAGTAATGCAAGATCTATACCTCAGAATAGGGGAAGTCAAAGAGAGTTGTTCCCAAATCGATCGTCCACTTCCAAGGCAGTAACATTGGAAGTGATTGAAGAACATCACCTTTCAAAAGGTTTTTATTCCCAGAAGATGATTCCAACCTTCCTCTGCCTAAGAGATATCAGGGTCAAACCCAGGATATGAGAAGTTCTAGAATGGAAGAAATGTCCTTTTTTCAAAACTCAATCCCCTGGATTTCAACTTTAGAAGTTCCACCCTTGAACAAGAGAGTGAAATGCTATAACTGTCAAGGGTTTGGACATCGCAGCATGGATTGCCCAACTCCTTTTGGATCGAGGTTTTCAGGGTAGGAAAATCAAGGATCAAGATTCGAGACTCAAGCCCCTTCCGTCTAGAGTAATCAGGGTTCTATCTGCCAAAATTAGGGAAATCCCAAAGGTAGACCCTCTATACAACGTGCAGTTTCAATCCAAAGTAATGCAAGACCTACATGTCAGAATAGGGGAAGTCAAAGACAGTTGTTCCCAAATCGGCCGTCCACTTCCAAGGCAGTAACGCTGGAAGTGATTGAAGAAGAAGAAGAAGATCAAAGAGATCATACTCCACCTGCGAGATGAGGACATCTCACATTTTTCAAGTGGGGTAGAATGTCAGATTCCTCCCCAGCCTCTCAAGATGTCTAGCATCTTCCCCTGTAAGCAAATCCCTCATCAGAAATATAAAAGATCTTGTTTCTACTAGTTTTGGCCTAGAGAGAGAAAATCTTCTACAGAGTGGTAATTTAGTTTTTAAATACCTCATCCTATTAAAATAAGTTTCCTTGAAAAAAAAGTTCCAAAAGATTTTCAGAAGGTGCATTAGAAATTAAGTATAATCTGTTCAAGAGACATTATCCTCGGGGTCAAGATTTTTTCAAAATTTTAAATTAAGGTTCCTATGGACCAATAAGATTCATCCAAATGTAGGGAGGAGATAAATAGAAGAATAAAAGGAAAATCCCCCAAAAATGAGTAAATACTCACATAAGATGAAGAGTTGACTAAGGACAAGATTAATAGTTAAAAAAGAGAGATATTTAGAAGTAATGATGCATTTTTGACACCTCAGTATGGGGGAATTTCCCTCATGAAGGAGGTGCCTATTTCACATGCTTGAATGAGTTTTAAACTCCCAAATAATGATATATTTTTTTATCTCTCCTCTCTCTTGTTTCAACTAGATCCAAAAAGCGAGCAAAAATGACCAAAAAATGGTCAAAATTTGACCAAACGGATCTGGAAAATTCTAGAATCAGTTGGCTTGGTTAGAAGCTCACTTTCTCCTATAAATAGAAGCCTTTCCCTTTGTTGAAACTTAATAGTATTTTGCACTATTACCCTGCCTCTCCCAAGTGCCAAAAAGTGTGAATTTTACTCATAATTCATTAGTTTTTGACCTTCCCTCTTCTAAAGATTGGTGGCCACTCTTGTATCAAACAAGAGTAGAATCCTCAAACCATCAAGCCAAAGGAAAGCTCTCAAATTATCCATGTAAGTTGGAGATTCTTCTCTTTTCTATTTCTTTTATAGTCTTTTATGATTTTTGCCTTCTAAAAAATGAAATGATGTTATGCCTCATTGAAAAAAGGGATTCCCCTCTCTTCTGTAGTAAATCCAACCATTATTTATCCTAGATGATTGATTATTGGATAAAATCAAGTTTTTCATAATGTTTCTCTTAAATAAGTAGAAAATGTTTACACTAGAATGATTTAAATACTCTTGGTGAACTTCTAATTAATTTTAGTGAGTTGAAAATTGAAAAATGGTCCGCCATACAAAGGAGGTTATGACAAAATTTTCTAAAAATTTATGAAATAAATTTCATCTTTTATTAATCAAAAAGAGTAATCCCCATCGTTAGAGCATTCTAAAAGTGTCATTTTCATTCATGCATAGAAAGATGCATATTGATTAATTTTTATAAAAGAATAATTTTTAATAGAATTAAATTCTATGAAAGATACTTATTGATAATTTTTTTATTATGAAAGTGTTACTTTCTTCATTATGGATTTTTATGCATAAAAAAATACATAAAAGTATATATTTTTTATTACAAAAGAGTTACTTTTATCATATTGATTTTTATGCATAAAAGAATATTTTTTTAAATTATAAAAGTGTTACTTTTATCATTATTGATTTCTATGCATAAAAGAATATTTTTATTATAAAAGTGTTACTTTCATCATAAATGATTTTTATGCATAAAAGATACATATTTTATATTAAAAGTGTGATTTTTATCATAAATGATTTTATGCATAATATAGATGCATAAAAGAAATTATTTTATATTAAAAGAGTGATTTTCATCATAAATGATTTGTATGCATAAACATATACATAAAAGATATATTTTTTATATTAAAAGTGTGATTTTCATCATAAATGATTTTATGCATAAATTAGATGCATAAAAGAAATTATTTTATATTAAAAGTGTGATTTTTATCATAAATGATTTTTATGCATAAACATATGCATAAAAGATATTTTTTTATATTAAAAGTGTGATTTTCATCATAAATGATTTTATGCATAAAAGAAATTCTTTTATATTAAAAGAGTGATTTTCTTCATAAATGATTTGTATGCATAAACATATGCACATAAAAGATATTTTTTATATTAAAAGTGAGATTTTCATCATAAATGGATTTTATGCATAAATTAGATGCATAAGAGAAATTCTTTTATTCTAAAAGTGTAATTCCTACTAAATTGGATTTATGCATGGAAAGATGCATAAAGAATTTATTTTTAATCCAAAAGTGTTATTCTCATCAATTTTGATTTTATGCATAGAAAGATGCATAAAGAAATCTATTTTTAGTTCAAAAGAGTTATTTTCATCAATTTTGATTTTATGCATAAGAAGAAGCATAAAAGATTGAATTTTAACTCAAAAGTGTCATTCTCATTTAAAATGAATTGATGCATAAGAAGATGCATAAAAGATAGATTTTTATTTCGAAAGTGTTATTCTCCTTAAAATGGAATTTATGCATAAATAGATGCGTAAAGAAATCTTATATCAAAAAATCTTATGTCATTTTCATTCATGCATAGAAAGATGCATATTGATTAATTTTTATAAAAGAATGATTTTTAATAGAATTAAATTCTATGAAAGATACTTATTGATAATTTTTTTATTATGAAAGTGTTACTTTCTTCATTATGGATTTTTATGCATAAAAAATGCATAAAAGTATATATTTTTTATTACAAAAGAGTTACTTTCATCATATTGATTTTTATGCATAAAAGAATATTTTTTTAATTATAAAAGTGTTACTTTTATCATTATTGATTTCTATGCATAAAAGAATATTTTTATTATAAAAGTGTTACTTTCATCATAAATGATTTTTATGCATAAAAGATATATATTTTATATTAAAAGTGTGATTTTTATCATAAATGATTTTATGCATAAATTAGATGCATAAAAGAAATTCTTTTATATTAAAAGAGTGATTTTCATCATAAATGATTTGTATGCATAAACATATGCATAAAAGATATATTTTTTATATTAAAAGTGTGATTTTCATCATAAATGATTTTATGCATAAATTAGATGCATAAAAGAAATTCTTTTATATTAAAAGTGTGATTTTCATCATAAATGATTTTTATGCATAAACATATGCATAAAAGATATTTTTTTATATTAAAAGTGTGATTTTCATCATAAATGATTTTATGCATAAATTAGATGCATAAAATCACTCTTTTATATTAAAAGAGTGATTTTCTTCATAAATGATTTGTATGCATAAACATATGCACATAAAAGATATTTTTTATATTAAAAGTGAGATTTTCATCATAAATGGATTTTATGCATAAATTAGATGCATAAGAGAAATTCTTTTATTCTAAAAGTGTAATTCCTACTAAATTGGATTTATGCATGGAAAGATGCATAAAGAATTTATTTTTAATCCAAAAGTGTTATTCTCATCAATTTTGATTTTATGCATAGAAAGATGCATAAAGAAATCTATTTTTAGTTCAAAAGAGTTATTTTCATCAATTTTGATTTTATGCATAAGAAGAAACACAAAAAATTAAATTTTAACTCAAAAGTGTCATTCTCATTTAAAATGAATTTATGCATAGGAAGATGCATAAAAGATAGATTTTTATTTCGAAAGTGCTATTCTCCTTAAAATGGAATTTATGCATAAATAGATGCGTAAAGAAACTATGAAGAGTTTTACGAACATCCAGGTTGAGCTCTTCTTCATCGAGTTGGGGGCTAACATTTCTACCACCACGATGACTTCGGTCCATGTTCCTATCAATACAAAAATTCTTGTTAAGTCTCTTTATTTATGATTCAATCCGAATTTTGATTCAACTGATTCCGGGGTTCTCCAAATAGGTCGGCTCCCCACAAAATCAAGGGATAAAGATACTCATATAGAACGCATTATCACAATTCATTCAGAATATTTCATTCATATCTTTAACACAATACTGGTCCATTAGACTGAAGTTTTCTATCTAAACAATCCTCCATGGGGATTTTAATTTTTTAGATTTTTAATTTATCAACCCTTAACTTGATCCACTGATCAAAAGTTAACAGTAGTAATCTGCCAGCACAATCCACTAATCTCATAGTGATTTGCTGAAGTTATTAACGTCATTCGAGTTATGAACATCATCTCACAGGGACTCGTCCCATTCATCCTCATTGCGGTTTCGCTTAGCTTATTACATTTCAACCAAATTTCAGGAATCATCATTTTTCAATCAGAATCCAAATCAACTCATCAGTTTTCAACCAAAATTTAAAAGTCATATCATTCGAATTTATCATCTGGATAGCATTAATGCTTATAATTCCAAGTCTTAGATTTACTCATATATACTGCCAGTAAAGAGCTGCAGTTATACCCTCGGTATATACAGGTAGTCATGGTTCTTGGAACTATAAGGTAAATACCATCATGTCTAGGCCTCAAGCAAGTCAGGGGTTCCATACAATTGCGGTACTTCCATTTGAAGACCCAATTACTAATTTACAAATTTCAGTTTGAATATGAAATTGTATGAATTTTATCACACAATTACAACCTTTTAGTGCTTCTTAATAAATTTTTGACATTTTTGGCTTCTTGGTTGATCCTCATTAGCCAAATCGCTCTGATACCAACTGTAAGATCCCTGTCTCCCACTGCGTAATAGATTCGGGGTGCTAGCAGCGGAAGTAGCACTTCTTGCGCGGGCAGGGTCCCACACTTGGGGCCTCACCCACGGATATCCGGACAAGAGACTAATCCATCGGTTTTTCCAAAACCGAACCCGGAAAAACTTCCTTTGCTTGAAAAGCATGGGCGATTCCACCAGGATAGCTTTTTCCTAACGTAGTCGAAAGCCTTAACTAACTGAGCTCATATGACCGAACCCGTAAGTCCCATAGTCAGATCAGGAAAAAAGAGTGTACTTGGATCATAGAGACCAACGTTTTTTTCCTCATTGAGAGGCACAGCCATTGATTCTTTTCCATAGAACAATTTTTGTCCGAGATTTACTTCATCTATTGAACTAAACAGAAATTGAATCTCGATCTATGGATCTATCAGTCCAGCCTAACCCCATCCAGTCCCATGGGTTAGCCAACCGCACAACCACTGTAGTGATGTGATCCAATTAGGAATTTTGTTAGGTTTTGTCCCGGGTACCAGGGAAAAGAGTTCCCAGGCCCCCTAGCCGGATTTTCAAGCAAATTTAACTCCAGTCACACCACTTACACACCCAATACGAAATTACCTTTTTCCTAGATTCAAATGTATTTAATTCAGTCATTTAATGAAATCATAGTGTTACTGATCATCATAAACTTCCAAGTATCCGGTTGAATCTTACTTTCCAATCATTCCTTCATCGGAGTATCTATGGCATCATTGGCAACCAGAACGCTTACCACCTGTTCACTTAGGGGCCTTTTCTATAGTTCCTAGCTCATAGTACCCGGCAGATAATCACTTATGAAAATCAAGATGGAATCCTCGTTGAAGATCAGCAAGATCAACCAACATCATTCCTTCATCGGAGTATCTATGGCATCATTGGCAACCAGAATGCTTACCACCTGTTCACTTAGGGGCCTTTTCTATAGTTCCTAGCTCATAGTACCCGGCAGATAATCACTTATGAAAATCAAGATGGAATCCTCATTGAAGATCAGCAAGATCAACCAAAATATCCATAAATGAGAGCTATGGACTCATCAGTTGAGAACCAACAAGGTCAATCAACCAGATCCATACTCGGTTTCAGAAAACAACTCTTACTCCTTGTTCCAATATCTTCCACGACGCACGTGTCGGCGACCTAGAGCCCGAGCACCGTATGGTCAGCACCCTCTAGGATCCTTCGCAGGTCACCTAGCACTTCACTCATAGGCCGCTTCCTTGGTCCCTCATCCACCGTGCCGGAAGCTCACCATTTAAATCGAACCGAGGCTAGTCAAGACCTTGGCCGACCTTGCTACGCGAGACATCCTCCGTTGACTTCTCCGTGAGCTGTTGGAACTTTATCAATTAGGTTTCCACGACCTTATTCACAAGACGGTCAAAAATGCTTCCCCAGCATTCTTGACATAAAACAATCATTTACAAACAGGTCACAAATACAGTTTCTATAATGAAGTCTCGTCTTTCCACATTATCCTTCATTGAACTAAACAGAAATTGAATCTCGATTTACGGATCCATCAGTCTAATCTATGGGTTAGCCAACCGCCCAACCATTGTAGTGATGTGATCCAATTAGGAATTTGGTTAGGTTTTGTCCTAGGTACTAGGGAAAAGTCCCATGGGTTAGCCAACCGCACAACCACTGTAGTGATGTGATCCAATTAGGAATTTGGTTAGGTTTTGTCCCGGGTACCAGGGAAAAGAGTTCCCAGGCCCCCTAGTCAGATTTTCAAGCAAATTTAACTCCAATCACACCACTTACACACCCAATATGAAATTGCCTTTTTCCTAGATTCAAATGTATTTAATTCAGTCATTTAATGAAATCATAGTGTTACTGATCATAAACTTCCAAGTATTCGGTTGAATCTTAATTTCCAATCATTCCTTCATCGGAGTATCTATGGCATCATTGGCAACCAGAACGCTCACCACCTGTTCACTCACAGGGGCCTTTTCTATAGTTCCTAGTTCATAGTACCCGGCAGATAATCACTTATGAAAATCAAGATGGAATCCTTGTTGAAGATCAGCAAGATCAACCAACAGATTCATATAAGAGAACTATGGACTCATTAGTTGAGGACCAGCAAGGTCAATCAACCAGATCCATACTCGGTTTTAGAAAACAACTCTTACTCCTTGTTCCAATATTTTCCACGACGCACGTGTGGGTATCTTCAGCGACCCAGAGCCCGAGCACCGTATGGTCTCAGCACCCTCTAGGATCCTTCGCAGGTCACCTAGCGCTTCACTCATAGGCCACTTCCTTGGTCCCTCATCCACTATGCCGGAAGCTCACTATTTAAATCGAACCGAGGCAGGTCAAGACCTCGGTCGACCTTGCAATGCGAGACGTCCTCCGTTGACTCTCCGTCAGCTGTTGCAACTTTATCAGTTAGGTCTCCACGACCTTATTCACAAGACGGTCAAAAATACTTCCCCAGCATTCTTAACATAAAATAGTCATTTACAAACAGGTCACAAATACAGTTTCTATAATGAAGTCTTGTCTTTGCACATTATCCTTCATCACTCCACATTACTTATTCCACATTCCATTCATATGTGTACTCATTCTCATCCAATCACATCATTTTCCATCTCATCACATCAGATTCATCACATATCATTTGTTCACATCCCAATTTTCATGTCATCACATTTCATCCATTCACTCATATCGACGTCACATCATTTCACATACACATTCGCATTCATTATTCCACCTACACCTCCACATTCGTACATCCACATCCATATCCACATCTATACATCCACATCCACATCTGCATCCATACATCCACATCCACATCTATACATCCACATCCACATCCACATCCACATCCACATTCATACATCCATATCCACATCCATACATCCACATCCACATCCACATTCATACATCCATATCCACATCCACATTCACATCCATACATCCACATTCACATTCATACATCCACATCCACATCTCATTTACACATCCACATCCACATTCACATTCATACATCCATATCCACATCTCATTTCCACATCTCATCCACATCTCATCCACATCCACATCTCATTTACACATCCACATCCACGTTCACATTCATACATCCATATCCACATCCTCATTCACATCCATACATCCACATTCACATTCATTCATCCACATCCACATCTCATTCGCACATCCACATCCACATCCACATCCACATCTACATTCACATTCACATATCCACATCCACATCCTCATTCGCACACCCACATTCACATCTCATTCGCACATCCACATCCATATTCACATTCATACATCCACATCCACATCCTCATTTCTATTTATAGAATACAAGAGAATTCTTATTTTTGATATAAGATTTCTTTACGCATCTATTTATGCATAAATTCCATTTTAGGGAGAATAACACTTTCGAAATAAAAATCTATCTTTTATGCATCTTTCTATGCATAAATTCATTTTAAATGAGAATGACACTTTGAGTTAAAATTCAATCTTTTATGCTTCTTCTTATGCATAAAATCAAAATTGATGAAAATAACTCTTTTGAACTAAAAATAGATTTCTTTATAACTCTTTTGAACTAAAAATAGATATCTTTATGCATCTTTCTATGCATAAAATCAAAATTGATGAGAATAACACTTTTGGATTAAAAATAAATTCTTTATGCATCTTTCCATGCATAAATCCAATTTAGTAGGAATTACACTTTTAGAATAAAAGAATTTCTCTTATGCATCTAATTTATGCATAAAATCCATTTATGATAAAAATCTTACTTTTAATATAAAAAATATCTTTTATGCATATGTTTATGCATACAAATCATTTATAAAGAAAATCACTCTTTTAATATAAAAGAATTTCTTTTATGCATCTAATTTATGCATAAAATTATTTATGATGAAAATCACACTTTTAATATAAAAAATATCTTTTATGCATATGTTTATGCATAAAAATCATTTATGATGAAAATCACACTTTTAATATAAAAATATATCTTTTCTGCCATACGTTTATGCATACAAATCATTTATGATGAAAATCACTCTTTTAATATAAAAGAATTTCTTTTATGCATCTAATTTATGCATAAAATCATTTATGATGAAAATCACACTTTTAATATAAAAAAATATCTTTTATGCATAAAAATTATTTATGATGAAAGTAACACTTTTATAATAAAAATATTTTTTTATGCATACTTTTATGCATAAAAATCAATAATGATAAAAGTAACATTTTTATAATTAAAAAATATATTCTTTTATGCATAAAAATCAATATGATGAAAGTAACTCTTTTGTAATAAAAAAAATATACTTTTATGCATTATTTTATGCATAAAAATCCATAATGAAGAAAGTAACACTTTCATAATAAAAAAATTATCAATAAGTATCTTTCATAGAATTTAATTCTATTGAAAATCATTCTTTTATAAAAATATAAAAATTAATCAATATGCATCTTTCTATGCATGAATGAAAATGACACTTTTAGAATGCTCTAACGATGGGGATTACTCTTTTTGATTAATAAAAGATGAAATTTATTTCACAAAATTTTAGAAAATTTTAATCAATAAGTATCTTTCATAGAATTTAATTCTATTGAAAATCATTCTTTTATAAAAATATAAAAATAAATCAATATGCATCTTTCTATGCATGAATGAAAATGACACTTTTAGAATGCTCTAACGATGGGGATTACTCTTTTTGATTAATAAAAGATGAAATTTATTTCACAAAATTTTAGAAAATTTTACCATAACCTCCTTTGTATGGCTGACCATTTTTCAATTTTTAACTCACTAAAATTAATTAGAAGCACCAAGAGTATTTAAATCATTCTAGTGTAAACATTTTCTACTTATTTAAGAGAAACATTATGAAAAAATTGATTTTATCCAATAATCAATCATCTAGGATAAATAATGGTTGGATTTACTAAAGAAGAGAGGGGAATGCCTTTTTTCAATGAGGCATAACATCATTTCATTTTTGAGAAGGCAAAAATCATAAAAGACCATAAAAGAAATAGAAAAGAGAAGAATCTCCAACTTACATGGATAATTTGAGAGCTTTCCTTTGGCTTGATGGTTTGAGGGTTCTACTCTTGTTTGATACAAGAGTGGCCACCAATCTTTTAGAAGAGGGAAGGTCAGAAACTAATGAATTTTGAGTAAAATTCACACTTTTTGGCACTTGGGAGAGGCAGGGTAATAAAGCAAAACACTATTAAGTTTCAACAAAGGGGAAGGCTTCTATTTATAGGAAAAAGTGAGCTTCTAACCAAGCCAAGTGATTCTAGAATTTCCCAATTTGGTCAATTTTTGACCATTTTTGGGTCAGTTTTGCTCACTTTTTGGATCTAATTGAAACAGGAGAGAGGAGAGATAAAAATATCTCATTATTTGGGAGTTTAAAACTCATTCAAGCAAGTAAAATAGGCGCCTCCTTCATGAGGGAAATTCCCCCATACTGAGGTGTCAAAAATGCAACATTACTTTCAAATATCTCTCTTTTTAAACTATTAATCTTGTCCTTAGTCAACTCTTTATCTTATGTGAGTATTTACTCATTTTTGGGGGATTTTTCTTTTTATTCTTCTATTTATCTCCTCCCTACATTTGGATGAATCTTATAGGTCCATAGGAACCTTAATTTAAAATTTTAAAAAAATCTTGACCCCCAGGATAATGCCTCTTGAACAGATTATGTTGAAATTTGAGCATAATGATGAGCTATGGTGGATCAAACACTAGAATCAACATCATTAATAAAGTGATTAGTAAATAATTAAGACATAATTAGTGGGTAAATAACAAATAGATTAATGTAGGCATGGATACTAAAAAACCAGCAAATTCTCATTAGGGCTGTGCCTCAATTTATAGAGTTTACATCAAGCATCAAATCCCATTGATTTCTCCATGATTCACTCCCAGAATATCTCCACCTCTTGTCTAATTCTCTCCACCTCTTCTCTTTTCCCTGAATATCTCCCAGAATAACTCCACACTCTAAATTCTCTCATGCTACCCTTTATTCTCTCCCAATAGATTCTTCTCACCTTTTCACAGGTTCTTTCACAATTACATCTCCTCTTTTACATCCCTAAACTCCATAGTCCTTGACACTCTCTCTCTCTCTATGTGTCCAAGGCTACTATAAGTGCCCGTGACCTTGACTAAAGTGCTCACACATACATCTACCACGTGGCCTACATCATCGGCGGTGGCTCAGAGGTGGTTTTACTTTATTGGGGTAGGTTACATTGGGTTGTGGGGTCTCTCTCTCTCTCTCTCAGAAAAGATGATCCGACTCCACTTCCTTTGGAGCCTCCATGAAGTTTGCCGATGTTGTTCCTTCTTCACTGGGTTTGTTGTAGCAGTCTCTCGCCATGTGTCCTGGCTTTCCACATTTGTGGCAAGTGAAGGTCCTTCCTCCTACTCTACCTCTTCCTCGTCCTCGTCCTCGAGAGAATCCTCCTCGGGTGAAGAATGCTTTTTCTTCTCCTGTTGTTGAGTCGAGCCCTTTCTTCTCTTTGCCTCTGCTGTCTTGCTCTAGTAGAGCTGCTTCTATCTCTTGTAGCTTCAATTCAGGTACATTCTTTAGTGTTGCTACAATGTTTTCATAATCTCCTTTGTCCACACTCTTCAGAAGTACAGCTAATGCTTCATCTTCTACCTTTTTGCCAGCTGTTGCTTAATGCTTTTATATTTGTTCAAGTGTGTGATTAAAGGTTCACTTTCCTTCTTGTCCAATTTGTAGAATTGCATTAACAGATTTATCTTTGATTTTTTTGCTTGTGTACCAAATAATTTATTGAGTTCATCCCATGCATCTTTTGCCCTTTGTATCCCTGTGATGTGATGAATGATTTCATCATTTAAACTGAGTGCAATAAGTCTCGATGCTTTTTCATTCCTGCTCTTCCACTCATTTTTCCCTCTCTCTGGGCATTCATCTCTCCCTTCAACTAATCCCCACAGATTTTTCCTCATTAGCAAATACATGGTTTTTGTCTACCATGTATAAAACTGTTCCCCATTAAATTTGGCTATTTCTTGTGCTGAACTCATGGTGATGTGAAGGGGGTCTTACCTCTTGATCCAATTTCAAGATTCAAGGGCAGTGTCTACCCTTTTACAACTCAAACTGGTGTTTAATAGATGATTACAACAAATTTATCAGCATAAAATCATCAGAAATTACATTAAATCAAGGGTAACCAATTTGTACGGGATGGTTGGAGTATCAAACCAACTCCGATTTGTAATTTGAAGCTATAGGGATCTGTATCAGATACTAATGGTTAATTTGAACCCTCAATTGCACCAAAATATAGTGATTAGTACTGATTAATCACTGATTAGTAAATTAATCCTCTGGTTTGTGTGCAAAAAATAGAGTATGCGGGGAGTCCAGATTTGGTGCCTTACACTTCAAATGAGCTCAAATGCTTTCAAAGGCATCAATAGCAATGAGTCTAGTAGAGGATTAAGCCAAGAAACACAAGATTTGACCAAATATTGAAAGCTTAATCTCTGTTTTACCAAAGCCACCTGCAGATTTGATAAAGAGCTTGGATCTCATTGTAGACTTGATGAAATTGAATTCTTTCTTCACCAGCTTGTAGAGCATGCTTGAATACACCTTGGGCTAGGAGGAATTAGAAGCATTTTATTTGATGAAGGAGAGATTTGCAAATTACTCAGAAAAAACAGCGCTGACGAATTTCGCGATTTCTCCTCAACGCTTTCGTCGCGGTTTGCTACGCCGTTTGGATGGGCTTGTAGCCAAGTGTGTTAGCTACCATATGCTAGAAGCTTTTGCCCTAATTGTGAGTGTGCAAGCTGAATGGAGTCCTCCACCACTGGCTGGGGGTGAAGGGGTGAAGTGAAAAATAACTAAAATTTGGATTATTTTCTAATTATCTACTAATCTTGATTAATTAACTAATGGGCTCATAAACCTGATGGATTCTAGGCATGGCTCTGATACCATGTTGAAATTTGAGCATAATGATAAGCTATGGTGGATCAAACACTAGAATCAACATCATTAACAAAGTGATTAGCAAATAATTAAGATGTAATTAGTGGTGGGTAATTAACAAATAGATTAATGTAGGCAGCATGGATACTTAAAAACCAGCAAATTCTCATTAGGGCTATGCCTCAATTTATAGAGTTTACATCAAGCATCAAATCCCATTGATTTCTCCATGATTCACTCCCAGAATATCTCCACCTCTTGCCTGATTCTCTCCACCTCTTCTCTTTTCCCTGAATATCTCCCAGAATAACTCCACACTCCTAAATTCTCTCATGCTACCCTTTATTCTCTCCCAGTAGATTCTTCTCACCTTTTCACAGGTTCTTTCACAATTACATCTCCTCTTTTACAGCCTCTAACCAAGGGCTTGTTCCCGCACACACCCTATTCACTTGTATATTTCAACAATTATACTTAATTTCTAATGCACCTTCTGAAAATCTTTTTGAACTTTTGTTTTAGGGGAATTTATTTTAATAAGATGAGGTATTTTTCTATCCAAAAATATTTAAAAATTGAATTAGAAGATTTTCTCTCTCTAGGCCAAAACTGGTAGAACAAGATCTTTTATATTTCTGAAGAGGGATTTGATTACAGGGAAAGATGCTGGACATCTTGAGAGGCTGGGGAGGAATCTTACAAAATTCCTCTTGGTGGAGTTCTCGATTTGGTTAAGATTTTTTGCTTTGTTCTCCATACCATAGAATTATTTTGTGTTGCTTGAGTTAAAGTTGTTGATGAAACCTAATCAATCTTGATAGCTTTAGACACCCATATGATATTATTACCTTCATAGTATCCCTTAGGTTTGTAGGTATTACCTACCTTTGATGAATTCTTGGGTATCGAGAGCATGGTATCTTGGTTATTGGGTTCTTTGTTTTGGTGTAGACTTCTTCCTAGGTGTATACCTCTTTTTCGTTGGGAGCATGGTTTACCTTTTTCGGGATCCAAACTTGCATTGCACCATCATGGTAGCCTTGAGCTCGCAATAATAGTCTTGGAATCCACACTATCTTCACTCGCATTTTCTTGTGTAATTGCTTTGAATGCCATGGCTTATGCTATCTTATTGTTTTCTTCTTATAAGGCCTTTCAATTTTTCTATATGAATGGTGTTTGGGCTGACTAGGTATCCAAACAGGATTGCTACTCTTATAAAATCCTTGTGCTTGAAGTAGTCCATTAGGGCCAAAAATGAAAAAAAAGGGCCCTTTAAGGTTTTGATTAAAACACTAATTAGCTGAGGTTCTAGTAGAATGAGACCTCCAAATTTGGCCGTTCAGAGGCACTTTTGGTGCATTTAAGAGAGAGGGGATACAATAAATGCTAACATTCCTTAAATCATGTCAGAGGTACTTTTCAGTCATTATTCTCAATGTTATTTGAACTTTTGAAACATCTAATGTACAAATATTCCCACCAAAACACGTCCGTTTTTCCTCTCATCATCATTTGAGTGCTCTCTTCTCTCTCTCTCTCTCTCTCTCTCTCTCTCTCTCTCTCTCTCTCTCTCTCTCTCTTCTCTTCTCTTCTATTCTTTTCTATTATTTCCTTGCACAGTGGATTATACTCTAATGTCTATTGCTAACTCTTTACTCAATGCAAGAGAACGTAAATACAAACTTGCTATTAACATAGTTTAGGTCTACTCATCTTGGAGAAGTATGCATCACCGAGCATTGTTGGATAAAGATGAGGCAAAGAGACTATGACTAGAGGGAAGAAAGCACATTGATTTGTGGGTGGATGGAAGTATTTATCCCAATGATCCTTCAACTGGTAGACCTCCTCCATTTGTAAACCATTTGTAAATATTCATGACTTGATTAGATTTGTTGGAGATGGTTATGGTCTGCTTGGTTACTGTTGTATGAAGTTATATTCTACATCTTCAGTGTGCTCAGTCCAAATGCATCAACTGAAAGAAACTTTATTAACATCTCAAAAAACTATTTCAGAGCTTTATGATAAGATTAGAGAGCTAGAAGTTGTAAACCACTCCTTAAAAGAGAAAGTAGTAAACTTGAAAGAAACCCCAGGAGGATTCAGAGAGAGGAAGAGAACTTTAAATAATATAAGTGAGTTGTCTGAAAGTAGTGGGGCTAAAAAGAGGAGACTCAACCTTGCAAAGAAACGTGTCTCTCACATTTTAGGTATTAATATATCCGTTGAAATGAGGAGAGAATCAAGCTTCTCATTGAAACCATGAACAATGCAGACCTGGCCAGAATTCTTCAATCTTCAGAGAATACAAATTTGAGAGATCTTACTCTCAAAGAGTTGGTAAGAGACTTAAGGACCATTATGAAACCAGGTGAAATAATAGAGACTTTTGTGACACTGTAGGTATTAGTCGCAAAGGTTACCAAGCTCTTTCTGGATTATGGTTCCAAAATCTTAGATGCAAGAGAATAAGGGCTTTTGGTTTGCCAAGATCCCTTTCAATTTCTACTGCTAGGACTACTATGAATCAAAAAATTCTGAGTATTTTTGGAGAGTACATATGTATTGAAGAGATAATGCCTTATGAGAGAAGTAGAAGAAAAAGAGTACATTTGTCTATAATGCATTCAACAATATATGGGTGGATCTTATAAAAGTACAAATTGCAATGGTGCATATGTATAAAATTACTGTAGAAGAATGTAGTGGTGTGCTAAATTTTGTGTTGAAGCTGGATGATGAGGCACAGATCCAAAAAGGACAAAAGATGGAAAGAGTGAACATATCTATCATGAACAGGGAAACTGAGTACAACAATGGTAGAGGAGAGGAACCAAAACATAAAATCTAGTCGGAGATGGAGCTTTGGTTGGTTGGTTGGTGTAGCTCAGATACCAACTGAAAATCATCAAACCCTCAAATGGTTGTTCTCCCACATAGGTATCCCTAATATCATTCAATCCCAAAGTCATGGAGATATGTTGATAGTTGATGGAGTTGGCAATTTCAAAGTGGAATGGCATTTTGGGTGCTGACTTAAAGACTATCAAATGTATGCTTGGAATATGCAATGGGGCTAATGCAAAGTATCCTTGCATCTATTATATGGAAGGTATGGGATCAAAACAGTGGAGGAGTTTCTGACCAACAAGGAGAGTCCCAATGAGAGACTCTATAGATCTGAGTAAGTTTAAGAATAAAGAAGACATTTGGGATCCCATTCTTCCTATCTCTCTTAAGAATGTTCACATATGCACTTTGCATGTAGAGATAAGAATAATTGACAAGCTTCTGAGATTGCATCTTGATTATTCATATTCTATTAAACCAACATCGTTGGTAGATCAATGTATTGATAAATGTGAAGCATTGTTATAAAAAATGGGCTTTCATGGGGGTTAGATTCATTTAAGAAAAGATCATAGTTTCAAGGAAAACACGAGATGTCTTGGCAGATGTCTCCATGGGAGGTGAAAAAGCCAAAAGATTTTTAGGAAACCATAGTAAAAAACAAGTGAATGTTACATGGGATTATTGGAAAGAATTGTGTGAGATCACGACAAATGTTGCCACTACACTACGGCTAGCAAATCTTAGAATGGAGGTTTGGAAGCATCTTGACATCTTTTTAAATGTTCTTAGACAACAGAAGACCAACGTAAGAGTACAAAAGTTCTGTTACAAATCTCATTCAAATAATCAAAGAAGCATGGGGAGAAAAAGATATCACATAATATTTGGTAAGACTCCTTTGTATTCATGATACACTCTTAGTGGAATTGACATATGCTAATTTTTTTTTGTTATGCAGCACATCCTCCATGTACATGAGCCATATGTTTTTGAGGAGCATGGACCCCTAGCAACATACAGTAACCAAGGGATGGAAAAGTCACATTACTAGGCACGCACATCATTCTTTCGGAGCACAAGACATGGTGGAGGGGCTATAAGATGCAATGCTCTTGCAGAGTTATTCAACTAGTTTTTCAGAAGACAACTACAAAGAATGTAGAAAAATGACATTTCGGACACATAACATCGTCAAAAAAGAGAACTGTTGTATTCATAACTTTGTACAAAAAGTTATCTATTGTAATCCGGAGTATGTACAAAAAGTCTATTCCAAAGTTTTCACATCATCATCCTTTGTCAGTGCTCTCCTGGGGCATAGAAATTTCTTTCTATTGTAGCCACCTAGTGTGTTTACATTGGTTTTATTTGCAGCTAGAGCATACACAGAGTATGTTAAAAAATATCTTGCTTTAGAGGCAAAAAACCCAGGGCCATAACCAAAAATTCTAGTTGTGGCTATCTTCTCAAGAAACATGATTTTGTTAGTGTTGGCTTGTATAGTTGAGAAGCCATTCAATCTGCAAAGAGCTTTAATACAAAGTATAAGCTAGTCTGCATTCTCTGAGAGTTGGATATGCAACACATGGAAAATATTCTCATCCATTTTGGACAAATAGTATCCAAGTGCAGTATCTTTGCTTGCCTTGAGCCTTTATCTCTCCCTAAGAAGTTGTCTTCATCTACTAGCTCCAACTGTAAACAAGAGGAATATTGTGAAATTATTGTAAGTTAAAACAATAAAATGTATGGATTCAAATTCATTTACCTTTTGATTTTCATCTTGTTCAAGTATATCTGATGTTAGAGTGAGATTGAGGCTTCTTTGATGTCTTTAAGTTGGACATAATCACTCTATTCCCTACTACCAACATCAGCAATACCAAGTGAAGCTTGAAGAAGCTGATTAAATAGATCAATGGTTGTGACTCCTATGCTTGAAGAAGCTGATTAAATAGATCAATGGTTGTGACTCCTATGCTTTCTTAATACATAATGATAAAGCATGAGTTGAGTCAATGAACTTGTCATCTAAAGTAGACACATCTAAAGTAGACACATCTAAAGTAGAAAATTCATCATTATGCTCATTCGCAAAATATCAATGAGCCCTTCAGTAGCTTCACAACCCTCTGCAATGATGGCAAGACAATAGTCCTCTGCAATGATGGCAAGACAATAGTCCTCCCTCAAGTTAAATAACTTTTGAATATCAGTAAGGAGTAAATACTCCTTATCCTTGATAGGAAAACTTGGTCGTGAAGGAACAATATATTTATGCAATGGATCTCCACCTTCCTTGGGTGACTGAACAATTGTATGTGCCTTTAATTTTGTGATTTCATTATCCTTGACAAGCCTCTTCTCCTCCTCAGGTTCAAGTTCCTCCTCTATATCATTTGCCTCTAAATCTCTGAGAAAGCAAAAGTTTGAAGAGCCTTCAATCTCCTCAAGTACCTCCTCTTCACCTCTAAGAGGATATTTGACAATGGAGAAAACTATGAATACAGTAGCTTTGACCATTCTCCTATAGCCTTTTGGATGAGAGGAGAATTGTGCATTTTCTACTAAAAACCTTTGAAGTTTGTACATACTACACCTCTTTGTAAATGTTTGTCTCTGGACAGAGGAGGTTCCCACAGGGACATGGACATACTCGTTATCAATCAAGATAGAAACCCTATAAGTTCCTCAAATTCATCAAAGTCCTCTTTGATAAATTGCATGGCATGATTAATAATCACTGAAACATCAAAACTGGAAAGAAAGAGGCCTCAATTCCACTTTCAATAAGAAAATCCAACATTCCCTCTGTAGGAGACACCTCTACTATCTCAGAAAGACCAGGAGCCTTGTGTGATGACTTAAACTTTTTTGATGCTATAGGACTTGCCTTTGGTGAATTTGTAAGCCTTCCATGTGCTTTGGTGAATTTGTAAGCCTTCCATGTGCTTTGGATACACTAGACTTTGATTAGGTATCTAGTGCACTAAGAGAAAGTCTTAAGGACCGAGTAGGCTTTGTTGGAGAGGGTTGGCTTGTCTCCTTCACTTTCTTAGATGATTTTGTAACTGTTGTAGAGGAGATTTGGAAAGCCCTCTCTTTTTGGAAACTTTGGACATGGATGGAGATACTTGTGAAGACTGCCAAAAACCAATAGGTGTTTTTGGTGAGGTAGACCTTTGAGATGGTGAACCACCCACTGGAGATGGTGACCTTGGTGAGGCATGAGTTGGTGATGGGTGTAAGATTCTCCCCCAGCCTTCGAGGTATACAGGAGTAAGAATCTCCCTTTTTGATCTTATAATTATTCCCTCTCTAAAATAAAAGAAAGATTCTGTTTAAAAAAGGAAGAACCTTTTTCCTGAATACTTCTCAAGAGTCCCACCTGTTTTAAGGATTCAGAACAACGAGTTCAGAAGTGAGAATCGATGTTTTGGATATCAAGGTTTTGGTCTCGAGTACGACCCAAAAGAAGTTCTTTATCTCTTGGGAAGTATAAGAAGTTATCTCCCAGATATTGGACCAAAGAAAGTAGGTGATTTAACTTACGAACTTCTTTTATCTCCTCATCTCAAAGTTCTTAATGCCTTCTATAGAAAATTGTGCCAAACCCAAATCATGGAAAGACGGTAAAACTTCAGTGGCAAGTTACTGTTGGCTTCTAAGTTACGCTAGCTCCTTCCTTTATATAAGTCGTAACTTTTACTTGTCGCTCACAGTAATCTTACTTCCATCGATCTCCTTTCTTTCTTAATCTCCTTCATGGCTTGACAACAAGAACTAGTTTTATCCATAATGATTCCTCACCTTCAAGACGCAAGTGAATCTGTAAAGAAGGATTTTATAGAGCAGTATGAGCGCTCACTTTTCCCTCACTTGGGAACTTCTGTAGCGCAAACCAAATGGCGGACCTATCAAAACATAACTAGGGTAACACCATGGGGTCAGCAGCACTTTCGTAACAATGTCCGCTTGGCCATGGTTATTGAAGCTTTGGGTTTGGGTCCCCGATACTACTGCGTCATGAGATCAAGGCATCCTGGGTTTTTTGAGCGGGTCTTCTTACTGGCGTGTTTTCTTCCTCGTGAGAAGATATGCCTTTACCCCGTTTTTGGCTTGCCTCTCAGAGGTCCTTTTGTTAGAACACCTCATACCACTGAGATAGGCGCAGCAATAACCCACAGAATCATTCCCATAGATGAGTTACCTTATACTTGTGCAGCTTGTGAGGACTGCTTTTGTGACCATATGATGGACGGGCTTATGGAAGTGTAAAGAGTTCCTCTATCTTTACTGTATAAGTTCCGAGAATGAATAAAGTTTAAATCTTGTTCGTATTTTGAATCTTGCTCTCTTTAAGACTTATCTTGGTGGTTAATCTTGATTAAATTTTTTTTCTAAGTCTCATATTCGTGAATCTTGCGAAATTATCACAAGTTGCGAGATGAGGACATCTCGCGTTTTTTAAGTGGGGTAGAATGTAAGATTCCTCCCCCAACCCCTTTTTGATGTCTAGTATCTTCCCCTGTAATCAATCCCTCTTCAGAAATATAAAAGACTTGTTTCTAACTGTTTTAACCTAGAGAGAGAAAATATTCTAGAGAGAGAATATTCAGATTTTGAATATTTTTGGATAGAAAAATATCTCTTCTAATTCAGATGAGTTCCCCTGAAACAGAAATTCAAAAAGAATTTTCAATGTGCAATTGGAATTAATTGAAAATAGCTATAAAGAACCTTAGCCTAAGGGTCTAGATTTTCAGAAATCTTTAGACTATGGTCCAATTAAGGTTCCTATGGACCAATAGCATCAATCCATGTGTAGGGAGGAGATAAATCCAACTTGTAAAAAGAAAATACCCAAAAATGAGTAAATGCTCACATGAGGTGAAGAGTTGAAAATGTACAAGGTTTATTAGTAAAAAACTATGAGCAATATTAAAAATATGACATATGTAAGGAAGGGGAATTCTTTAAAGGAGGTGCATATTTCACATAAGATGAAGAGTTGAAAATGTACAAGGTTTATTAGTAAAAAACTATGAGCAATATTAAAAATATGACATATGTAAGGAAGGGGAATTCTTTAAAGGAGGTGCATATTTCACATAAGATGAAGAGTTGAAAATGTACAAGGATTATTAGTAAAAAAACTATGAGCAATATTAAAATGATTCCATTATGACACATATGTAAGGAAGAGGAGTTCTTTAAAGGTGTGAGATCCCTGTTCCCACCGAGCAACGGATTCGGGGTACTAGCAGCGGAAGTAGCACTTCTCGCGCGGGACAGGGGTCCCACACTCGGGGCCTCGCCCACGGATATCCGGACAAGAGACTAATCCGTTGGTTTGTCCAAAACCGAAACCGGAAAAACTTCCTTTACCCGGAAAGCACGGGCGATTCCACCAGGATAACTCTTTACTCTAACGTAGTCAAGATCATTACTGATCAAACTGATCTGACTGCACCTTTAACGGTACTTGGTCAAATCAAGGAAGAACTTGCACTTGGATCATTGGGATCAACGCTTTTTTCCCCATCAAGAGGCACAGCCGTTGATTCCTATCCATAGAACAATTTCTATCCGGATTTACTTCATCTATCGTAATAATAGAATTTAAATCTCGATTTACGGATCCATCAGTCCAGCCTAACCGCATCCGATCCCATGGGTTAGCCAACCGCCCAACCACTGTAGTGATGGGATCCAATTTGGAATTTGGTTAGGTTTTGTCCCGGGTACCAAGGAAAAGAGTTCCAAGGCCCCCTAGCCGGAAGTTCATGCAAACATAAAACTAGCCACACCACTTACACACCCAATATGAAATTGCCTTTTTCTTAGCATCAGCTAACTTTAAAACAATCCTTTAAGAAACCATAGTACCACTGATCACAATCTTCCAATTTATCCAGTTGATTCATAATTTCCCATCATTCCTTCATCAGAGTATCTATGGCATCATTGGCAACTAGAACGCTCACCACCTGTCCACACAGGGGCCTTTTCAATAGTTCCTAGCCCATAATACTCGGCAATATAATCACTTATAAAAATCAAGATGGACTCTCGTTGAAGATCAGCAAGATCAACCAACAGATCCATATAAAGAGCCATGGACTCATCCATTGAAGACCAGCAAGGTCAATCAACCAGATCCATGCCCGGTTTCACAAAACAACTCTTACTCCTTGTTCCAATATCTTCCACGACGCACGTGTGGGTATCTTCGGCGACCCAGAGCCCGAGCACCGTATGGTCAGCACCCTCTAGGATCCTTCGCAGGTGACCTAGCGCTTCACTCATAGGCCGCTTCCTTGGTCCCTTATCCACCGTACCGGAAGCTCACCATTTAAATCGAACCGAGGCTGGTCAAGACCTCGGTCGACCTTGCTACGCGAGACGTCCTCCATTGACTCTCCGTCAGCAGTTGCAACTTTATCAGTTAGGTCTCCACGACCTTAAACACAAGACGGTCAAAATGCTTCCCCAGCATTCTTGACATAAAACAGCCATTTACAAACAGCATTTACAAACAGTTTACAAATACAATTTCTATATTAACTCTCATTTTTCCACATTATCCCTCATTAATCCACATTACTTATTCCACATTCCATTTATATGTGTACTCATCCAATCACATCATTTTTCATCTCTTCACTTCAGATTCCTTCACATCACATATCATATATTCACATCCATATCCACATCCATACATCCACATCCACATCCACATTCACATCTACATGCTTACCTCCATTTTCACATCCTCATTTATACATCCACATCCCATATCCACATTCATACATACACATCCATATCCACATCCATAAATCCACATCCACATGCATACATCCACTATCACGTCCTCATTCATACATCCACATCCACATCCACATCCATATACATACATACATCCACATCCACATTCTCATTCACATCTATACATCCACATCTACATCCACATACATACATACATCCACATCCACATTCCACATTCACATCTATACATCCACATCTACATCCACATTCACATACATCCACATCCACATCTACATCCACATTCACATACATCCACATCCACATTTCCATTCACATCTATACATCCACATCTACATCCACATACATACATACATCCACATCCACATCCACATACATACATACATCCACATCCACTTTCCACATTCACATCTATACATCCACATCTACATCCACATTCACATACATCCACATCCACATTTTCATTCACATCTATACATCCACCTCTACATCCACATACATACATACATCCATATCCACATTCCACATTCACATCTATACAACCACATCTACATCCACATTCACATCTATGCATGTACATCTTCATGCATACATCCATTTTCACATTCATACATCCACACTCCCATCTCCACATCCACACATCCACATACATACATCCATTTCCACATTCCCATTCATATAACCCCATATGCCTTCACATCTAATCTTTTACATCACATCCATTCTTGCCCTATCATCACAACCCATATACATCTTATCCTATCACATACACTTCTTACCTCATCTCATACACATCTTATCACATCTTAATTCATCTTATTACCTCTTATCACATCTTATACACCTCTTATCACATCCTATCACATCTCATATCTATTTATAGAATACAAGAGAACTCTTATATTTGATATAAAATTTCTTTACACATTTATTTATGCATAAATTCCATTTAAGGAGATTAATACTTTCGAAGTAAAAATCAATCTTTTTTTGCATCTTCCTATGCATAAATTCATTTTAAATGAAAATGATACTTTTGAATTAAAATTCAATCTTTTATGCATCTTCCTATGCATAAATTCAATTTAGATGAGAATGACACTTTTGAATCAATCTTTTATGCATCTTCCTATGCATAAATTCAATTTGGTAGGAATTACACTTTTAGAATAAAAGAATTTCTCTTATGCATGTAATTTATGCATAAAATCCATTTATGAGGAAAATCACACTTTTAGTATAAAAAGAATATCTTTTATGCATACCTATATGCATGAAATCCAATATGATAAGAGTAACACTCTTACAATAAAATAATCAACTTTTATGCATACCTCTATGCATGAAATTCAATTATGATAAAAGTCACACTTTTATAATAAAATAATCGACTTTTATGCATACCTCTATGCATGAAATCCAATATGATAAAAGTAACACTTTTGATATAAAAAAATTATCCTTTATGCACACTTCTATGCATGAAAATTAAAAATGATAAAAGTAACACTTTTGATATAAAAAATTTATCCTTTATGCATACTTCTATGCATGAAAATAAAATGGATAAAAATAACACTTTTGATATAAAAATTTACCCATTATGCATACTTCTATGCATGAAAATAAAAATGGTAAAAGTAACACTTTTGATATAAAAATTTAACCATTATGCATACTTCTATGCATGAAATTAAAAATGGTAAAAATAATACTTTTGATATAAAAATTTATCCATTATGCATACTTCTATGCATGAAATAAAAATGGTAAAAATAACACTTTTGATATAAAAACTTATCCTTTATGCATGATATTAAAATTTAATTTCTCCATGATTATAATGAAATTCTTTCAATTAATCTAGGATGATAATTCCTAGAATATGGTAGGAAGTCCTCTTTTTATGCTTTGAATGAAATTATTTTATGCATAATTTTTATAAAAATTTTGCCATAGCTCCGCTGCTATGACTGATAAATCTCAATTTTTCTAAGAGATAATGCTTATCATTAAGAAAATAATTAAAATAATCTCTAATTGGATTATCAATCCATAATGGATTGAATCATTAATATACATAAACTAAAAGCATAGAAAAAAGCCATTAGTTTGGCCTCAAGCATAGCTTAATCTTGGGTTAAGGAAAAGCTTTATGAAAAGCTTGATTTGGATTGAGAACGGTTCATGAGTATGACCATTTCTTGAGTGAGAGAGAGAATTTACATAAAAATCATTAGAATTTAAACATAAATGAAAATTAACTTCAATAGCATTATGTAACTCTTCACTACTATTCAAACTTCAATAGCATTAAAAAAAAACCATACCAATTAAACTTCTCAAGCTTGAGAGGGGTTGAGAAGAGAGAAACATTGAGAAATTATAGAAAGATCAATATTCACTAATTACCTTACAACTTGCTTGATTCTTTGTTCACGGTAGAGGCCCCCAACCAATCAATTGGTTAAGTATGTTGATGGAGCCACTAATTGGGATTGAAGAAAGAGGGAAGCTCCAAAAACTAGTGAATTATTAAATGAATTCACAGTTCTTGGCTTAGGTGGAGTAGAGTAACGATGCATAAACACTATATATTTTTCAACAAGGGGGAGGCTTCTATTTATAGGAAAAATTGAGCTCCTAACCAAACAAACTGATTCTAGAATTTTCTAAATCAGTTTGGTCAATATTTGACCATTTTTAGGTCAGTTAAGCTAACTTTTTGGAACTAGACTTGAATGAGGAGAGAGGAGAGATGAAATATCTCAATTTTTATGAGTTTAAAACTCATTCAAGCATGTGAAATATGCACCTCCTTTAAATAACTCCTCTTCCTTACATATGTGTCATAATGGAATCATTTTAATATTGCTCATAGTTTTTTTACTAATAATCCTTGTACATTTTCAACTCTTCATCTTATGTGAAATATGCACCTCTTTTAAAGAATTCCCCTTCCTTACATATGTCATATTTTTAATATTGCTCATAGTTTTTTACTAATAATCCTTGTACATTTTCAACTCTTCATCTTATGTGAAATATGCACCTCCTTTAAAGAATTCCCCTTCCTTACATATGTCATATTTTTAATATTGCTCATAGTTTTTTACTAATAAACCTTGTACATTTTCAACTCTTCATCTTATGTGAGCATTTAAGGGACTCCCCTTCCTTACATATGTGTCATAATAAAATCATTATACCCAAAATATCTCATATTTTTAATATTGCACATAGTTTTTTTACTAATAAACCTTGTACATTTTCAACTCTTCACCTCATGTGAGCATTTACTCATTTTTGGGTATTTTCTTTTTACAAGTTGGATTTATCTCCTCCCTACACATGGATTGATGCTATTGGTCCATAGGAACCTTAATTGGACCATAGTCTAAAGATTTCTGAAAATCTAGACCCTTAGGCTAAGGTTCTTTATAGCTATTTTCAATTAATTCCAATTGCACATTGAAAATTCTTTTTGAATTTCTGTTTCAGGGGAACTCATCTGAATTAGAAGAGATATTTTTCTATCCAAAAATATTCAAAATCTGAATATTCTCTCTCTAGAATATTTTCTCTCTCTAGGTTAAAACAGTTAGAAACAAGTCTTTTATATTTCTGAAGAGGGATTGATTACAGGGGAAGATACTAGACATGAAAAAGGGGTTGGGGGAGGAATCTTACATTCTACCCCACCTAAAAAACGCGAGATGTCCTCATCTCGCAACTTGTGATAATTTCGCAAGATTCACGAATATGAGACTTAGAAAAAAAAAATTTAATCAAGATTAACCACCAAGATAAGTCTTAAAGAGAGCAAGATTCAAAATACGAACAAGATTTAAACTTTATTCATTCTCGGAACTTATACAGTAAAGATAGAGGAACTCTTTACACTTTCATAAGCCCGTCCATCATATGGTCACAAAAGCAGTCCTCACAAGCTGCACAAGTATAAGGTAACTCATCTATGGCAATGATTCTGTGGGTTATTGCTGCGCCTATCTCAGTGGTATGAGGTGTTCTAACAAAAGGACCTCTGAGAGGCAAGCCAAAAACGGGGTAAAGGCATATCTTCTCATGAGGAAGAAAACACGCCAGTAAGAAGACTCGCTCAGAAAACCCAGGATGCCTTGATCTCATGACGCAGTAGTATCGGGGACCCAAACCCAAAGCTTCAATAACCATGGCCAAGCGGACATTGTTACGAAAGTGCTGCTGACCCCAGGGTGTTACCCTAGTTATGTTTTGATAGGTCCGCCATTTGGTTTGCGCTACAGAAGTTCCCAAGTGAGGGAAAAGTGAGCGCTCATACTGCTCTATAAAATCCTTCTTTACAGATTCACTTGCGTCTTGAAGGTGAGGAATCATTATGGATAAAACTAGTTCTTGTTGCCAAGCCATGAAGGAGATTAAGAAAGAAAGGAGATCGATGGAAGTAAGATTACTGTGAGCGACAAGTAAAAGTTACGACTTATATAAAGGAAGGAGCTAGCGTAACTTAGAAGCCAACGGTAACTTGCCACTGAAGTTTTACCGTCTTTCCATGATTTGGGTTTGGCACAATTTTCTATAGAAGGCATTAAGAACTTTGAGATGAGGAGATAAAAGAAGTTCGTAAGTTAAATCACCTACTTTCTTTGGTCCAATATCTGGGAGATAACTTCTTATACTTCCCAAGAGATAAAGAACTTCTTTTGGGTCGTACTCGAGACCAAAACCTTGATATCCAAAACATCGATTCTCACTTCTGAACTCGTTGTTCTGAATCCTTAAAACAGGTGGGACTCTTGAGAAGTATTCAGGAAAAAGGTTCTTCCTTTTTTAAACAGAATCTTTCTTTTATTTTAGAGAGGGAATAATTATAAGATCAAAAAGGAAGATTCTTACTCCTGTATACCTCGAAGGCTGGGGGAGAATCTTACATTCTACCCCACTTAAAAAGTGCGAGATGTCCTCATCTCATAAAGTAGAGGACAACTCTTTTTCTTAAGATCCAATTTTATTCTGGGGTTCCTTATATTCTGGTCAACCCAACAGAATACTGGGATAAATATCCCTTAGAACTCATCATTAAATAACAATTCATTCAGATCATATCATTCATATCTTTAACATGATAAAGGTCCATTAGACCGAAAAATTTCCTTCTGAGCATTCCTCCACGGGAATTTCAGTCAAGTAAGTTCTCAATTTGTCATCCCTTAACTTGATCTAACGGTCAAGTGTTAACAGTAGCAATTTGACAGCACAATCCACTAATCTCATAGTGATTTGCTGAATCATTTTCATCATTTATCATTACAGGGACTTGTCCCAATCATCCACCTTGTGGTTTTGCTCAGCTTATTACATTTCAATCCATTTTCAGGGATCATCATTTTTCAATCAGAATCCAAATCAATTCATCGGTTTCCAAACAGAACTAAAAATCATATCAACCACATTCGAAATCATCATCTGGATAGCATTAACGCTTATAATTTCAAGTCTTAGATTTACTCGTATATACTGTCAGTAAAGAGCTGCAGTTATACTCTCGGTATATACGGTAGTCACGGCCCTTGGAATTATAAGGTAAATACCATCATGTCTAGGCCTCAAGCAAGTCAGGGATTCTATATAATTGCAGTACTTCCATCTGAAGACCCAATTACCAATTTACGAATTTCAGTTTGAATATCAAATTGTATGAATTATATCACACAATTACAACCTTTTTTTGGGCTTCTTGATAAATTTTTGACATATTTGGTTTCTCAGTTGATCTTTATTAGCCAAATGCTCTGATACCAACTGTGAGATCCCTGTTCCCACCGAGCAACGGATTCGGGGTACTAGCAGCGGAAGTAGCACTTCTCGCGCGGGACAGGGGTCCCACACTCGGGGCCTCGCCCACGGATATCCGGACAAGAGGCTAATCCGTCGGTTTGTCCAAAACCGAAACCGGAAAAACTTCCTTTACCCGGAAAGCACGGGCGATTCCACCAGGATAACTCTTTACTCTAACGTAGTCAAGATCATTACTGATCAAACTGATCTGACTGCACCTTTAACGGTACTTGGTCAAATCAAGGAAGAACTTGCACTTGGATCATTGGGATCAACGCTTTTTTCCCCATCAAGAGGCACAGCCGTTGATTCCTATCCATAGAACAATTTCTATCCGGATTTACTTCATCTATCGTAATAATAGAATTTAAATCTCGATTTACGGATCCATCAGTCCAGCCTAACCCCATCCGATCCCATGGGTTAGCCAACCGCCCAACCACTGTAGTGATGGGATCCAATTTGGAATTTGGTTAGGTTTTGTCCCGGGTACCAAGGAAAAGAGTTCCAAGGCCCCCTAGCCGGAAGTTCATGCAAACATAAAACTAGCCACACCACTTACACACCCAATATGAAATTGCCTTTTTCTTAGCATCAGCTAACTTTAAAACAATCCTTTAAGAAACCATAGTACCACTGATCACAATCTTCCAATTTATCCAGTTGATTCATAATTTCCCATCATTCCTTCATCAGAGTATCTATGGCATCATTGGCAACTAGAACGCTCACCACCTGTCCACACAGGGGCCTTTTCAATAGTTCCTAGCCCATAATACTCGGCAATATAATCACTTATAAAAATCAAGATGGACTCTCGTTGAAGATCAGCAAGATCAACCAACAGATCCATATAAAGAGCCATGGACTCATCCATTGAAGACCAGCAAGGTCAATCAACCAGATCCATGCCCGGTTTCACAAAACAACTCTTACTCCTTGTTCCAATATCTTCCACGACGCACGTGTGGGTATCTTCGGCGACCCAGAGCCCGAGCACCGTATGGTCAGCACCCTCTAGGATCCTTCGCAGGTGACCTAGCGCTTCACTCATAGGCCGCTTCCTTGGTCCCTCATCCACCGTACCGGAAGCTCACCATTTAAATCGAACCGAGGCTGGTCAAGACCTCGGTCGACCTTGCTACGCGAGACGTCCTCCATTGACTCTCCGTCAGCAGTTGCAACTTTATCAGTTAGGTCTCCACGACCTTAAACACAAGACGGTCAAAATGCTTCCCCAGCATTCTTGACATAAAACAGCCATTTACAAACAGCATTTACAAACAGTTTACAAATACAATTTCTATATTAACTCTCATTTTTCCACATTATCCCTCATTAATCCACATTACTTATTCCACATTCCATTTATATGTGTACTCATCCAATCACATCATTTTTCATCTCTTCACTTCAGATTCCTTCACATCACATATCATATATTCACATCCATATCCACATCCATACATCCACATCCACATCCACATTCACATCTACATGCTTACCTCCATTTTCACATCCTCATTTATACATCCACATCCCATATCCACATTCATACATACACATCCATATCCACATCCATAAATCCACATCCACATGCATACATCCACTATCACGTCCTTATTCATACATCCCCATCCACATCCACATCCATATACATACATACATCCACATCCACATTCTCATTCACATCTATACATCCACATCTACATCCACATACATACATACATCCACATCCACATTCCACATTCACATCTATACATCCACATCTACATCCACATTCACATACATCCACATCCACATCTACATCCACATTCACATACATCCACATCCACATTTCCATTCACATCTATACATCCACATCTACATCCACATACATACATACATCCACATCCACATCCACATACATACATACATCCACATCCACTTTCCACATTCACATCTATACATCCACATCTACATCCACATTCACATACATCCACATCCACATTTTCATTCACATCTATACATCCACCTCTACATCCACATACATACATACATCCATATCCACATTCCACATTCACATCTATACAACCACATCTACATCCACATTCACATCTATGCATGTACATCTTCATGCATACATCCATTTTCACATTCATACATCCACACTCCCATCTCCACATCCACACATCCACATACATACATCCATTTCCACATTCCCATTCATATAACCCCATATGCCTTCACATCTAATCTTTTACATCACATCCATTCTTGCCCTATCATCACAACCCATATACATCTTATCCTATCACATACACTTCTTACCTCATCTCATACACATCTTATCACATCTTAATTCATCTTATTACCTCTTATCACATCTTATACACCTCTTATCACATCCTATCACATCTCATATCTATTTATAGAATACAAGAGAACTCTTATATTTGATATAAAATTTCTTTACACATTTATTTATGCATAAATTCCATTTAAGGAGATTAATACTTTCGAAGTAAAAATCAATCTTTTTTTGCATCTTCCTATGCATAAATTCATTTTAAATGAAAATGATACTTTTGAATTAAAATTCAATCTTTTATGCATCTTCCTATGCATAAATTCAATTTAGATGAGAATGACACTTTTGAATCAATCTTTTATGCATCTTCCTATGCATAAATTCAATTTGGTAGGAATTACACTTTTAGAATAAAAGAATTTCTCTTATGCATGTAATTTATGCATAAAATCCATTTATGAGAAAAATCACACTTTTAGTATAAAAAGAATATCTTTTATGCATACCTATATGCATGAAATCCAATATGATAAGAGTAACACTCTTACAATAAAATAATCAACTTTTATGCATACCTCTATGCATGAAATTCAATTATGATAAAAGTCACACTTTTATAATAAAATAATCGACTTTTATGCATACCTCTATGCATGAAATCCAATATGATAAAAGTAACACTTTTGATATAAAAAAATTATCCTTTATGCACACTTCTATGCATGAAAATTAAAAATGATAAAAGTAACACTTTTGATATAAAAAATTTATCCTTTATGCATACTTCTATGCATGAAAATAAAATGGATAAAAATAACACTTTTGATATAAAAATTTACCCATTATGCATACTTCTATGCATGAAAATAAAAATGGTAAAAGTAACACTTTTGATATAAAAATTTAACCATTATGCATACTTCTTCACTCATAGGCCGCTTCCTTGGTCCCTCATCCACCGTACCGGAAGCTCACCATTTGAATCGAACCGAGGCTGGTCAAGACCTCGGTCGACCTTGCTACGCGAGACGTCCTCCATTGACTCTCCGTCAGCAGTTGCAACTTTAATAGTTAGGTCTTCATGACCTTAATCCATAAGACGGTCAAAATGCTTCCCCAGCATTCTTGACATAAAACAGTCATTTACAAACAGTCACAAAATACAGTTTCTAAATCGAACTCTCGTCTTTCCACATTATCCCTCCTTAGTCCACATTACTTATTCCACATTCCATTCAATGTGTACTCATTCTCATCCATTTTCTCATATCGACGACACATTAATTCACATACACATTCACCTTCACATCCATACATCCACATTTACATGTATACATCCATTTTCACATCCTCATTTATACATCCACATCCCATATCCACATTCATACATACACATCCATATCCACATCCAACATCCACATCCACATCCACATTCACATTCACATCCACATTCACATCCTCATTTATACATCCACATCCACATCCACATTCACATCCATACATCCACATCTACATGCATACCTCCATTTTCACATCCTCATTTATACATCCACATCCCTTATCTACATTCATACATACACATCCATATCCACATCCATACATCCACATCCACATCCACATTCATATTCACATCCATATATCCACATCTACATGCATACATCCATTATCACGTCCTCATTCATACATCCACATCCACATACATACATACATCCACATCCACATACATACATACATCCACATCCACATTCTCATTCACATCTATACATCCACATCTACATCCACATACATACATACATCCACATCCACATTTCCATTCACATCTATACATCCACATTCATATACATCCACATCCACATTCCCATTCACATATATACATCCACATCTACATCCACATACATACATACATCCATATCCACATTCCCATTCACATCTATACATCCACATCTACATCCACATCTACATCCACATTCACATCCACATTCCCATTCACATCTATACATCCACATCTACATCTATATCCACATTCACATTCACATCCACATTCACATCCTCATTTATACATCCACATCCACATCCACATTCACATCCATACATCCACATCTACATGCATACCTCCATTTTCACATCCTCATTTATACATCCACATTCCTTATCTACATTCATACATACACATCCATATCCACATCCATACATCCACATCCACATCCACATTCATATTCACATCCATATATCCACATCTACATGCATACATCCATTATCACGTCCTCATTCATACATCCACATCCACATACATACATACATCCACATCCACATACATACATACATCCACATCCACATTCTCATTCACATCTATACATCCACATCTACATCCACATACATACATACATCCACATCCACATTTCCATTCACATCTATACATCCACATTCATATGCATCCACATCCACATTCCCATTCACATCTATACATCCACATCTACATCCACATACATACATACATCTATATCCACATTCCCATTCACATCTATACATCCACATCTACATCCACATCTACATCCACATTCACATCCACATTCCCATTCACATCTATACATCCACATCTACATCTATATCCACATTCACATCTATGCATATACATCTTCATGCATACATCCATTTTCACGTTCATATATCCATTTTCACATTCATACATCCATACTCCCATCTCCACATCCATACATCCACATACATACATCCATTTCCACATTCCCATTCATGTAACCCCTTATGCCTTCACATCTAATCTTTTACATCACATCCATTCTCGTCCTATCACAACCCATATGCATCTTATCCTATCACATACACTTCTTACCTCATCCCATACACATCTTATCACATCTTAATTCATCTTATCACCTCTTATCATCTCTTATACACCTCTTATCACATCCTATCACATCTCATATCTATTTATAGAATACAAGAGAACTCTTATATTTGATATAAGATTTCTTTACACATTTACTTATGCATAAATTCCATTTAAGGAGATTAATACTTCCGAAGAAAAATCAATCTTTTATGCATCTTCCTATGCATAAATTCATTTTAAATGAAAATGACACTTTTGAATTAAAATTCAATCTTTTATGCATCTTCCTATGCATAAATTCAATTTAGATGAGAATGACACTTTTGAGTTAAAAATCATTTTTTTAAAATGCATCTTCTTATGCATAAAGTCAATTTGGTAGGAATTACACTTTTAGAATAAAAGAATTTCTCTTATGCATCTAAGTTATGCATAAAATCCATTTATGATGAAAATCACACTTTTAGTATAAAAAGAATATCTTTTATGCATACCTCCATGCATGAATTCCAATTATGATAAAAGTTACACTTTTATAATAAAATAATCAACTTTTATGCATACCTCTATGCATGAAATTCAATTGTGACAAAAGTAATACTTTTTACATTAAAATAATCATCTTTTATCCATACCTCTATACATGAAATCCAATATGATAAAAGTATCACTTTTGATATATAAAAAAAATTATCCTTTATGCATACTTCTATGCATGAAAATTAAAAATGATAAAAGTAACACTTTTGATATAAAAATTATCCTTTATGCATACTTCTATGCATGAAAATTAAAAATGATAAAAGTAACACTTTTGATATAAAAATTTTCCTTTATGCATACTTCTATGCATGAAAATTAAAAATGATAAAAGTAACACTTTTGATATAAAAATTTTCCTTTATGCATACTTCTATGCATGAAAATTAAAAATGATAAAAATAACACTTTTGATATAAAAATTTATCCATTATGCATACTTCTATGCATGAAACAAAAATGGTAAAAATAACACTTTTGATATAAAAATTTATCCATTATGCATAATATTAAAATTCAATTTCTCCATGATTGTAATGAAATTCTTTCAATTAATCTAGGATGATAATTCCTAGAATATGATAGGAAGTCCTCTTTTTATGCTTTGAATGAGATTATTTTATGCATAATTTTTATAAAAATTTTGCCATAGCTCCGCTGCTATGACTGATAAATCTCAATTTTTTTCTAAGGGATAATGCTTATCATTAAGAAAATAATTAAAATAATCTCTAATTGGATTATCAATCCATAATAGATTGAATCATTAATATACATAAACTAAAAGCATAGAAAAAAGCCATTAATTTGGCCTCAAGCATAGCTTAATCTTGGGTTAAGGAAAAGCTTTATGAAAAGCTTGATTTGGATTGAGAACGGTTCATGAGTATGACCATTTCTTGAGTGAGAGAGAGAATTTACATAAAAATCATTAGAATTTAAACATAAATGAAAATTAACTTCAATAGCATTATGTAACTCTTCACTACTATTCAAACTTCAATAGCATTAAAAAAAAACCATACCAATTAAACTTCTCAAGCTTGAGAGGGGTTGAGAAGAGAGAAACATTGAGAAATTATAGAAAGATCAATATTCACTAATTACCTTACAACTTGCTTGATTCTTTGTTCACGGTAGAGGCCCCCAACCAATCAATTGGTTAAGTATGTTGATGGAGCCACTAATGGGGATTGAAGAAAGAGGGAAGCTCCAAAAACTAGTGAATTATTAAATGAATTCACAGTTTCTGGCTTAGGTGGAGTAGAGTAACGATGCATAAACACTATATATTTTTCAACAAGGGGGAGGCTTCTATTTATAGGAAAAATTGAGCTCCTAACCAAACAAACTGATTCTAGAATTTTCTAAATCAGTTTGGTCAATATTTGACCATTTTTAGATCAGTTAAGCTAACTTTTTGGAACTAGACTTGAATGAGGAGAGAGGAGAGATGAAATATCTCAATTTTTATGAGTTTAAAACTCATTCAAGCATGTGAAATATGAACCTCCTTTAAAGAACTCCTCTTCCTTACATATGTGTCATAATGGAATCATTTTAATATTGCTCATAGTTTTTTTTTACTAATAAACCTTGTACATTTTCAACTCTTCATCTTATGTGAAATATGCACCTCCTTTAAAGAATTCCCCTTCCTTACATATGTCATATTTTTAATATTGCTCATAGTTTTTTACTAATAATCCTTGTACATTTTCAACTCTTCATCTTATGTGAAATATGCACCTCCTTTAAAGAATTCCCCTTCCTTACATATGTCATATTTTTAATATTGCTCATAGTTTTTTACTAATAAACCTTGTACATTTTCAACTCTTCATCTTATGTGAGCATTTAAGGGACTCCCCTTCCTTACATATGTGTCATAATAAAATCATTATACCCAAAATATCTCATATTTTTAATATTGCACATAGTTTTTTTACTAATAAACCTTGTACATTTTCAACTCTTCACCTCATGTGAGCATTTACTCATTTTTGGGTATTTTCTTTTTACAAGTTGGATTTATCTCCTCCCTACACATGGATTGATGCTATTGGTCCATAGGAACCTTAATTGGACCATAGTCTAAAGATTTCTGAAAATCTAGACCCTTAGGCTAAGGTTCTTTATAGCTATTTTCAATTAATTCCAATTGCACATTGGAAAATTCTTTTTTGAATTTCTGTTTCAGGGGAACTCATCTGAATTATAAGAGATATTTTTCTATCCAAAAATATTCAAAATCTGAATATTCTCTCTCTAGAATAATTTTTCTCTCTCTAGGCTAAAATAGTTAGCAACAGGGTCTTTATATTTCTGAAGAGGGTTGATTACAGGGGAAGATACTAGACATCAAAAAGGGTTGGGGGAGGAATCTTACATTCTACCCCACATAAAAAACGCGAGATGTCCTCATCTCGCAACTTGGAATAATTTCGCAAGATGCACGAATATGAGACTTAGAGAAAAATTTTAATCATGATTAACCACCAAGAAAAGTCTTAAAGAGAGCAAGATTCAAAATAAGAACAAGATTTAAAGTTTATTCATTCTCGGAACTTATACAGTAAAGATAGAGGAACTCTTTACACTTCCATAAGCCCGTCCATCATATGGTCACAAAAGCAGTCCTCACAAGCTGCACAAGTATAAGGTAACTCATCTATGGGAATGATTCTGTGGGTTATTGCTGCGCCTATCTCAGTGGTATGAGGTGTTCTAACAAAAGGACCTCTGAGAGGCAAGCCAAAAACGGGGTAAAGGCATATCTTCTCATGAGGAAGAAAACATGCCAGTAAGAAGACCCGCTCAGAAAACCCAAGATGCCTTGATCTCATGACACAGTAGTATCGGGGACCCAAACCCAAAGCTTCAATAACCATGGCCAAGCGGACATTGTTACGAAAGTGTTGCTGACCCCAGGGTGTTACCCTAGTTATGTTTTGATAGGTCCGCCATTTGGTCTGCGCTACAGAAGTTCCTAAGTGAGGAAAAGTGAGCGCTCATACTGTTCTATAAAGTCTTTCTTCACAGACTCTCTTACGTCTTGAAGGTGAGAAATCATCACGGATAAAACTAATTCCTGTTGCCAAGCCATGAAGGAGATTAAGAAAGAAAGGAGATTGATGGGAGTAAGATTACTGTGAGTGACAAGTAAAAGTTACGACTTATATAAAGGAAGGAGCTAGCGTAACCTAGAAGCCAACGGTAACTTACCACTGAAGTTTTACTGTCTTTCCATGATTTGTGTTTGACACATTTTTCTATAGAAGGCATTAAGAATTTTGAGATGAGGAGATAAAAGAAACTTGTAGGCTAAGTCACCTACTTTTATTGAATTCAGATATAAGGATCACAATATCTGGGGGATAACTTCTTATACTCCCCAAGAGATAAAGAACTTCTTTTGGGCCATACTCGAATGAAAACCAAAACCTTGGTATCCAAAACACCGATTCTCACTTCTAAACTCATTGTTCTAAATCCTTAAAATAGGCATGACTCCTGAGAAGTATTTTAGGAAAAGGGTATTCCTTTTTTAAACAGAAACTTTCTTTTATTTTAGAGAGGGAATAATTATAAGATCAGAAAGGGAGATTCTTACTCCTGTATACCTCGAAGGCTGGGGAGGAATCTTACATTCTACCCTACTTAAAAAGTGCGAGATGTCCTCATCTCGCAAGGTAGAGGACAGCTCTTTTTCTTAAGATCCAATTTTATTCTGGGGTTCCTTATATTCTGGTCAACCCAACAGAACACTGGGATAAATATACCTTATATAGAACTCATCATTAAATAACAATTCATTCAGATCATATCATTCATATTTTTAACATGATAATGGTCCATTAGACCGCAAAGTTTCCTTCGAACATTCCTCCACGGAATTTTCAGTCAAGCAAGTTCTCAATTTGACATTCTACCGGTCAAGTATTAACAGTAGTAATCTGACAACACAACTCACTAATCTCATAGTGATTTGCTGAATTCATTATCATCATTCTAGTTATGAATATCACCACCACAGGGACTCGTCCCATTCCCCCTCATTGTGGTTTCATTATATATTTCAACTAATTTTTAAAAATCATCATTTTTCAATCAGAATTTTCAATCAGAATCCAAATCAATTCATCCATTCTCAAACAGAATTAAAAATCATATCAATCACATTCAAAATCATCATCTAGATAGCATTAACGCTTATAATTTCAAGTCTTAGATTTACTCGTATATACTGTCAGTAAAGAGCTGCAGTATACTCTCAGTATATACGGGTAGTCACGGCCCTTGGAATTATAAGGTAACTACTATCATGTCTAGGCCTCAAGAAAGTCAAGGATTCTATATAATTGCGGTACTTCCATCTGAAGATCCAATTACCAAATTACGAATTTTAGTTTGAATATCAATTTGTATGACTTATATCACACAATTACAACCTTTTTGTGTTTCTTGATAAATTTTTGACATATTTGTCTTCTCAGTTGATCTTTATTAACCAAATGCTCTGATACCAACTGTGAGATCCCTGTTCCCCACCGATCAACGGATTCGGGGTACTAGCAGCGGAAGTAGCCCTTCTCGCGCGGGACAGGGGTCCCACACTCGGGGCCTCGCCCACGGATATCCGGACAAGAGACTAATCCGTCGGTTTGTCCAAAACGGAAACCGGAAAAACTTCCTTTACCCGGAAAGCATGGGCGATTCCACCAGGATAACTCTTTACTCTAACGTAGTCAAGATCATTACATGAAATTAAAAATGGTAAAAATAATACTTTTGATATAAAAATTTATCCATTATGCATACTTCTATGCATGAAATAAAAATGGTAAAAATAACACTTTTGATATAAAAACTTATCCTTTATGCATGATATTAAAATTTAATTTCTCCATGATTATAATGAAATTCTTTCAATTAATCTAGGATGATAATTCCTAGAATATGGTAGGAAGTCCTCTTTTTATGCTTTGAATGAAATTATTTTATGCATAATTTTTATAAAAATTTTGCCATAGCTCCGCTGCTATGACTGATAAATCTCAATTTTTCTAAGAGATAATGCTTATCATTAAGAAAATAATTAAAATAATCTCTAATTGGATTATCAATCCATAATGGATTGAATCATTAATATACATAAACTAAAAGCATAGAAAAAAGCCATTAGTTTGGCCTCAAGCATAGCTTAATCTTGGGTTAAGGAAAAGCTTTATGAAAAGCTTGATTTGGATTGAGAACGGTTCATGAGTATGACCATTTCTTGAGTGAGAGAGAGAATTTACATAAAAATCATTAGAATTTAAACATAAATGAAAATTAACTTCAATAGCATTATGTAACTCTTCACTACTATTCAAACTTCAATAGCATTAAAAAAAAACCATACCAATTAAACTTCTCAAGCTTGAGAGGGGTTGAGAAGAGAGAAACATTGAGAAATTATAGAAAGATCAATATTCACTAATTACCTTACAACTTGCTTGATTCTTTGTTCACGGTAGAGGCCCCCAACCAATCAATTGGTTAAGTATGTTGATGGAGCCACTAATTGGGATTGAAGAAAGAGGGAAGCTCCAAAAACTAGTGAATTATTAAATGAATTCACAGTTCTTGGCTTAGGTGGAGTAGAGTAACGATGCATAAACACTATATATTTTTCAACAAGGGGGAGGCTTCTATTTATAGGAAAAATTGAGCTCCTAACCAAACAAACTGATTCTAGAATTTTCTAAATCAGTTTGGTCAATATTTGACCATTTTTAGGTCAGTTAAGCTAACTTTTTGGAACTAGACTTGAATGAGGAGAGAGGAGAGATGAAATATCTCAATTTTTATGAGTTTAAAACTCATTCAAGCATGTGAAATATGCACCTCCTTTAAAGAACTCCTCTTCCTTACATATGTGTCATAATGGAATCATTTTAATATTGCTCATAGTTTTTTTACTAATAATCCTTGTACATTTTCAACTCTTCATCTTATGTGAAATATGCACCTCCTTTAAAGAATTCCCCTTCCTTATATATGTCATATTTTTAATATTGCTCATAGTTTTTTACTAATAATCCTTGTACATTTTCAACTCTTCATCTTATGTGAAATATGCACCTCCTTTAAAGAATTCCCCTTCCTTACATATGTCATATTTTTAATATTGCTCATAGTTTTTTACTAATAAACCTTGTACATTTTCAACTCTTCATCTTATGTGAGCATTTAAGGGACTCCCCTTCCTTACATATGTGTCATAATAAAATCATTATACCCAAAATATCTCATATTTTTAATATTGCACATAGTTTTTTTACTAATAAACCTTGTACATTTTCAACTCTTCACCTCATGTGAGCATTTATTCATTTTTGGGTATTTTCTTTTTACAAGTTGGATTTATCTCCTCCCTACACATGGATTGATGCTATTGGTCCATAGGAACCTTAATTGGACCATAGTCTAAAGATTTCTGAAAATCTAGACCCTTAGGCTAAGGTTCTTTATAGCTATTTTCAATTAATTCCAATTGCACATTGAAAATTCTTTTTGAATTTCTGTTTCAGGGGAACTCATCTGAATTAGAAGAGATATTTTTCTATCCAAAAATATTCAAAATCTGAATATTCTCTCTCTAGAATATTTTCTCTCTCTAGGTTAAAACAGTTAGAAACAAGTCTTTTATATTTCTGAAGAGGGATTGATTACAGGGGAAGATACTAGACATGAAAAAGGGGTTGGGGGAGGAATCTTACAAAAGGAGGTGCATATTTCACATGCTTGAATGAGTTTTAAACTCATAAAAATTGAGATATTTCATCTCTCCTCTCTCCTCATTCAAGTCTAGTTCCAAAAAGTTAGCTTAACTGACCTAAAAATGGTCAAATATTGACCAAACTGATTTAGAAAATTCTAGAATCAGTTTGTTTGGTTAGGAGCTCAATTTTTCCTATAAATAGAAGTCTCCCCCTTGTTGAAAAATATATAGTGTTTATGCATCGTTACTCTACTCCACCTAAGCCAAGAACTGTGAATTCATTTAATAATTCACTAGTTTTTGGAGCTTCCCTCTTTCTTCAATCCCAATTAGTGGCTCCATCAACATACTTAACCAATTGATTGGTTGGGGGCCTCTACCGTGAACAAAGAATCAAGCAAGTTGTAAGGTAATTAGTGAATATTGATCTTTCTATAATTTCTCAATGTTTCTCTCTTCTCAACCCCTCTCAAGCTTGAGAAGTTTAATTGGTATGGTTTTTTTTTAATGCTATTGAAGTTTGAATAGTAGTGAAGAGTTACATAATGCTATTGAAGTTAATTTTCATTTATGTTTAAATTCTAATGATTTTTATGTAAATTCTCTCTCTCACTCAAGAAATGGTCATACTCATGAACCGTTCTCAATCCAAATCAAGCTTTTCATAAAGCTTTTCCTTAACCCAAGATTAAGCTATGCTTGAGGCCAAACTAATGACTTTTTTCTATGCTTTTAGTTTATGTATATTAATGATTCAATCCATTATGGATTGATAATCCAATTAGAGATTATTTTAATTATTTTCTTAATGATAAGCATTATCCCTTAGAAAAATTGAGATTTATCAGTCATAGCAGCGGAGCTATGGTAAAATTTTTATAAAAATTATGCATAAAATAATTTCATTTAAAGCATAAAAAGAGGACTTCCTACCATATTCTAGGAATTATCATCCTAGATTAATTGAAAGAATTTCATTATAATCATGGAGAAATTAAATTTTAATATCATGCATAAAAGATAAGTTTTTATATCAAAAGTGTTATTTTTACCATTTTTATTTCATGCATAGAAGTATGCATAATGGATAAATTTTTATATCAAAAGTATTATTTTTACCATTTTTAATTTCATGCATAGAAGTATGCATAATGGTTAAATTTTTATATCAAAAGTGTTACTTTTACCATTTTTATTTTCATGCATAGAAGTATGCATAATGGGTAAATTTTTATATCAAAAGTGTTATTTTTATCCATTTTATTTTCATGCATAGAAGTATGCATAAAGGATAAATTTTTTATATCAAAAGTGTTACTTTTATCATTTTTAATTTTCATGCATAGAAGTGTGCATAAAGGATAATTTTTTTATATTAAAAGTGTTACTTTTATCATTTTTAATTTTCATGCATAGAAGTATGCATAAAGGATAATTTTTTTATATCAAAAGTGTTACTTTTATCATATTGGATTTCATGCATAGAGGTATGCATAAAAGTCGATTATTTTATTATAAAAGTGTGACTTTTATCATAATTGAATTTCATGCATAGAGGTATGCATAAAAGTTGATTATTTTATTGTAAGAGTGTTACTCTTATCATATTGGATTTCATGCATATAGGTATGCATAAAAGATATTCTTTTTATACTAAAAGTGTGATTTTCCTCATAAATGGATTTTATGCATAAATTACATGCATAAGAGAAATTCTTTTATTCTAAAAGTGTAATTCCTACCAAATTGAATTTATGCATAGGAAGATGCATAAAAGATTGATTCAAAAGTGTCATTCTCATCTAAATTGAATTTATGCATAGGAAGATGCATAAAAGATTGAATTTTAATTCAAAAGTATCATTTTCATTTAAAATGAATTTATGCATAGGAAGATGCAAAAAAAGATTGATTTTTACTTCGAAAGTATTAATCTCCTTAAATGGAATTTATGCATAAATAAATGTGTAAAGAAATCTTATATCAAATATAAGAGTTCTCTTGTATTCTATAAATAGATATGAGATGTGATAGGATGTGATAAGAGGTGTATAAGATGTGATAAGAGGTAATAAGATGAATTAAGATGTGATAAGATGTGTATGAGATGAGGTAAGAAGTGCATGTGATAGGATAAGATGTATATGGGTTGTGATGATAGGGCAAGAATGGATGTGATGTAAAAGATTAGATGTGAAGGCATATGGGGTTATATGAATGGGAATGTGGAAATGGATGTATGTATGTGGATGTGTGGATGTGGAGATGGGAGTGTGGATGTATGAATGTGAAAATGGATGTATGCATGAAGATGTATATGCATAGATGTGAATGTGGATGTAGATGTGGTTGTATAGATGTGAATGTGGAATGTGGATATGGATGTATGTATGTATGTGGATGTAGAGGTGGATGTATAGATGTGAATGAAAATGTGGATGTGGATGTATCTGAATGTGGATGTAGATGTGGATGTATAGATGTGAATGTGGAAAGTGGATGTGGATGTATGTATGTATGTGGATGTGGATGTGGATGTATGTATGTATGTGGATGTAGAGGTGGATGTATAGATGTGAATGAAAATGTGGATGTGGATGTATGTGAATGTGGATGTAGATGTGGATGTATAGATGTGAATGTGGAAAGTGGATGTGGATGTATGTATGTATGTGGATGTGGATGTGGATGTATGTATGTATGTGGATGTAGATGTGGATGTATAGATGTGAATGGAAATGTGGATGTGGATGTATGTGAATGTGGATGTAGATGTGGATGTGGATGTATGTGAATGTGGATGTAGATGTGGATGTATAGATGTGAATGTGGAATGTGGATGTGGATGTATGTATGTATGTGGATGTAGATGTGGATGTATAGATGTGAATGAGAATGTGGATGTGGATGTATGTATGTATATGGATGTGGATGTGGATGTGGATGTATGAATGAGGACGTGATAGTGGATGTATGCATGTGGATGTGGATTTATGGATGTGGATATGGATGTGTATGTATGAATGTGGATATGGGATGTGGATGTATAAATGAGGATGTAAAAATGGAGGTAAGCATGTAGATGTGAATGTGGATGTGGATGTGGATATGGATGTGAATATATGATATGTGATGTGAAGGAATCTGAAGTGAAGAGATGAAAAATGATGTGATTGGATGAGTACACATATAAATGGAATGTGGAATAAGTAATGTGGATTAATGAGGGATAATGTGGAAAAATGAGAGTTAATATAGAAATTGTATTTGTAAACTGTTTGTAAATGCTATTTGTAAATGGCTGTTTTATGTCAAGAATGCTGGGGAAGCATTTTGACCGTCTTGTGTTTAAGGTCATGGAGACCTAACTGATAAAGTTGCAACTGCTGACGGAGAGTCAATGGAGGACGTCTCGCGTAGCAAGGTCGACCGAGGTCTTGACCAGCCTCGGTTCGATTAAAATGGTGAGCTTCCGGTACGGTGGATGAGGGACCAAGGAAGTGGCCTATGAGTGAAGCGCTAGGTCACCTGCGAAGGATCCTAGAGGGTGCTGACCATACGGTGCTCGGGCTCTGGGTCGCCGAAGATACCCACACGTGCGTCGTGGAAGATATTGGAACAAGGAGTAAGAGTTGTTTTGTGAAACCGGGCATGGATCTGGTTGAGTGACCTTGCTGGTCTTCAATGGATGAGTCCATGGCTCTTTATATGGATCTGTTGGTTGATCTTGCTGATCTTCAACGAGAGTCCATCTTGATTTTTATAAGTGATTATATTGCCGAGTATTATGGGCTAGGAACTATTGAAAAGGCCCCTGTGTGGACAGGTGGTGAGCGTTCTAGTTGCCAATGATGCCATAGATACTCTGATGAAGGAATGATGGGAAATTATGAATCAACTGGATAAATTGGAAGATTGTGATCAGTGGTACTATGGTTTCCTTAAAGGATTGTTTTAAAGTTAGCTGATGCTAAGAAAAAGGCAATTTCATATTGGGTGTGTAAGTGGTGTGGCTAGTTTTATGTTTGCATGAACTTCCGGCTAGGGGGCCTTGGAACTCTTTTCCTTGGTACCCGGGACAAAACCTAACCAAATTCCAAATTGGATCCCATCACTACAGTGGTTGGGCGGTTGGCTAACCCATGGGATCGGATGGGGTTAGGCTGGACTGATGGATCCGTAAATCGAGATTTAAATTCTATTATTACGATAGATGAAGTAAATCCCGGATAGAAAGTGTTCTATGGATAGGAATCAACAGCTGTGCCTCTTGATGGGGAAAAAAGCGTTGATCCCAATGATCCAAGTGCAAGTTCTTCCTTGATTTGACCAAGTACCGTTAAAGGTGCAGTCAGATCAGTTTGATCAGTAATGATCTTGACTACGTTAGAGTAAAGAGTTATCCTGGTGGAATCGCCCGTGCTTTCCGGGTAAAGGAAGTTTTTCCGGTTTCGGTTTTGGACAAACCGACGGATTAGTCTCTTGTCCGAATATCCGTGGGCGAGGCCCCGAGTGTGGGACCCCTGTCCCGCGCGAGAAGTGCTACTTCCGCTGCTAGTACCCCGAATCCGTTGCTCGGTGGGAACAGGGATCTCACAGTTGGTATCAGAGCAGTTGGCTAATAAAGATCAACTGAGAAACCAAATATGTTAAAAATTTATCAAGAAGCACAAAAAAAGGTTGTAATTGTGTGATATAATTCATACAATTTGATATTCAAACTGAAATTCGTAAACTGGTAATTGGGTCTTCAGATGGAAGTACCGCAATTATATAGAATCCCTGACTTGCTTGAGGCCTAGACATGATTGTATTTACCTTATAATTCCAAGGGCCGTGACTACCGTATATACCGAGAGTATAACTGCAGCTCTTTACTGACAGTATATACGAGTAAATCTAAGACTTGAAATTATAAGCGTTAATGCTATCCAGATGATGATTTCGAATGTGGTTGATATGATTTTTAGTTCTGTTTGGAAACCGATGAATTGATTTGGATTCTGATTGAAAAATGATGATCCCTGAAAATGGATTGAAATGTAATAAGCTGAGCGAAACCACAAGGTGGATGATTGGGACGAGTCCCTATAATGATAAATGATGAAAATGATTCAGCAAATCACTATGAGATTAGTGGATTGTGCTGTCAAATTGCTACTGTTAACACTTGACCGTTAGATCAAGTTAAGGGATGACAAATTGAGAACTTACTTAACTGAAATTCCCGTGGAGGAATGCTCAGAAGGAAATTTTTCGGTCTAATGGACCTTTATCATGTTAAAGATATGAATGATATGATCTGAATGAATTGTTATTTAATGATGAGTTCTAAGGGATATTTATCCCAGTATTCTGTTGGGTTGACCAGAATATAAGGAACCCCAGAATAAAATTGGATCTTAAGAAAAAGAGTTGTCCTCTACTTTATGAGATGAGGACATCTCGCACTTTTTAAGTGGGGTAGAATGTAAGATTCTCCCCCAGCCTTCGAGGTATACAGGAGTAAGAATCTCCCTTTTTGATCTTATAATTATTCCCTCTCTAAAATAAAAGAAAGATTCTGTTTAAAAAAGGAAGAACCTTTTTCCTGAATACTTCTCAAGAGTCCCACCTGTTTTAAGGATTCAGAACAACGAGTTCAGAAGTGAGAATCGATGTTTTGGATATCAAGGTTTTGGTCTCGAGTACGACCCAAAAGAAGTTCTTTATCTCTTGGGAAGTATAAGAAGTTATCTCCCAGATATTGGACCAAAGAAAGTAGGTGATTTAACTTACGAACTTCTTTTATCTCCTCATCTCAAAGTTCTTAATGCCTTCTATAGAAAATTGTGCCAAACCCAAATCATGGAAAGACGGTAAAACTTCAGTGGCAAGTTACTGTTGGCTTCTAAGTTACGCTAGCTCCTTCCTTTATATAAGTCGTAACTTTTACTTGTCGCTCACAGTAATCTTACTTCCATCGATCTCCTTTCTTTCTTAATCTCCTTCATGGCTTGACAACAAGAACTAGTTTTATCCATAATGATTCCTCACCTTCAAGACGCAAGTGAATCTGTAAAGAAGGATTTTATAGAGCAGTATGAGCGCTCACTTTTCCCTCACTTGGGAACTTCTGTAGCGCAAACCAAATGGCGGACCTATCAAAACATAACTAGGGTAACACCCTAGGGTCAGCAGCACTTTCGTAACAATGTCCGCTTGGCCATGGTTATTGAAGCTTTGGGTTTGGGTCCCCGATACTACTGCGTCATGAGATCAAGGCATCCTGGGTTTTCTGAGCGGGTCTTCTTACTGGCGTGTTTTCTTCCTCGTGAGAAGATATGCCTTTACCCCGTTTTTGGCTTGCCTCTCAGAGGTCCTTTTGTTAGAACACCTCATACCACTGAGATAGGCGCAGCAATAACCCACAGAATCATTCCCATAGATGAGTTACCTTATACTTGTGCAGCTTGTGAGGACTGCTTTTGTGACCATATGATGGACGGGCTTATGGAAGTGTAAAGAGTTCCTCTATCTTTACTGTATAAGTTTCGAGAATGAATAAAGTTTAAATCTTGTTCGTATTTTGAATCTTGCTCTCTTTAAGACTTATCTTGGTGGTTAATCTTGATTAAATTTTTTTTCTAAGTCTCATATTCGTGAATCTTGCGAAATTATCACAAGTTGCGAGATGAGGACATCTCGCGTTTTTTAAGTGGGGTAGAATGTAAGATTCCTCCCCCAACCCCTTTTTGATGTCTAGTATCTTCCCCTGTAATCAATCCCTCTTCAGAAATATAAAAGACTTGTTTCTAACTGTTTTAACCTAGAGAGAGAAAATATTCTAGAGAGAGAATATTCAGATTTTGAATATTTTTGGATAGAAAAATATCTCTTCTAATTCAGATGAGTTCCCCTGAAACAGAAATTCAAAAAGAATTTTCAATGTGCAATTGGAATTAATTGAAAATAGCTATAAAGAACCTTAGCCTAAGGGTCTAGATTTTCAGAAATCTTTAGACTATGGTCCAATTAAGGTTCCTATGGACCAATAGCATCAATCCATGTGTAGGGAGGAGATAAATCCAACTTGTAAAAAGAAAATACCCAAAAATGAGTAAATGCTCACATGAGGTGAAGAGTTGAAAATGTACAAGGTTTATTAGTAAAAAACTATGAGCAATATTAAAAATATGACATATGTAAGGAAGGGGAATTCTTTAAAGGAGGTGCATATTTCACATAAGATGAAGAGTTGAAAATGTACAAGGTTTATTAGTAAAAAACTATGAGCAATATTAAAAATATGACATATGTAAGGAAGGGGAATTCTTTAAAGGAGGTGCATATTTCACATAAGATGAAGAGTTGAAAATGTACAAGGATTATTAGTAAAAAAACTATGAGCAATATTAAAATGATTCCATTATGACACATATGTAAGGAAGAGGAGTTCTTTAAAGGAGGTGCATATTTCACATGCTTGAATGAGTTTTAAACTCATAAAAATTGAGATATTTCATCTCTCCTCTCTCCTCATTCAAGTCTAGTTCCAAAAAGTTAGCTTAACTGACCTAAAAATGGTCAAATATTGACCAAACTGATTTAGAAAATTCTAGAATCAGTTTGTTTGGTTAGGAGCTCAATTTTTCCTATAAATAGAAGCCTCCCCCTTGTTGAAAAATTTATAGTGTTTATGCATCGTTACTCTACTCCACCTAAGCCAAGAACTGTGAATTCATTTAATAATTCACTAGTTTTTGGAGCTTCCCTCTTTCTTCAATCCCAATTAGTGGCTCCATCAACATACTTAACCAATTGATTGGTTGGGGGCCTCTACCGTGAACAAAGAATCAAGAAAGTTGTAAGGTAATTAGTGAATATTGATCTTTCTATAATTTCTCAATGTTTCTCTCTTCTCAACCCCTCTCAAGCTTGAGAAGTTTAATTGGTATGGTTTTTTTTAATGCTATTGAAGTTTGAATAGTAGTGAAGAGTTACATAATGCTATTGAAGTTAATTTTCATTTATGTTTAAATTCTAATGATTTTTATGTAAATTCTCTCTCTCACTCAAGAAATGGTCATACTCATGAACCGTTCTCAATCCAAATCAAGCTTTTCATAAAGCTTTTCCTTAACCCAAGATTAAGCTATGCTTGAGGCCAAACTAATGACTTTTTTCTATGCTTTTAGTTTATGTATATTAATGATTCAATCCATTATGGATTGATAATCCAATTAGAGATTATTTTAATTATTTTCTTAATGATAAGCATTATCCCTTAGAAAAATTGAGATTTATCAGTCATAGCAGCGGAGCTATGGTAAAATTTTTATAAAAATTATGCATAAAATAATTTCATTTAAAGCATAAAAAGAGGACTTCCTACCATATTCTAGGAATTATCATCCTAGATTAATTGAAAGAATTTCATTATAATCATGGAGAAATTAAATTTTAATATCATGCATAAAGGATAAGTTTTTATATCAAAAGTGTTATTTTTACCATTTTTATTTCATGCATAGAAGTATGCATAATGGATAAATTTTTATATCAAAAGTATTATTTTTACCATTTTTAATTTCATGCATAGAAGTATGCATAATGGTTAAATTTTTATATCAAAAGTGTTACTTTTACCATTTTTATTTTCATGCATAGAAGTATGCATAATGGGTATATTTTTATATCAAAAGTGTTATTTTTATCCATTTTATTTTCATGCATAGAAGTATGCATAAAGGATAAATTTTTTATATCAAAAGTGTTACTTTTATCATTTTTAATTTTCATGCATAGAAGTGTGCATAAAGGATAATTTTTTTATATTAAAAGTGTTACTTTTATCATTTTTAATTTTCATGCATAGAAGTATGCATAAAGGATAATTTTTTTATATCAAAAGTGTTACTTTTATCATATTGGATTTCATGCATAGAGGTATGCATAAAAGTCGATTATTTTATTATAAAAGTGTGACTTTTATCATAATTGAATTTCATGCATAGAGGTATGCATAAAAGTTGATTATTTTATTGTAAGAGTGTTACTCTTATCATACTGGATTTCATGCATATAGGTATGCATAAAAGATATTCTTTTTATACTAAAAGTGTGATTTTCCTCATAAATGGATTTTATGCATAAATTACATGCATAAGAGAAATTCTTTTATTCTAAAAGTGTAATTCCTACCAAATTGAATTTATGCATAGGAAGATGCATAAAAGATTGATTCAAAAGTGTCATTCTCATCTAAATTGAATTTATGCATAGGAAGATGCATAAAAGATTGAATTTTAATTCAAAAGTATCATTTTCATTTAAAATGAATTTATGCATAGGAAGATGCAAAAAAAGATTGATTTTTACTTCGAAAGTATTAATCTCCTTAAATGGAATTTATGCATAAATAAATGTGTAAAGAAATCTTATATCAAATATAAGAGTTCTCTTGTATTCTATAAATAGATATGAGATGTGATAGGATGTGATAAGAGGTGTATAAGATGTGATAAGAGGTAATAAGATGAATTAAGATGTGATAAGATGTGTATGAGATGAGGTAAGAAGTGTATGTGATAGGATAAGATGTATATGGGTTGTGATGATAGGGCAAGAATGGATGTGATGTAAAAGATTAGATGTGTAGGCATATGGGGTTATATGAATGGGAATGTGGAAATGGATGTATGTATGTGGATGTGTGGATGTGGAGATGGGAGTGTGGATGTATGAATGTGAAAATGGATGTATGCATGAAGATGTATATGCATAGATGTGAATGTGGATGTAGATGTGGTTGTATAGATGTGAATGTGGAATGTGGATATGGATGTATGTATGTATGTGGATGTAGAGGTGGATGTATAGATGTGAATGAAAATGTGGATGTGGATGTATGTGAATGTGGATGTAGATGTGGATGTATAGATGTGAATGTGGAAAGTGGATGTGGATGTATGTATGTATGTGGATGTGGATGTGGATGTATGTATGTATGTGGATGTAGAGGTGGATGTATAGATGTGAATGAAAATGTGGATGTGGATGTATGTGAATGTGGATGTAGATGTGGATGTATAGATGTGAATGTGGAAAGTGGATGTGGATGTATGTATGTATGTGGATGTGGATGTGGATGTATGTATGTATGTGGATGTAGATGTGGATGTATAGATGTGAATGGAAATGTGGATGTGGATGTATGTGAATGTGGATGTAGATGTGGATGTGGATGTATGTGAATGTGGATGTAGATGTGGATGTATAGATGTGAATGTGGAATGTGGATGTGGATGTATGTATGTATGTGGATGTAGATGTGGATGTATAGATGTGAATGAGAATGTGGATGTGGATGTATGTATGTATATGGATGTGGATGTGGATGTGGATGTATGAATGAGGACGTGATAGTGGATGTATGCATGTGGATGTGGATTTATGGATGTGGATATGGATGTGTATGTATGAATGTGGATATGGGATGTGGATGTATAAATGAGGATGTGAAAATGGAGGTAAGCATGTAGATGTGAATGTGGATGTGGATGTGGATGTATGGATGTGGATATGGATGTGAATATATGATATGTGATGTGAAGGAATCTGAAGTGAAGAGATGAAAAATGATGTGATTGGATGAGTACACATATAAATGGAATGTGGAATAAGTAATGTGGATTAATGAGGGATAATGTGGAAAAATGAGAGTTAATATAGAAATTGTATTTGTAAACTGTTTGTAAATGCTATTTGTAAATGGCTGTTTTATGTCAAGAATGCTGGGGAAGCATTTTGACCGTCTTGTGTTTAAGGTCATGGAGACCTAACTGATAAAGTTGCAACTGCTGACGGAGAGTCAATGGAGGACGTCTCGCGTAGCAAGGTCGACCGAGGTCTTGACCAGCCTCGGTTCGATTTAAATGGTGAGCTTCCGGTACGGTGGATGAGGGACCAAGGAAGCGGCCTATGAGTGAAGCGCTAGGTCACCTGTGAAGGATCCTAGAGGGTGCTGACCATACGGTGCTCGGGCTCTGGGTCGCCGAAGATACCCACACGTGCGTCGTGGAAGATATTGGAACAAGGAGTAAGAGTTGTTTTGTGAAACCGGGCATGGATCTGGTTGATTGACCTTGCTGGTCTTCAATGGATGAGTCCATGGCTCTTTATATGGATCTGTTGGTTGATCTTGCTGATCTTCAACGAGAGTCCATCTTGATTTTTATAAGTGATTATATTGCCGAGTATTATGGGCTAGGAACTATTGAAAAGGCCCCTGTGTGGACACGTGGTGAGCGTTCTAGTTGCCAATGATGCCATAGATACTCTGATGAAGGAATGATGGGAAATTATGAATCAACTGGATAAATTGGAAGATTGTGATCAGTGGTACTATGGTTTCCTTAAAGGATTGTTTTAAAGTTAGCTGATGCTAAGAAAAAGGCAATTTCATTTTGGGTGTGTAAGTGGTGTGGCTAGTTTTATGTTTGCATGAACTTCCGGCTAGGGGGCCTTGGAACTCTTTTCCTTGGTACCCGGGACAAAACCTAACCAAATTCCAAATTGGATCCCATCACTACAGTGGTTGGGCGGTTGGCTAACCCATGGGATCGGATGGGGTTAGGCTGGACTGATGGATCCGTAAATCGAGATTTAAATTCTATTATTACGATAGATGAAGTAAATCCCGGATAGAAATTGTTCTATGGATAGGAATCAACGGCTGTGCCTCTTGATGGGGAAAAAAGCGTTGATCCCAATGATCCAAGTGCAAGTTCTTCCTTGATTTGACCAAGTACCGTTAAAGGTGCAGTCAGATCAGTTTGATCAGTAATGATCTTGACTACGTTAGAGTAAAGAGTTATCCTGGTGGAATCGCCCGTGCTTTCCGGGTAAAGGAAGTTTTTCCGGTTTCGGTTTTGGACAAACCGACGGATTAGTCTCTTGTCCGGATATCCGTGGGCGAGGCCCCGAGTGTGGGACCCCTGTCCCGCGCGAGAAGTGCTACTTCCGCTGCTAGTACCCCGAATCCGTTGCTCGGTGGGAACAGGGATCTCACAAGCGCAGCTGAGGAGCACTGGAAGGTGTGAGCGGGTAGCCTACAAGAGGTGGTGTGGGCCGTAGATCATCACAGAAGAAAATCCTTAGAAAAAAGGAGAAGGCAGTGAAACAGTTCCTTGTGAGGAACATTGGGGAGCAAGCTGCTGTGCGTGATGTTCAAGAAGCTTGTGTTTGTGATGGATACACTCTTCCTAAGCTTTATGCAAAGATGCAGTATTGTATCTCCTGTGCAATCCACTCTCATGTTGTGCGTGTAAGATTCCGGACTCCCCGGCGCGTCAGGGAGCCCACACAGCGCTTCAGGCGCAAAGAGGAGGGGCTGGGAGTTTGTGAGAAGGCGAAGGCATATCAGAAGATGCTGAGGTTTATGGGTAGTAGATATTGAAAAGATATGAGTTGCGAGTGGTAATGTATGAAGAGGCTCGAAGAGGCTCTGTCTCTTTCTTGTGGAAGATATCAAGTTCTGCTAAAGCTATGCTATGGGCTGTCGGCATGCATATGCTGAAGATATGTATACCTTTGTATTTGATGATGTCTTGTGAGTTTTATTTTTTTTGTCTCGTGAGTGTTGTTGCATGTCAATCATATTGTACAAACATATAGCATATGTTATGTGAAGATCTTTCATGATGATGAAGCTTTGATGATGTATGAAGACGATGATGAGTTCACCTGCCATAAGCTTTGTATCATCAGAGTCGAAGATGTAAGGTTCCCCCCTTCCACAAATAGGGGGAAACACTTAAGATAGTCCGCTAAGTCTTATCTTAGAGAAAATTTCCTACTCATCGACACCTTGACCATACAGAGATTCAAGGATATGATTCATAGGTAAGACCTAGTTCTATCCCGCAGGGGGAGCGTGGTCTTCTAAAATCAAATCACCCATAGGGTAATTGATCACATAAATTGGGTAACTACTAGTCTTGATTCCTAGAGACAACGCTTTTTTCCTCATCCATGCAAGGCACAGCCGTTGGCCTAGTCTTCTAGAATAGAATTGCTCGAGAACCTATTTATCTAACGTAGGGCTTTCACTTAGTATGTTGGAAAGCTACCCGACTAATCGGGTCCACCCGTCCGTAGGATGGTGCCGTCGGGGCATTCCATCCTCCCACTTTCCACCCTACTCACGCGTCAATTTATTTTCTAATTAATCCTACCACACTGTTTGACATAAACAAACATGTTCCTTAATTAAGGCCCTTTCACAAGGTTTATTAAAACAGCCTTTGCCTTTTTCCACAATACAATAATGCCAAAGATAAGATTTATAAAAACAAAGTTTAAACATGAATCAATTTCATACAAGCCAAACTGGCTCTCTTATTCTTTTCCTTTATACCGCCGATGATCTAGAATTCGGCCTTCCAGCCTCCACATGCTGGGCAAAACCCTACGGGACCATACACCTCATCGTCGGCCGCTGGCGAGGACTCAAGCCGGCCTGTCGCCCTCTCAGGCTCCATCGCTCGATCCTCCCGCCCCTCAGAGGGATGTCTGCGCACTAGGGTGGGCTAATTCACCGCACTAGCCTGGGCCCTCAGAACTAGGCAGCATCATCACAATCACTTGCCTCAATCGGCAAACCTCATTCTCCCAATGGTATGAGGGATACCATGGGCCAACTCCGGGCCTTACTAACGTCTCCGCCGTCCGGCTACACAAGCACAAGAACGGGGCAGCGTCAAGGCAGGGAGAAGTTGTACCTGTACCTTAATTTAACCAAGATAACAATCCATTTACTCACTAAACCATATGACTAGGATCCATGTCACCTTTTTTAAGAAAACAATCTTTTTCACAAAGATTTTAGCATTTCAACTTGAGATTGCGATAAGACATTCTTTATTAAGGCATATGCTATTGCTTAAAACTTTAGATGGTAAATCAATCAAATAGATCACTGTAACAATCAATAGAGAAGCCGGGGCCATACCTCAACCCCTAAGAATGATATATAATTGAAAAACAAAATATGTGTATACCTTATAGAAATTTGTCGTTTATCGTTGCCTTTGCTTGTTAACAAGAGCTTTAGAACTTGACATATGAGAATAGAGTCTTCTAATACCTTGTCTTATGATTGAAATCATCCAATCATCTCCAAGCTTTATCTCCTCTTACTCATACTGTGACTCTTCTCTCTTTCTAAGATCTATGGCAAAATAGCCTTCTCTTACAGGGCTATGGCATACTATTCTTTCTCTAAAAGAAAAGCTATGGAGTTTTGGTCTCTTCCTCCAAAAGACTATAGAAATCTAAGCTTCTTTTCTGAGATATTAGATAAGAATGAAGGGATATATGCATCTCAAACTCTAGGATTACCTTGAGACTACTTGTTGCTGTCTTCTCACAGTTTTCTCTATGTAGAGACCCTGACAGAAACAGCAAACTGTTTCGGTCATAACTCTCTGATAAAAACTCAGAATATGGTCATGTAACCAGTCAAAAGAACGGGAAGGCATGTGGTCTACAAGCCAACGCGGGCAGAATAGGCAAAAACGTCTGTATATAGCCGCAAACGCACCATCTTTAGAAACGCGTTGTTTTTCCACATTTTTAGTATGCATGGACTCTAAATGTATAAAAGTACTCTAAATATGACCTCTTATCACCTAAAATCGAAATTCTATTTTTGGGGATACTTATCTCTTAATAGAACTATTCTTATGTTCTTATTTCTTTTAGGATTTTTGAAGCTAATATTTTTATTCTAACACTTTTCTAATGTTTCTAGCCTTATTGTCTCACTCTTCTCTAAGTACACTCTCTTTCCTTATTGAAATCTGTATTACAAGAGACACATACATACATGGCTTGGGAGGGACGTTACAATCTCCCCCACTTAAAAGATTCGAGATGTCCTCATCTCGCGAGCCAGGGTAGTATCTAAGTAAATCCTCCTGTCTCTTTCAAATTGGTGTCCCCACCACTAGGTAAAAATCTTCTTTTATCTAAACATTGTTCTTAAAGAGTCTTTTATTTCATGTGTTTGGCTTGTTTTGTTGTGCCTCCAAAAGGTCTTTATTATTCTAAAGTTAATTGGCCTTATTATCCTAATTTCATGTATCCATATACCTGTCATATGGTATGAACCTTCGAATTCCTTATTTTATACCCCCATATAATATGGTACTTAATAAATTATCATGGAAAAACGTAAGGGAATCAATCCTTTACGCAATCTAACCTATGATAGCAATTTCATAATCTTAGTATCGTCTTGTAGAATAGCTCTATTCATCATGCACATTACTTCACATGAATCTTGCACCAATCCTCTTCTATTTACTCATAGAAATACTTGTTGAATTCGGTTATCTTTAACCCTGCTATCTCTCTTTCTTGACCTAATTTTTACTCTAGCTCATGATTCCTTGTAGCTAGGGGTGGGCTAGACGTTCCTCTTGAATTACGAGACCTCTTCTTGATTAACATGGAAGGACTTCTTGACACTTTCTATACAAAAAAAAACTTTATCACAGTCTCTGGCTATAATTATGGCTTCTGAAATAGAGGATGGTTTCACATTCTTGATGAGGTTATTCAAAGATAGATTAAGCTTCCAAATGAATCGATGGAGAAGAGTTACCTCATCCATCTCTAGAGCAAATCGGAGAAGTTTAACAAAAGTTTGGTGGCATTCTTTTAGGGTCTTTCCTTCTTGGGTTAGCTCCAAAAATTCGTTCATTTTATCCTCTCGAAATCCTGGAGAACAAAACCTTTCACGATGGTGTACTTTCATGGCATCTCATAACTGATTCTAGCTCCAGTGGTTAGATTGACAACAATGCTTCTAACTTTTTAGCTCCAATGGTTAGATTGACAACAATGCTTCCAACTAATTTGGCATTTATTACGATTTTTAGACGCGAGCAAGGGTGAGCTTGCTTCTTTCATTATATCCATTAAAAGTTCAAAACTATCAAATACTTATTATAGCACCACATTTGAAGGCAGTCAGGATTAATACATCTGAGATCTTCATTTTCTTGAGAATTACACATCTGGTGCCTTGGGATTGACACATCCAAAGATTATCAGGATTGACACATCTAAGAGCATGATCCTCTGGGAATTACACATCCGAAGTTAGACTCATGTTTGTCTGAGATGGGTTCAAGATCTTGGATGATCGTCCTAGTGTAAAGCATCCAATGGATGGCATTCACACGTCAACTATTCAAACCTTAATGGACTTATAATCTTAATAATTTATAATATGCGAACTAATGAGATATATCCTGAAAATTTCTCTAAACAAGTTTCGGTCTATCCTTCTAGTCATTCAGTCTCTCACTAGTTTCTTAATTTGATCACCCTATGTTTTCCTCACAAAAGGTTTTCTCCCCAATCTCATTTCTCAAATTTATTGTACAAATATCTTGCGTGTGCACCCCCAAGATACAAGCACAATTTCATAGGATGATTGTCTCAACATGTGAGGATATTCAAATCACTTCTATGGCCAGTAGAGATGATTGATTCGTCCTCATATGATAAACAATCACTTGTTTTAATCCCTTTGAAAGTTAACCTTTGAAAAACAAATCCTAGGAACTAAGATCGGCTCTGATACCACTTGTAAGGTTCCCCCCTTCCACAAATGGGGGAAACGCTTAAGATAGTCCGCTAAGTCTTATCTTAGAGAAAATTTCCTACTCATCGACACCTTGACCATACAGAGATTCAAGGATATGATTCATAGGTAAGACCTAGTTCTATCCCGCAGGGGGAGCGTGGTCTTCTAAAATCAAATCACCCATGGGGTAATTGATCACATAAATTGGGTAACTACTAGTCTTGATTCCTAGAGACAACGCTTTTTTCCTCATCCATGCAAGGCACAGCCGTTGGCCTAGTCTTCTAGAATAGAATTGCTCGAGAACCTATTTATCTAACGTAGGGCTTTCACTTAGTATGTTGGAAAGCTACCCGACTAATCGGGTCCACCCGTCCGTAGGATGGTGCCGTCGGGGCATTCCATCCTCCCACTTTCCACCCTACTCACGCGTCAATTTATTTTCTAATTAATCCTACCACACTGTTTGACATAAACAAACATGTTCCTTAATTAAGGCCCTTTCACAAGGTTTATTAAAACAGCCTTTGCCTTTTTCCACAATACAATAATGCCAAAGATAAGATTTATAAAAACAAAGTTTAAACATGAATCAATTTCATACAAGCCAAACTGGCTCTCTTATTCTTTTCCTTTATACCGCCGATGATCTAGAATTCGGCCTTCCAGCCTCCACATGCTGGGCAAAACCCTACGGGACCATACACCTCATCGTCGGCCGCTGGCGAGGACTCAAGCCGGCCTGTCGCCCTCTCAGGCTCCATCGCTCGATCCTCCCGCCCCTCAGAGGGATGTCTGCGCACTAGGGTGGGCTAATTCACCGCACTAGCCTGGGCCCTCAGAACTAGGCAGCATCATCACAATCACTTGCCTCAATCGGCAAACCTCATTCTCCCAATGGTATGAGGGATACCATGGGCCAACTCCGGGCCTTACTAACGTCTCCGCCGTCCGGCTACACAAGCACAAGAACGGGGCAGCGTCAAGGCAGGGAGAAGTTGTACCTGTACCTTAATTTAACCAAGATAACAATCCATTTACTCACTAAACCATATGACTAGGATCCATGTCACCTTTTTTAAGAAAACAATCTTTTTCACAAAGATTTTAGCATTTCAACTTGAGATTGCGATAAGACATTCTTTATTAAGGCATATGCTATTGCTTAAAACTTTAGATGGTAAATCAATCAAATAGATCACTGTAACAATCAATAGAGAAGCCGGGGCCATACCTCAACCCCTAAGAATGATATATAATTGAAAAACAAAATATGTGTATACCTTATAGAAATTTGTCGTTTATCGTTGCCTTTGCTTGTTAACAAGAGCTTTAGAACTTGACATATGAGAATAGAGTCTTCTAATACCTTGTCTTATGATTGAAATCATCCAATCATCTCCAAGCTTTATCTCCTCTTACTCATACTGTGACTCTTCTCTCTTTCTAAGATCTATGGCAAAATAGCCTTCTCTTACAGGGCTATGGCATACTATTCTTTCTCTAAAAGAAAAGCTATGGAGTTTTGGTCTCTTCCTCCAAAAGACTATAGAAATCTAAGCTTCTTTTCTGAGATATTAGATAAGAATGAAGGGATATATGCATCTCAAACTCTAGGATTACCTTGAGACTACTTGTTGCTGTCTTCTCACAGTTTTCTCTATGTAGAGACCCTGACAGAAACAGCAAACTGTTTCGGTCATAACTCTCTGATAAAAACTCAGAATATGGTCATGTAACCAGTCAAAAGAACGGGAAGGCATGTGGTCTACAAGCCAACGCGGGCAGAATAGGCAAAAACGTCTGTATATAGCCGCAAACGCACCATCTTTAGAAACGCGTTGTTTTTCCACATTTTTAGTATGCATGGACTCTAAATGTATAAAAGTACTCTAAATATGACCTCTTATCACCTAAAATCGAAATTCTATTTTTGGGGATACTTATCTCTTAATAGAACTATTCTTATGTTCTTATTTCTTTTAGGATTTTTGAAGCTAATATTTTTATTCTAACACTTTTCTAATGTTTCTAGCCTTATTGTCTCACTCTTCTCTAAGTACACTCTCTTTCCTTATTGAAATCTGTATTACAAGAGACACATACATACATGGCTTGGGAGGGACGTTACAGAAGATGAGTGAGTCTTGTATGAGTTGTGGAGACAATCCCATTGAATATATGCCTGAGACAAGAGATTGAGATAATACCATGCTATACCTTGTTCTATGACAAGCTGTTGATGCTATGCTAAGGTCCCTTGCCTTACAAGGGGGGTGTTTTTTTTTGTGTACATGGTGAATGGTTACTTTAGTTTGGGCAAAGGAAGGTTCGTGAGTCTACAGAGGTGAGAGAGAATGAAGCCCCGGGTTCAGCTGACAGCTTCTGCTAGTGGTGCCCCTTGAAGAGTTATATGTTTTGTTTCCTTGCTGGGATTTGAAGCTACTCTCACAGCCAGAAGTCTCGCACTTTCCCAGTGACACCGCCCACGTCACGACAACGTGCCTGTGATTAATGTCATCATTGAGGGGCAGACAATTTCTAATGCATACATTGATGGAGGTGCATCAATCAATGTCATGAGTGAAAAAACAACGAAAGATGCAATTTAAAGTTATCTTCTACCAACTCTCCCTATCGCATCAAACTTGCCGATAATACTAGGGTGAAAACCTTAGGAATTGTCAGGAATTTGGGAGTGGATGTATGTGGTATTTCTGTGCCTACAACTTTCCAGGTCATTCCTATACAAAGCCTGATGCTAGAGCTTACCCATTGATATTGGGTAGGCCATGGCTTTGCCAAGTGAAGGCAATTCAAAAGTGGGAGACAGGTGATCTTATTCTACAAGGTGATCTTATTCTACAAGGTGAGAATAAGAAGGTCCACTACAACATCAAGAGTCAGAGGTGAACCTTCAACTTCCAAAAGTTCAGAGTCAGAGTCATCCGATGAAAGGTAATTTCTAGTGATTTGAGTCTAGGCAAAATCATTTTGTAAAGGGATCAAACACTGCCTTATCAAAGGCAAGAACTTCCCTCATGGCCACTCAAATCAAGATAGATAAATCTAAAGGAAATAACTTTCATACATAGCAAGACAAAGGTAAAATTCTCTTTAATGAAGAAAGGTTTGTGACTGCTAATGGAAAGGAAAAGAAACCCTCAACTAGAGATGTGGAGGCTACATGGTTAATAAATGATAAGAAGGAACTTACCATCATAGCATTAGGGTTAAGTGAAATTGATGGGAAAGAGAAGATATCTCATTTGAAGCTTGGGAAGAGTTAGCAAAACTCTTTAGTGCTCAAGCAAAGAGCTCTAATATTAGAGTTCTCATTAAGTTCTTCAAACTCAAAATGAACCAGGGAGATTCTTTTCGTGCACATTTAAACTATACGAGAATATTAACTACCCAACTTACCAATATTCCACGTATGTTTCCGTTCACATAATCCTGAGTCTGAAGATTTTCTTCCAACAAAGAATCGCCCTCTTGTTTTTGGAGCTGCAAGACTGGCAGAAATTCTTGCTTCTCCAGAGCCTTTCATCTTCCCTTCCATGAATTATGATCTCACCTTTGATGTGTATATCTTTATCTTAACCTAGGGAGAGAAAGGGAGGTGAGGAGGCTGTGAGGTTTCATAAAAGTGTGTTTTGATTCTAAGAAGTAATCGAAGTCCACCAAACCCCAACTTCGTGTCACAATACCTTTATATGCATGAAATTCAAATATGATAAAAGTAACACTTTTATAATAAAATAATCATCTTTTATGCATACCTCTATGCATGAAATTCAATTATGCTAAAGTAACACTTTTGTAATAAAATAATCATCTTTTATGCATACCTCTATGCATGAAATTCAATTATGCTAAAAGTAACACTTTTGTAATAAAATAATCATCTTTTATGCATACCTCTATGCATGAAATTCAATTATGCTAAAAGTAACACTTTTGTAATAAAATAATCATCTTTTACGCATGCATCTATGCATGAAATTCAATTATGCTAAAAGTAACACTTTTATAATAAAATAATCATCTTTTACGCATGCCTCTATGCATGAAATTCAATTATGCCAAAAGTAACACTTTTATAATAAAATATTCATCTTTTATGCATGCCTCTATGCATGAAATTTAATTATGCCAAAAGTAACACTTTTATAATAAAATATTCATCTTTTATGCATGCCTCTATGCATGAAATTCAATTATGCTAAAAGTAACTCTTTTATAATAAATTTCTTTTACTAATTTCTAAAAATTTCTTTTACCAATTTCTAAAAATTTCGCGATAACCTCCTTTGTATGGCTAACCATTTTTCAATTTTCTACATCTTTAAAACTAATTAAAAGTACACCAATATTGAAATTATCCTAAAGTAAATATTTTTTTCACTTAATTGAGATAAACATTATAAAAATTTGACATTAATCACTTAACCATTCACCTAGGATAGAGAATGGTTGGTTTTGTTAGAGAAGAGAGGGGAATGCCTTTTGTAATGAGGCCTAACATTATAGAGAAGACATAACGCATAAAAACCATTTTAAAACCATAAAAATCCATAAAATAATTGAAAGAAAAAAGAACCACCAACTTACTAATGACTTTGATAGCTTTCCTTTGGCTTGATGGTTTGAGGGTTCAACTCTTGTTTGAACAAGAGTGCCCACATCTTTGGAAGAGGGAAATGTCAAAAACTAATGAATTATTAACAAATTCATAGTTCTTGGCTTGGGTGGAGTAGAGTAACATTGCATTAGACATTGTTGAGTTTTAACAAAGGGGAAGACGGCAGGCCTCTATTTATAGGAAAAAGTGAGCTCCTAACCAAACAAACTGATTCTAGAATTTTCCAACTCAGTTTGGTCAATTTTTGACCATTTTTAGGTCAGTTGAGCTAACTTTTTGCAACTAGACTTGAATTAGGAGAGAGGAGAGATGAAATATCTCAATTTTTATGAGTTTAAAACTCATTCAAGCATGTGAAATATGCACCTCCTTTAATGGACTCCCCTTCCTTACATATGTGTCAAAATGGAATCATTATACCCAAAATATCTCATATTTTTAATAGTGCTCATAGTTTTTTACTAATAAACCTTCTACATTTTCAACTCTTCATCTTATGTGAGCATTTACTCATTTTTGGATACCCAAAATATCTCATATTTTTAATATTGCTCATAGTTTTTTACTAATAAACCTTGTACATTTTCAACTCTTCATCTTATGTGAGCATTTACTCATTTTTGGGTATCTTCTTTTACAAATTAGATTTATCTCCTCCCTACACATGGATTGATGCTATTGGCCCATAGGAACCTTAATTGGACCAAAATCCAAAATTTTTTGAAAATTTAGACCCTTAGGCTAAGGTCCTTTATACCCATTTCTAATAAATTCCAATTGCACATTGGAAAGTTCTTTTTGAACTTTTGTTTCAGGGGAATTCATTTTAATAATATGAGAAATTTTTCTATCTAAAAATATTCAAAATCTGAATATTCTCTCTCTAGAATATTTTCTCTCTCTATGTCAAAATAGGCATAGACAAGATCTTTTATATTTCTAAAGAGGGGATTGATTACAGGGGAAGATGCTGGACATCTTGAGAGGCTGGGGAGGAATCTTACATTGGGTCCTTTGGGAGATCCAAGTCCATGCAAACACATCTTGGTGCTCTTTGAAAAAGTTGGTGATTCTTTGAAGAGTGGAACGGTCCTCCCAAACCCAAGCTGCCACCACCAAGATGGTGGGCGTGGCTTCTCTGATGTGCCCAAGTTCAGCTCTCTCACCTCCTTGTGGTAAGTGGTGGGTGGAAGAGGAGCGGTGCCGAATGCGGCTTGATGAGATAAGGGGTCATGGGCTAGGGTGATGTCCAGAGGGAAGTCATCAATATGTTCCTCTGTCCAGCCAGCAGGTATCTCTTCTCTACTGGCAAGGCTTCCTCCTGAGTCTTGAGGTGCTCTATCCATCGCTCCTTGTGAGTGCATCTAGGAGGGGTTATATGCGCTTCTGATGACTCCTCTTCAGAGACCTTCTTTCTAGATTATCAAGAAAACTTTGGTTCCCCTAGACCTATGACCTCTATTGCTTCATGTTGGGACATTGGTGCAGAGGAAGAGGCCAGAGTGAGCAAGAATTATGTCTAATCCTAAACTAATGTGTATTTTGAGAGCTCTTCTTATTGGGACACCTCTTGAATGGGGTCTAGGTCCAACTCCACTATGTCCACTATATTGCATTGGAACCCCTCATAGGAATTTAACCAATTCCATAGAGGTTCTACCGCCTCTCCTTCTGAGCCGAATGGACCCTAAGCCTCATCCACTGGTAATCCTTGCCATTCCTCCTATTCTTCCTTGTCACTAGGTCCTTCCTCCCAAATGGGAATCATGTCATGTAGGGCAGTTCCCCTTGGGGCATTTTTCCAAGGGCAAGGTCATCGTCTCCTCTGGGTTAGGGATATGCAAGTTGTCCCGACCCCAATCATGGATCACCCAAGCTGCCCTCAACCAAGGCCTTCCAATGAGCAAGTTGTATGCCCCTCTCTAGCTTGTGGGAGATCTAATACCACAAAATTCATTTCAAATACTAATCCCTCAAAAGTGATCGAAACTTGCCTGACTAGTCCCAAGGGCATCACTTCTCGATGGTCCGCCACTCCGATGGCAAAAGGGAGCAGGCTCGATAATTCTAAGACCTAATACTTGCCTAGTACCTTCAGGCATGATGTTAACACCAGAAACACCATCCACAATGTCCCTTGCAATTTGAGTGCCTCTCTCACAAATATTGTCACCCTCGGGCTTTGGTGATCGGCCACTCCTGGGGCAGTGAGGCATACCCTTGCTTGCTGCCTAGGCCATCGCCCACTACTACTAGATGTTGCTTCACCCCTAGTTGCCTTCAAATCCATTGATGTTGTGGACCAAGGCTAGAAGTTACTCCCCTATTTCCCTGCTTAAACCACATAATTGAGAAAGGGTGATTTCCACCTTTTCCCCTACCAACACTTCCTCCCAATGTATATTACTAACCTTTAGTTGGATAGACTCCTCATCCGCCCTTTGAAGGTGTGGTGGTTGGGGGAATGACCAAGGTAGGGGCTGCTTTGTTTTCCATGGGTGGTGTTGGAATGAATTCCTCAACTACCTCCGTATAAGCTTGTTCCACAATGGATGGGTAAACTGCACCATCAAGAGTAGGAGTTCGTTTCTTTGGGGCTCCTTTTGGGGACCGGGTCACGGCTGCCACTATTGGAGTGCCAACAATGGGAAGTGGCACCACTGCCACTATTGGAGTGTCAACCTTGGGAGATGGCACCACTACTTCCACCATGTTAACCAGCGGGGTTATAGGACAATCCCGAGTGTTATGGTCTCTGCTCTCTAGGAAATGGAGGCATGGGGGCGAACCATCTAGTACAGTGCATTGAGCTTGCATGTGGCCGCTCCCCCCACAATGGTAGCATATAAGAGGCCGCTCCCCCCACAATGGTAGCATATAAGAGGCCGGGTGGGGTTGTTGGGAGGACGTCTATTGGCAAACCTTTGGTAAGGTTGAGCCATGTACTAGAGGAGTTGCCGCGTAGACCACCGGGGGTGGGTTTTGATAGACTTGGGGTGTTTGTGGGACCGGCACGGGTGGGAGGTATGTCAGATAGGTTGGGAGAGTGCCTTCTTGATATGGGATTTTCATAGGCATGGGGTTGTATGCTAGGATTGCTCCGAGATGAGGGGTATTGGTGCATGCTACCGTGGCTACTTGAGCTCCCTGCTGAGATGATTTGTCCTGGGGCGGTGGAGGGGTTTGTACAAAAGTAGCCATGGGGGAGGGAAGGGTATGTGGGGTAGCTAAGTAGGAGGGACTAGTGGTGAAAGGGTTAATATAAGCCTGGGATTGGGGGGTAGCTACTCCAACTGATTGAGTGTTCAAGAAGGATGTTGGGTTTGGTTGGTGGTTAGGGGCCTAGGCAGAAGTTGAAGCACTACTGGTTGGGGTCACCATGTAGTCTTCGGCAAAGGGATTAAGTGGGGTGGCACCTTACTTAAGTTGTTTTTGCATAAGGTGAAGTCCCTTGAGGTAGTAACACTCCTTTTCCTCATGGCCCACCTTTGAGAAAAATGAGCAATATTTCTTGGTGGGACAATCATTTGGAAGATGCCTTGCGAGCTACATACTGGGCACCATGGACTCATCTTTGACCTTGAGTTTCTCAATCTCCTTCCTGAGCATTGCCTTGGTCGCGTCCTCTTGTTAAGACTTTTTGAAATCTTCAAGCTTTACTATCTCATCCATGGAAGCGGATGTATAAGCTACCGTTGGGCTTAGAGGAATAGTTGGAGGAGTCAAAGATATGCCAGGGATAAGTGGGGACCAAGATGTACTGTGCTCTGCCCCATGAGGCAAGCATTCTCTAGCTGTGTAGCTCTATCTTGGAAGTCTTGCAAGGTCCCTTGGGGTGGAAAGGTCTCTCTCATCTTCATCACCGTTTGAGTAGGGAGTGCTCGAAGCAACCACTATTGCAGAATCATGTAGTTTCCAGGATCTTGGGGTAGCCGAGCGACCAAAACTTTAGCCCTTATGACAAGCTAGGCCATTGACTCCCCTACCTTCATGGAGAGTTGGTTGAGCTCTTGAGTAGTGAGGTCAAAGTAGTTCCCAAGACAAAAGGTAGCCAAGAATTGTAGCCTGAGGGTGGCCCAATCTGGGAAGTAGTTGACAGGAAATTGACTATACCACTAGTCAATGTTGTCAGGAACAAGACCAAGCATGCATCATCTCGATTGAGACCTCTTGAGTCACACATAGTGAGGAACCGCCACACATGGTCTTCCCCATCTTTAGTGATGGTACCTTTGAAGGTTGGTAGCCAATGGCTCTCGGAGTGGAGCTACCATAGGGTTATAAGAAGAAGATGATGCTGAGGGAAGAGTAAGGGAATGAGGAAAAACCCTACGACGACTAGTTCAAAGATGAGAATGAAGGGGTGAATCACCTCCAGAAGCTCTAGTCTTTGGGGACATACACAACACTCCTCTCACCACATGAACAGAAATCACCAAAAAGAAAAAGAGAAAAAAAATTGAGACTATCCTTGACCTCTAGGAGAGTCCCACCGTGATCGTCAAATTTTGTCTTAAGCTGTAGATGGCTCTGTCGGTCCTCACTAGGGAACTCGAGGACTACTGACACAAACACTAGGGTTGGGAAAAAGGGAGCGTGGATCCTATCAGGGAAGTATACCTGCCAAGGATGAGTCAACCTCATTGGCTAGACATGCAAGACCTATTCTCTACACCATCTATCGTTACCCCCTCACCTGCTTGCCAACTCGTACCCCCCTCGTCACCTTTTTACTAGTGGTCAAGACCTCGGTCGACCTTGCTACGCGAGACATCCTCCATTGACTCCCCGTCAGCAGTTGCAACTTTAACAGTTAGGTCTTCATGACCTTAATCCACAAGACGGTCAAAATGCTTCCCCAGCATTCTTGACATAAAACAGTCATTTACAAACAGTCACAAAATACAGTTTCTAAATCGAACTCTCGTCTTTCCACATTATCCCTCCTTAGTCCACATTACTTATTCCACATTCCATTCAATGTGTACTCATTCTCATCCAATTCCTCATATCGACGACACATTAATTCACATACACATTCACATTCACTTCCATACATCCACATTTACATGCATACATCCATTTTCACATCCTCATTTATACATCCACATCCCATATCCACATTCATACATACTCATTTATACATCCACATCCCATATCCACATTCATACATACTCATCCATATCCACATCCATACATCCACATCCACATCCACATTCACATCCATACATCCACATCTACAAGCATACCTCCATTTTCACATCCTCATTTATACATCCACATCCCATATCTACATTCATACATACACATCCATATCCACATCCATACATCCATATCCACATCCACATTCATATTCACATCCATATATCCACATCTACATGCACACATCAATTATCACGTCCTCCTTTCATACATCCACATCCACATACCCATTCACATCTATACATCCACATCTACATCCACATACATACATACATCTACATCCACATTCCCATTCACATCTATACATCCACATCTACATCCACATTCCCATACATCCACATCCACATTCCCATTCACATCTATACATCCACATCTACATCCACATACATACATACATCCACATCCACATTCCCATTCACATCTATACATTCACATCTACATCCACATTCCTATTCACATTTATACATCCACATCTACATCCACATACATACATACATCCACATCCACATCCACATTCCCATTCACATCTATACATCCACATCCACATCATATTCATACATCCATACTCCCATCTCCACATCCACACATCCACATACATACATCCATTTTCACATTCCCATTCATATAACCCCATATGTCTTCACATCTAATCTTTTACATCACATCCATTCTCGCCCTATCACAACCCATATACATCTTATCCTATCACATACACTTCTTACCTCATCCCATACACATCTTATCACATCTTAATTCATCTTATCACCTCTTATCACCTCTTATCACCTCTTATCACATCTCATATCTATTTATAGAATACAAGAGAATTCTTATATTTGATATAAGAGTTCTTTACACATTTACTTATGCATAAATTCCATTTAAGGAGATTAATACTTCCGAAGTAAAATCAATCTTTTATGCATCGTCCTATGCATAAATTCATTTTAAATGAAAATGACACTTTTGAATTAAAATTCAATCTTTATGCATCTTCCTATGCATAAATTCAATTTAGATGAGAATGACACTTTTGAATTAAAAATCAATCTTTTATGCATCTTCCTATGCATAAATTCAATTTAGATGAGAATGACACTTTTGAATTAAAAATCAATTTTTTATGCATCTTCTTATGCATAAATTCAATTTGGTAGGAATTACACTTTTAGAATAAAAGAATTTCTCTTATGCATCTCAGTTATGCATAAAATCCATTTATGATGAAAATCACACTTTTAGTATAAAAAGAATATCTTTTATGCATACCTCCATGCATGAAATCCAACTATGATAAAAGTAACACTTTTATAATAATATAATCAACTTTTATGCATACCTCTATGCATGAAATTCAATTGTGACAAAAGTAACATTTTTACATTAAAATAATCATCTTTTATGCATACCTCTATGCATGAAATCCAAATATGATAAAAGTAACACTTTTATAATAAAATAATCATCTTTTATGCATACCTCTATGCATGAAATCCAAATATGATAAACACTTTTATAATAAAATAATCAACTTTTATGCATACCTCTATGCATGAAATTCAATTGTGACAAAAGTAACACTTTTACATTAAAATAATCATCTTTTATGCATACCTCTATGCGTAAAATCTAAATATGATAAAAGTAACACTTTTACATTAAAATAATCATCTTTTATGCATACCTCTATGCATGAAATCCAAATATGATAAAAGTAACACTTTTACATTAAAATAATCATCTTTTATGCATACCTCTATGCATGAAAATCAATTATGCATAATATAAAAATCAATTTCTCTATGATTACAATGAATATCTTTCAATTAATCTAGGATGATAATTCCTAGAATATGGTAGGAAGTCCTCTTTTCATGCTTTGAATGAAATTATTTTATGCGTAATTTTTATAAAAATTTTGCCATAGCTCCGCTGCTATGACTGATAAGTCTCAATTTTTCTAAGGGATAAAGCTTATCATTAAGAAAATAATTAAAATGATCCCTACATGACTAAAAGCATAGAAAAAAACCATTAATTTGGCCTCAAGCATAGCTTAATCTTGGGTTAAGAAAACCTTTATGAAAAGCTTGATTTGGATTGAGAATGGGTCATGAGTATGACCATTTCTTGAGTGAGAGAGAAATTACATAAAAACCATTAGAATTTAAACATAAATGGAAATTAACTTCAATAGCATTTATTAAATTATGTAACTCTTCACTACTATTCACCAATTAACTTCAATAGCATTTAAAAAACCATACCAATTAAGCTTCTCAAGCTTGAGAGGGGTTGAGAAGAGAGAAACATTAAGAAATTATAGAAAAGATCAATATTCACTAATTACCTTACAAATTGCTTGATTCTTTGTTCACGGTAGAGGCCCCCAACCAATCAATTGGTTAAGTATGTTGATGGAGCCACTAACGGGGATTGAAGAAAGAGGGAAGCTCCAAAAACTAGTGAATTATTAATGAATTCATAGTTCTTGGCTTAGGTGGAGTAGAGTAACGATGCATAAACACTATCTCTTTTTTAACAAGGGGGAGGCTTCTATTTATAGGAAAAATTGAGCTCCTAACCAAACAAACTGATTCTAGAATTTTCTAAATCAGTTTGGTCAATATTTGACCATTTTTTAGGTCAGTTAAGCTAACTTTTTGGAACTAGACTTGAATGAGGAGAGAGGAGAGATGAAATATCTCAGTTTTTATGAGTTTAAAACTCATTCAAGCATGTGAAATATGCACCTCCTTTAAAGAACTCCCCTTTCTTACATATGTGTCATAATGGAACTAGACTTGAATGAGGAGAGAGGAGAGATGAAATATCTCAATTTTTATGAGGTTAATTTTCATTCAAGTATGTGAAATATGCACCTCCTTTAAAGAACTCCCCTTCCTTACATATGTGTCATAATGGAATCATTTTAATATTGCTCATAGTTTTTTTACTAATAAACCTTGTACATTTTCAACTCTTCATCTTATGTGAAATATGCACCTCCTTTAAAGAACTCCCCTTCCTTACATATGTGTCATAATGGAATCATTTTAATATTGCTCATAGTTTTTTACTAATAAACCTTGTACATTTTCAACTCTTCATCTTATGTGAAATATGCACCTCCTTTAAAGAACTCCCCTTCCTTACATATGTGTCATAATGGAATCATTTTAATATTGCTCATAGTTTTTTACTAATAAACCTTGTACATTTTCAACTCTTCATCTTATGTGAGCATTTACTCATTTTTAGATACGGCACTTGGATCATTGGGTTCAACGCTTTTTTCCCCGTCAAGAGGCACAGCCGTTGATTCCTATCCATAGAACAATTACTATCTGGGACTTACTTCATCTATCGTAATAACGGAAATTGAGTCTCGATTTACGGATCCATCAATAGTCCAGCCTAACCCCATCCGATCCCATGGGTTAGCCAATCGCCCACCAACCACTATAGTGATGGGATCCAATTTAGAATTTGGTTAGGTTTTGTCCCGGGTACCAAGGAAAAGAGTTCCAAGGCCCCCTAGCCGGAAGTTCATGCAAACATAAAACTAGTCACACCACTTACACACCCATATGAAATTGCCCTTTTCTTAGCATCAGCTAACTTTAAAACAATCCTTTAATGAAACCATAGTACCACTGATCATAATCTTCCAATTTATTCGGTTGATTTATAATTTCCCATCATTCCTTCATCGGAGTATCTATGGCATCATTGGCAACTAGAACGCTCACCACCTGTCCACACAGGGGCCTTTTCAATAGTTCCTAGCCCATAATACTCGACGATATAATCACTTATAAAAATCAAGATGGACTCTCGTTGAAGATCAGCAAGATCAACCAACAGATCCATATAAAGAGCCATGGACTCATCCATTGAAGACCAGCAAGGTCAATCAACCAGATCCATGCCCAGTTTCACAAAACAACTCTTACTCCTTGTTCCAATATCTTCCACGACGCACGTGTGGGTATCTTCGGCGACCTAGAGCCCGAGCACCGTATGGTCAGCACCCTCTAGGATCCTTCGTAGGTGACCTAGCGTTTCACTCATAGGCCGCTTCCTTGGTCCCTCATCCACCATACCGGAAGCTCACCATTTAAATCGAACCGAGGCTGGTCAAGACCTCGGTCGACCTTCCTACGCGAGACGTCCTCCATTGACTCTCCGTCAGCAGTTGCAACTTTAACAATAAGGTCTTCATGACCTTAATCCACAAGACGGTCAAAATGCTTCCCCAGCATTCTTGACATAAAACAGTCATTTACAAACAGTCACAAAATACAGTTTCTAAATCGAACTCTCGTCTTTCCACATTATCCCTCCTTAGTTCACATTACTTATTCCACATTCCATTCATCATTCTCATCCAATTCCTCATATCGACGACACATTAATTCACATACACATTCACATTCACATCCATACATCCACATTTACATGCATACATCCATTTTCACATCCTCATTTATACATCCACATCCCATATCCACATTCATACATACTCATCCATATCCACATCCATACATCCATACATCCATATCCACATCCACATTCACATCCATACATCCACATCTACATGCATACCTCCATTTTCACATCCTCATCCATACATCCACATCTACATGCATACCTCCATTTTCACATCCTCATTTATACATCCACATCCCATATCTACATTCATACATACACATCCATATCCACATCCATACATCCACATCCACATCCACATTCATATTCACATCCATATATCCACATCTACATGCACACATCAATTATCACGTCCTCCTTTCATACATCCACATCCACATACATACATACATCCACATCCACATTCCCATTCACATCTATACATCCACATCTACATCCACATACATACATACATCTACATCCACATTCCCATTCACATCTATACATCCACATCTACATCTACATTCCCATACATCCACATCCACATTCCCATTCACATCTATACATCCACATCTACATCCACATACATACATACATCCACATCCACATTCCCATTCACATCTATACATTCACATCTACATCCACATTCCCATTCACATTTATACATCCACATCTACATCCACATACATACATACATCCACATCCACATTCACATTCCCATTCACATCTATACATCCACATCCACATTCCCATTCACATCTATACATCCACATCTACATCCACATTCGCATCCACATTCCCATTCACATCTATACATCCACATTCCCATTCACATCTATACATCCACATCTACATCCACATTCACATCTATGTATATACATCTTCATGCATACACCCATTTTCATATTCATACATCCATACTCCCATCTCCACATCCACACATCCACATACATACATCCATTTCCACATTCCCATTCATATAACCCCATATGCCTTCACATCTAATCTTTTACTTCACATCCATTCTCGCCCTATCACAACCCATATACATCTTATCCTATCACATACACTTCTTACCTCATCCCATACACATCTTATCACATCTTAATTCATCTTATCACCTCTTATCACCTCTTATACACCTCTTATCACCTCTTATACACCTCTTATCACATCTTATCACATCTCATATCTATTTATAGAATACAAGAGAATTCTTATATTTGATATAAGAGTTCTTTACACATTTACTTATGCATAAATTCCATTTAAGGAGATTAATACTTCCGAAGTAAAATCAATCTTTTATGCATCTTCCTATGCATAAATTCATTTTAAATGAAAATGACACTTTTGAATTAAAATTCAATCTTTTATGCATCTTCCTATGCATAAATTCAATTTAGATGAGAATGACACTTTTGAATTAAAAATATGCATCTTCCTATGCATAAATTCAATTTAGATAAGAATGACACTTTTGAATTAAAAATCAATTTTTATGCATCTTCTTATGCATAAATTCAATTTGGTAGGAATTACACTTTTAGAATAAAAGAATTTCTCTTATGTATCTCAGTTACCATTTATGATGAAAATCACACTTTTAGTATAAAAAGAATATCTTTTATGCTGCATACCTCCATGCATGAAATCCAACTATGATAAAAGTAACACTTTTATAATAATATAATTAACTTTTATGCATACCTCTATGCATGAAATTCAATTGTGACAAAAGTAACATTTTTACATTAAAATAATCATCTTTTATGCATACCTCTATGCATGAAATCCAAATATGATAAAAGTAACACTTTTATAATAAAATAATCATCTTTTATGCATACCTCTATGCATGAAATCCAAATATGATAAAAGAAACACTTCTATAATAAAATAATCAACTTTTATGCATACCTCTATGCATGAAATTCAATTGTGACAAAAGTAACACTTTTACATTAAAATAATCATCTTTTATGCATACCTCTATGCGTAAAATCCAAATATGATAAAAGTAACACTTTTACATTAAAATAATCATCTTTTATGCATACCTCTATGCATGAAATCCAAATATGATAAAAGTAACACTTTTACATTAAAATAATCATCTTTTATGCATACCTCTATGCATGAAAATCAATTATGCATAATATAAAAATCAATTTCTCTATGATTACAATGAATATCTTTCAATTAATCTAGGATGATAATTCCTACATATATATATACATATATGTATATGTATAAATATATACACACGCGCACATACATATATACATATATATATGTACATATACATACATACACATGTATGTATGTATTTATATATATACACACATATGTACATATACATACTTATGCATGTGTGTATACACACTCAAATATGTGTATGTGTGTGTGTGTGTGTGTGTGTGTGTGTGTACATCCCCCAAAAAATAACACACACACACACATATACAAGTATATTTATTTAATATATTTACATATGCAGATTATATCTATATCTATCTATCTATCTATCTATCTATCTATCTATCTATCTATCTATATATATATATATATATATATATATATATATATATATATATATATACATACATACACATATGTGTATTTGTATGTACACACACACACACACACATACAAACATATGTGTGTTTTTGTATACACACACACACACATACACATACATATGCATATATATATACACATGTATACATACATACCCATATGTATATACATACATATGTGTGTGTGCGTGAGTGCGTGCGCGCGCGCGCGCGTGTGTGTGTGTACACATATGCATACTCATATGTAGCATATGGATATTTTTTTATTTTTGTTTATGTTTCTATTTATATTATATATGTATATGTATATGTATATGAGCATGGGCATGAATAACATGTAATAAGGTACCATTGAAAAATTGCATGGATGACATGTATTGAAAATGACATTTTCATTAGTATGCTCAATAAAGAAAAATATCACCATGAAAAAAATAACAAGGAAATGTAAACATAACTTTCTAGTAACCAAGAGAAGTAATCATTCTCCAATATCCCTAATGTACTTATTGTTTCAATTGTGCACCTCTATTCAGCTTATGTGTGTATCATATTTGTCATTTTGATATCACCTTTAAGATCTCTTGTTTTTCTTGTGTAATAGAGCCTTCTTTGTATTTGCTCATTGAGCTTTGAGCTTTCATTTCCTCTTAGGTTACACATAGAGTTTCCTTTTTCCCCCATTTTTTAGGTTTAATCCTCAAAACTCCTCTATTTGTATCATGAAGACTCTATCCAGTATAGAGTTTGATGAGTTGATGTGACAACAAAGGACTATGTGGGAGTTTTAGCTCCCTTGGTTCTTAGAAGATTACAAAAGAAGCAGTAGTAGACAACTTACATAAAAAAAGAGGGACAATCGATAGGCGGATGAAGACTTTGTCCAACACACACATAAAGTTGCCAATAATAGAAGAAATTGTTGGCACATCCACGGAAGAGCTCTACAACCTACTACTAAAGAAATCTCCAAATATTTGGATGAAGAAGTTAACATCACATAAGCTTAATCCTATAATGTGGGACTATGAAACTAGTCTCACAATGTGGGACCACAAAACTAGTCTCACAATGTGGGACCACAACACTAATCTCTTACAAGATTTGTTTTTAAAAAATTAGAAAAACTAATAGATTGTAACAAAGTCGAATGGTATCGTATGAATAATGAGCCCAAGGCTAATTGACCATGCCCATGGATAACACTTATGATAGTGTGAAAAGGGGAGGCCACATACACTATATTTTGGTACCTTTTGATAATCAAGAATACACAAGTCTTTTATTCTCTCTTATCTCTCTAAACTTAGGATAATCTTCATAATCTAGGCTAATCCAAAGCTAATTAGGCTTAATCTAGGATAATCTAGTTGCCACTTTCTTTCATTTTGGTATCAAATATTAGTCTTTGATCCATTTTCATCTTGATTTCAAGAAAACCTTGGATTTCTTGATTTTCTTGAATTTCTAATTTTCTTGATCAAGAAACATGACTATGGTGACATTGAAGGGTGAAAGTCACATTCCTTTGGTTAATTCCTTAAGCTTCCGTACCCAATTTGAATTTTGTAGGACCAAATTTGGAAAAAGTTCACTAATCTTGTTTACTTTTTGTTAACCAAAACGTTTTTGTTAATCCTCATGTCTTAAGAGCTTTCCATGGCCAAATCTACTTGTTCCTTATCCCATTTGTGAGTTTAAGCTTGGGGAATGTACTGTGGGGATCATTTTCTTCATGTTGATATCCATTTCTGGGGTGTTTTGAACCTTGAAAACCGTAATTTTCAAGCCCTCATTTGAATCTTTCAAACCCTAGAAATACCATGTTACTTGCTACTACAGATCTTTATACCATAGCCATGGCTAGTACCCAAGCTTGTTAGGAAGCCTCATAACCATCTCAAGGGAGTGCAATAAGTGCAAGACAGAGCCCTATAGGCTGGTGGCGATTTCCAGAAGAAGGGGAGGAGTTTTTTTCCTTTAATCTCATCCTTCAATCTAATGAATGCCTTGGATGCTTCATACAACTTAGCAATGGTATGTTTCATACAACCTTGAGCTTTAATCTTCAACATCCACAAAAGCATTCAAGCTATCGGGAGGCTATTGGTGAGTGGCTATTTCCATTGTTCAAGAGTTGATGCATTTCTTGGAGATTTTGGGAAAGATTTAGGGTTGTGATTTGGTAACCCTAATTTCTTGAAATCAAGCATTTCCCCAATGCCATTCACTTATGTTGGGAGCTATCTAATGCTCAATGAAGACCATATATGCAACTTATGTTTTCAATTGAAGCATTAGGGAAGTCCTAAGCAAGATTTGAGTATTCTTATCATTCTCATGGAAGCCAGATGAAGATGAGTTTAAGAGAGTCAAGGACAAGTTGACTTTTACCATGTTCAAGGGTGAAGACTCAACCAATGAGGAGTTTAAAGAATGGATTGACAAGATGGAGATTTACTATGAACTTATTCCTCGTAGTGATAGGGCCAAGGTTTTGTTTGCTACTTTGCATCTAGAAGGTTATGCTCATGCATGGTGGTGGCACTTGAATGCTCATGGCTATTTGATCACTACTTGGGATGATTTCAATAATGAGATGAGGAGAACCTTTGTTTCATCCCTCAATATATCAAGGATGGTGGAGAAATGGGATGATCTCACTCAAACGGGCAATCTCAAGGACTATGTGCACAAGTTTATGAAGTTTTCACTTCATGTGAAAGGCTTGATTGAGGAGTACAAATTGAGAAAGTTTATCAAAGGGATGCAAAACAACATCAAGGTTGATGTGGATGCTCAAAGGCCCGACACCATCAAGGAGGCCATGCTTCTTGCAGAAATCTATGAGGAAAAATATACACATGCTAGTGGATCAAGGCATGGATTTAGGGCAGATATTGGCACTTCAAAACCTTCAAGTGGAGTTGCTTATCACATGGGTCCTCCTAGATTCCCAATCGTCTATGGAAGAGGTGGAAGAGGAAATTTCAGCTTTGGTAATTCTTTTTCTCGTCGACCACCACATGGTGATGGAAATCAAGTTGATGAAAAATCATCTAACAAGAGCAAGGTTTTGGGAGAAGATTGTCTTAATGACTTCAAGGAAAATGGTTTATGCTTCAAGTGTGGTGACAAATGGAACAAGGATAATTGGAAGGTTTGTAAGGCCAAGAAGATGACCCTAAGGCATGATTCTCACCAAACCATGCCATGAAGACATTAAGGAGGATGCGGATGAGTATGAGGAGTACTTTTAAGATTCCAACAATGAAGTCGAGGATGGTGAATTTCCCTTTGATCTAGGTAGATTAAAGGAGGGAGATGTTGACTATGATGATGGGTTACGAATGCCTATGTGTGCTTATCTCATGACAAGGATAATATGGCTACTCTATGCAATATCTCAAGCGATGCCTATTCTGACTGCAAAAAGGAGCCAATACATTAAGGTTGAAAGCATACATTAATGGAAGGGTGGCACATGTTTTGATTGATAGTGGAAGCACACATAGCTTTATCAACACCGAATCCATGTGCAGCCTTAAATTACAACATGTAGCTCTATCTAAGTGGCATGAGGTTCAAGTGGCTAATGGAGCAAAGTTGGATTTGACAATGGTATGCAAGGATGTGAGGTTGATTATCACAAATGATTATACTTTGCAAGGCTGATTTACTTGTATTGGATATGGGTCCCATTGACATTGTTTTAAGATGCGATTGGTTGGCAACTCTTGGGTTGTTTCACATGAATTTACAGCAAGGATATATGAGTTTTATGCATGGAAACCATGAGGTTACATTGACCGGAACTCATGTGCCTAGTATCAAGAGGATCAATGCCACAAAACTCAAGAGGGACTAAAGAAGATGGGATGCATATATGTTTTACAGCTTCAAAGAGGAAGGCAATGAACAAAAGGGTGAAGTTATGCATAAAGGTATGAAGGAATTGTTAAAGAAGTATGAGGATGTGTTCCAAATTCCAAAGTGCTTGCCCCGCCCAAAAAGGGAGGTGGATCATGGGATAGAGCTTGAACCACATACCAAGCTCGTCAACAACCCACCTTATAGATTGTCAGAAGTGGAGAAGGATGAAGTGGAAAAGAAAGTGCAAGAGCTTGTGGACATGGGACTTCTAGCCAATCATCTTTTGCATCACCCATACTCTTGATCAAGAAGAAGGATGGCACTTTTCTCATGTGCGTGGATTATAGGGACTTGAATAAATCTACAATCAAGAATAGATTTCCCATTCCACGAATTGATGACTTGCTTAATGAGTTGAAATGTGCATGCTTCTCCTCCAAGATTGATTTGAGATTAGGCTATCACCAATTGAGAATCAAGGAAGGTGATGAGTACAAAATAGCATTTCGGATCGAGAGGGGTCTCTACCATTATTTGGTTATGCCGTTTGGGTTGTACAATTTGAGAATCAAGGAAGGTGATGAGTACAAAATAGCATTTCGGATCGAGAGGGGTCTCTACCATTATTTGGTTATGCCGTTTGGGTTGTACAATTTGAGAATCAAGGAAGGTGATGAGTACAAAATAGCATTTCGGATCGAGAGGGGTCTCTACCATTATTTGGTTATGCCGTTTGGGTTGTGCAATGTGCCGGCAACATTTCAAGCTTTAATGAACAAGGTGCTTGGACCTTTCCTCTACGAATGGGTTCTTGTATTCTTTGATGATATCTTGATATATAGAAAAGGGTTCTTGTATTCTTTGATGATATCTTGATATATAGAAAAGGGTATAAGGAGAACTTGATGCATGTAAGGGCTATTTTGGATGCTTTAAGAGGCAACAACTTGTATGCAAAGGAGAGAAAATGTGCATATATGGCACAAAAGGTTAAGTATCTTGGACACATAATGAGCAAAGAAGGCATTATGCTGGACCCTAAGAAGGTTGAATGTGTTAAGAACTGGCCCACACCAAAAAATACCACCCAATTAAGGGGATTCTTGGGCTTGTCATCATTTTATAGGAGGTTCATTAAGAGATATGCTAATATTACTGCACCACTCAATCACTAACAAGCTTAAGAAACAGGATTTCTTTTGGGATGCTATACTGATAAGAGCATCCAAGAGCTCAAGGAGATGCTCACATTAGCCCCTATACTTGTATGTCCGAACTTCTCAAAGCCATTTGTGGTTCAAGCTGATGCATGTGGAAGAGGCATTGGGGCTGTTTTATTCCAAGAACATGGAGTGAATGCTTTTGAGAGTCGAAAGCTTGATGAGAAGGAAATGGTTATGCATGTCTATTATCAGAGATGTTGGCAATACTTCATGTAAAGAAGTGGCACCATTACTTGTATGGGAGTCATTTCTTTATAAAAGAGTGATCATATAGTGCTTCAATACTTCTTGTCTCAACCTACACTCTCTCCCAAAGCAAAGAAGGTGCGTGGCTACATTGCAAAATTATGACTTTGAGATCTCTTACATGAAGGGGAAAGAGAAGGTTATGGCGGATGCATTGTCATGCATATGGGCATCTAGATGCATGGCAATATCAGAGGTACATAAAAATTGGATTTTGGATATCAAAGAAGAGTACCTATTGGATGAGGAAGTGGCACTATTGTGGTAAAAATTATAGCAAGGATCCCATGATGATTTGCTACATTTTGAACTTTGTAATGGACTCATCTACTACAAAGGCAAAGTCTATCTTGTGCCTACATCAAGCTACAAGAAGAGGGTGTTAGAAGAGATGCATTCTTCTCCATTTTCGGGGCACATGGGGCTGTTTAAAACCTTTGAGAAGGTGCGGAAGAGTTTTTATTGGAAGGGAATGTGAAAAGATGTGTATACTTTTGTGACAAGTTACTTGCCTTGTCAACAAAACAAGGATCCCACGCATAAGCCGCCCGGTGGTTTGCTTCAGCCTTTGCCTATTCCCGATGGCAAATGGATACTCATCTCCATGGATTTCATCTCACGAGGCTTCCTTATACAAGGAGGGGATGGATATTATATATGTGGTGGTAGACCACTTGACAAAAAGTGGCGCATTTTATTCCTTCCAAGGTCAAATTTTCAGCATCTATGGTTGCAAAATAGTTTGTGGATCATGTGTTCAAGTTGCATGGAGTGCCACAAGAAATTGTTAGTGACCGAGATGTGAAGTTTATGAGGTCATTTTGGAGGACATTATTTGAGATCATGGGGATTTTTTTGACACCTAGCACCGCCTATCACCCCAAAATCGACGGACAAACTGAGAGGGTGAACAAGTGGGTGGAAACTTAAGGCACTATTGCCATTATACACAAGGTGTTTGGGATGAGTGGTTTCTGCTTGTTGCTGAGTTTTCTCATAATAGCATGCATCATGAGAGCATTGGCATGTCACCTTGAGGAACTTTAAGGGTACAAAGTGAATATGCCAAGAAGGGGTGAATCCTAATGCAAAAGAGGAGATGGAAAGTTGAATGCACTCTTGGAACAATGCAAAGCTAATATGAAGCAAGCTCAAGAAAGGATGAGGCATTATGTTGATGCTCATCGTCTCGGAGGCCATTGGAGTTCATGAAAGGTGATTGGGTATTCTTGAGGATTCCCAAGACAAGATATGGTTCTCTCAAGGGCACGACAAATACCAAGCTAGCTCTACTATGGGCCATACAAGGTGGTGAGGCGTGTGTGGTGAAGTTGCTTATCGATTGAGATTTCCATCAACCTCAAAGATTCATGATGTGTTCCATGTATCACATCTCAAAGCTTCCCTTTGGTCAGAGGTATTTGTGCAAGATGAATTGCCTCTAGTGGATGAGGAGGGAATGATTGAGTATGTGCCAGAAGCGATTTTGGGTACAAGAGAAAGAGTCCTTCGCAACCGTACATTAGTGGAGTACTTGATCAAATGGCGAGGGCTACCTAAGGAAGAAGCTTCTTGGCAACCCGCCTCTACATTGGAAGGATTTGAAGGGTTGTTGGATGCATTTTTTATCTCTAATGAGGTGAATAGTGAATTAACTTGTTGGAAATTACTGTAAAATCACTGTGGACAGCCCTATACCCTTGGGAATTGGATGCATAATAATTGGAATCTACTCAAGTTTCTTATGCCATTATGGGAAAGAAGTTATGGCTTGTTTTGAGGGCTTATTGAGCATTTTTCAGCCATACATGGTGTGAGCATGAGCTTCAATATTGACATACATGATTTTGATATCCCATACATGGTGTGAGCATGATGAGCTTCAATATTGACATAAGTCCATTGACATATACTCCATCCATGAGAATTGTAATTGTACATATCAATGGTTTCGATGGTTTGTAACAAAGTGGAATGGTCTTATATGAATAATGGGCCCAAGGCCAATTGACCATGCCCATGGTGGACAGCACTTATGATAGTGTGAAAAGAGAGGTCTTGTATATAGGCCACATGCACCATATTTTGGTACCTTTTGATCTTTTAGTGTTATTCTCAGAGCTCAAATTGAGAAAAACCAATTGTAATTTTGCCTAGCATTGAATATAAAGATTTAATTTTTTTAAGTTTTAGTAAAACAAATTAATTTATGCATTTTTTATAAAAATCGGTTGGGCTTGAAAGTCATTCTTTTTTTCACTAGTTTGAAAAATAAAATCTAACACTGGCTCTTAGCCATAAACCTCCCTAGGCTCCCCTAGGACTATGTTAAAATAATACACCAAAATATCATGTGACATTAGGGATATGAGCATATGGTCCTAAGGTCTAAATACCTAATTTGGCGCACAAGGTTTCTGGGCATGGCCATGCCTCCAAGATGTTGAAAATTGTGGTGCCATCCATTGAGGGCAAGGTATGAATAGAGGACCAAGATCACGAGCATGCAGCCACATCACACTTGGACATTATCCCACATGAGCACATAAGAGGTGTACCCTCTTCATATAAAAAGGGTCATTTTCAAACAATGAATACAAGCCTCTCTATGAGTACAAGTTTCCATCTTGTAACCTAATTGTGCTTGAGTCAAGCTTGATTAAGTCATTAGGATCATCATTATGTTGTTAATTAGGCTACACCAACCTAGGATTAGTGTTCTTTAATCATAATAATTAGAGTTAAGCACACCATAGCCATGCATACTTGAGGATTCATGTTCAATCTTTTGACATGGTATTGGAGCTACTCCTCTCCTCATGAGCTTCTCCACTAGCTTAGCTTTAGTCCTCTCTAATCATTTTTAGTGTTAATCAAGCTCATTAAGCTAATCAACCCCAAGCTTATCCACACACCTCCTTGTGGACCAAATTTTAAGAGCTCCATTCTCCCTATCCTTATAGTCATTTCCCAAGCCATTCAAGGGGCACCTTTATCACTTCAAGGAATTGCATTTCACCACAGGAATCAAACGATTTTGACACCATCTGCTCAAATCCTGTGCTTCTCTATTGATTGGTTTTTTGCACCATTCGCCCTATTTGCGCCGGATTGAGCTATGTCCCTTTAGGGGTGCCTTAGTAGCTATCTCCAACCAAGGTTTCATCCCATTTTATCCCACAAGTCATGACACTAGAAGAAAGAATATAGTTAGTCATTTTCTGCCTAATGCACCATTTTTAGGGTTGTTTGAGCTACCTCTCTCTCTACTCTAATCTTCACACCTCATCAAGGCTAAGAGGTCTATGCAAAAACCCCTATCAAGATTCCTTTCCATAAGCTCAATGGATTCCTCCAAACTCTAGTCATGTGAATTACCCTCCTGTTTTCTCACTAAACGTAATCATTAAGTGGTGATTAGTCAAATTGGGTTCAATTGAGAGTAAAATTAGTATCTTTGGGATATACACGCATCAACATTCATCATTTGTCATTTGGTTGGGTTTTGGGAAGCTTTCAAAGCAAGCTTCATGGGTCACATAATTACTTGCCCATAACATTTAAATTGCCACTCTTGTAAGCAATTAGACACTACCAAACTCTGATAAGACCTTCGTAATGGTATCAAGCACTATCATGAATATTGAGAAGTTATCTAGGGAAGGATTTCACACATGGGCCACACAAAAGATGTATCTTCTCACCTACAAAAATTAATTAAGAAGAATGCACCTACTAATCCAACTAAGGATTGGACTAAAAAAAATGAACATGCATTGTCATTAATTGGATTGCACTTGGGCACTACCCTTATTCCTCACATTAATTCCAAAACCACCGCAAAACAAGCATGGAATGAGTTAAATTAAATATTTGGTTCCAAAGCCAAAAATCAAGAAATCCATTTGAAAAAAAGAAGTTTACGGCTTAAAGATGAAATTTCATGTCACTAGCATAATTCATAAGCAAAATGAAAAGTCTCATGACCCAATTGGATGGCATTGATGCAAAGATAGGTGAAAGAGAATGCACTTGCCATACTTATAAAAAGCATTCCAAAGGAATATGGTGCACTAGTGACCACTCTAAAGAATTTACTTGAACCAACATTTGAGGGTTGTATTTTATCACTACTTGAAGAAGAGAAGCCGCTAAAAATGGAACACAAAGTACATCAAGGGAACAAGCATTCTATAAAGACTGCTACCACTATGGAAGGAAATGACACTTCAAAAGTGAATGTGGATGGCTCCGGTGTGGTCCTCGCTCTAGGAAACTCGAGGACTGCCGACACAAACACTAGGGTTGGGGAGAAGAAAGCGTGGAGGGCACTGGTGGTTGGAGCTGGAGGACACCGATGGTCGGAGTGGTTGGAGGGCACTGGCAGTTGGAGCATTGAAGGGCACTGGCAATGATGGTGGTCGGAGCAGTCAGAGGGCACCGACAGTTGAAGTGGTCGGTGGAGTGTGAAGGACATGGCTTCCTGTCCACAGGTCGCCCACTACTACTCTATTCACCGTCCCGATGAATGCCATAGAAAAACAAAACAGGTGGTTCTCTGGCAAGCTAAACTCTAGGCAAAACATCCGGTGGAAAGGCTCCCAAGTATACCTCATACAATGATCCTTCCAAGCAACCTTCTTTCTAGAGAGATGCACAAATAATAAAAATGATTCAAGTAGGCTCCTGGGCAACTTCATCCAGTAAGCGAGCTGTAGAAAAAATGATTGAACTGAGAGCTCTTGGACACTTCATCTAGCAAGCCATTTCTGAGAGCTCATGTGGGCACTTTATCCAGTAAGCTATTTCTGAGAGCTCCTAGACACTTCATCCAGCAAGCCAACACTTCCTGTATTACCATGTCATCCCCTGGGCAAAGCATCCTCCAGCAGGAAGGTTAACACCAACAAAAGCACAAAACCAATCTAAACAATAATCACTGGCCACTTCGTCCGGGCAAAACTTCCGACACGAAGCCCAGGCATACAAAGATACAAAATGAAACTTGGCCATGGCCAGTACATGAAGATCCACTTTTCAATAAACAAAAGCTTTGTATGGAGTAACAGACTGCAAGGCCTTAGTGGGACACTTGTTGAGTACATATGCAGCACACATGACAGCCTCAAGCCAAAACGCATGTGGCAAAGCTTGGCTCTTGACCATACATCGTGCCATCTCCATAAGTGACCTATTTTTCCTCTCAGCAACACCATTTTGCTAAGGGGTATAGGGCACTATACATTGGTGTTTTATCCCACGACTAGCCAGAAATGCATCAAACTCTTTAGACATGTACTCCCCCCCCCCTCGATCAAAACGGAGGGTGCCCACAGTACAATTGGATACATTTTCAACCATAAGTAAAAACTGTTTGAAGCACAAAAACACTTCGGACTTTGCCTTTAGTGGATATACCCATGCATGCCTTGAGTAATCATCAATGAAAGTCACGAAGTACAAGTGTTTACCAAATGACGGAGTTTGCATAGGCCCACATACATCACTGTACAAGTTGCAATTTATGAGTGGCCCGTATAGAACCATCCTTTGGAAACGCAGAGAACGCTGCATTTTGCCCAAAATACAGCCTTCACAAACATATTAAATTTCTCCAAATGCAGCAAACTAGCAAACTTTAGATGACCAAAACAAGCACGCCATAGTTTTGCATCTGAAACTGCCTTTTCATCACAGAAACTGCATTTCCTGAATCTTCCACACACTTGTCATAAGAATTGAGCCTATACATCCCACGAAACAAGGTGCCAAATGCAATAATCGTATCACCAGAAGTCAAATCATGAATAGTATATCTGTCATCCACAAATTTGACTACAAATCCAAGTCTAGCAAGCACAGAGACAGACAATAGATTCTTCTTTATCCCTGGCACATACAAAGTATCTGAAAGTGTGAAAGCGCTGCCATTTGTAGCAGTAAGCATAATTTTACCAACACCCTTCACTGGGTAAGAAGCATTATTGGCACATGTGATAGTATTCCCATTAGGGATAGCCTCAAGACAAGTGAACATATCATGATACGAGGTAATGTGCTTTGTAGCACCACTGTCAAAATACCATACATCAGAGTCAACAGAAACTGCCAAACATGCATCATGTATAGTTGGGTCATATTGGCAATACACGCTAAACGCCCATTCTGTATCCAACACAACATTTGCAGAGTCTGCATTTGTAGAAGCATCCGCTATTGTGGTTGCATTTGACTCTTTCTTCTTTGTCTCTTTAGCCTTTAGCTTCTTAGGGCAATTCTTAATGACATGAGTTGCCTTACAATAGTTGCACCTCATTTTTTTCTTGCCTTTATCAAGAGCCTTCTAAGACCTATTGTTGCTACCTTTGGAAGGAGAAGAAGTTGTAGACCTACTAATAGGAGAGAAACAGTGGAAGGGGCTGCCTTACCACTTCTTTTCTGCTAGGTAGCAAATGCTTGATCAACTACATATGCTGCCTAGCCCTATTTTCCCTGGACTGCGCTTCTCAAGAGCTTGTTGACTAAAGTGTCATTCTTGACAACATCACGTCTGTCCTCAGTAACAAGTCTCCACGTGGAAGCAAAAGTCTGATATGACTCAGGTAAAGCATCAAGAACAGTCTGCACAAGAGAATGATAAGGAATAATCTCACCTCTACAGAAATCAACTGTTCCTTGAGATCTTTAATCTCAGCAAGAAAAACATTCATGTCATCATCTTCCTGCATAATCTTCGATTCTAGCTCTTTACGCAGGTAAGAGATTTTTGCCTCGATTTACGACTTGCATACAAACCAGCTAGAATATCCCAAGCCTGTTTTGCTATTTTAGCTGAACGAATATGTGGGGTGATGTTACGTTTGATAGAAAGTGCAATCAAGGCATGAGCCTGCGCATCTTTACCATCCCAACAACGAGCTTGTTCATCAACAGTGGGTAAAACAGCAGCAACAGTAGAGCTGCTAGAACCTGCAACATCCTCCAACAGATCCTACATCCACAGAGCCTGGACGTACATCCATACCCTGCACCATGTTCCACACTCCTTTTGCAACCAAAACATGTTACATCATATATGCCCAAAGTGGGTAGTTGTTGTCTCTATCCAATTTGTCATCAGCAGACAACATGTGAAATACATCATTGGTGTTATTAGCCATGGCCACTGACTAAAACTGATGTAAAAGCTACCTGTAATGAAGCAAAGATTGAACAAAAAACAACTCGTGCTATGTAGCACGGTCCACAATAGAATACGTATGCCTGTTTTGCAAAAAACTGCACTGTCAAAATTTTGCACAAAATGAGTAAAACACCTGTGCAGAACTTGAAATGAAAAAACAGAGTCCGAAACGACCTACAGAGTATAGGAACTTGCAAGCGCTCGTGAAAGCTCACCTCAATCGAAGAACGTGAGTCGTAGGGTGCTAGCGGCGTAGCCCTGGGAGCCGATGCCTGCTCTGATACCAATTGTTGGAATTAGGGTTGCAAGAAAGCACACAAAGCTTGGAGAAGAAGAAGCACGAATGCACACAACACACAATGTATTAGATTGTGTCAATGTACAAAAGATAAGTTAGCCCTAGTATGATGGGCGTATATACAAGCCGGGGGGAAAAAACCTCCTAAAGAGGGAAAAAGTGCCCCAACGGTCCTAAGTGTGTGCACACACATCACTGCCTATATATATGGCAACAAGAGGTTTACTGGCAGAAAACCTGATTTGTCTCATCTGAAAGTCTTTGGATGCATTGCATATGTGCATGTGTTAGATGAGCTGAGAACTATATATAGGCAGTGATGTGTGTGCACACACATCACTGCCTATATATATGGCAACAAGAGGTTTACTGGCAGAAAACCTGATTTGTCTCATCTGAAAGTCTTTGGATGCATTGCATATGTGCATGTGCTAGATGAGCTGAGAACTAAGCTGGATCCAAAAGCTGAAAAAATGTGTGTTTATTGGGTATTCCCTTGAGCAAAAGGGATACAGGTGTTATAGCCCTGCTACACGTGAGTTGAGGGTAAGCAAGGATGTTGTTTTTGATGAGATGATCAGCAAAGTATGATGCTGAAAAAGAAGTTGTTGGGGGCTGATGTGAGTGGAAATATGGTTGCACAGAATGCAAGTCAGCAATCACAGACTTTGAGTGGACCAGGAGAGTCCTCATCTAGTGGTCCAGTTGATAGACCATGGAGTGGCAGGCTGCTAATACCAATCCTACAAATGTGATTAGTACATCACATAAAGGCAAAGAGAAAGAGGTTGAGCCCCTTAGTATGCCTGACATTTCTCTGCAGGGCATTCTCATGTTGATGGAGAGTCTAGTGGCTCAAAGATGAGCCTTGATGAGGATCTTGGGATACCAGCTATGAGAACACCTGGTGTAAAGAAGATGGAAGCCATGAATGCAAAGCTGCGAAGATCTGGGAGAGTGAAGAATCCTATGCAGAGGTTTACCTATGATGGTTATGTGGCACATCACTATGCATACATGGCAAAAGTTATACAGGTTGTAGAGCCCACATGCATTGATGAGGCTGTTGAAAATGTGTGTTGGGAGAAAGCTATGGATGAGAAGATGGATGCACTATATGAAAATGAGACTTGAGATTAGTGCAATTGCCTGAAGGCGAGAAAGCCATTGGATGCAAGTGGGTGTACAAAGTAAAACATAATAGTGATGGAAGCATAAGCAAGTACAAGGCTAGATTGGTAGCCAAAGAATATGCGTAGACATATGGCATTGATTATGAGGAAACTTTCAGCCCAGTTGCCAAGATGGCAACAGTGAGAGTTGTGATAGCAGTGGCTGCGTCAAAGCAATGGTCTTTATATTAGATGGATGTAAAGAATGCATTCTTGCATGGGGATTTGCAGGAAGAGGTATATGTGTTGCAGCCACCTGGTTATGAGGATGTGAGTCACCCCCCTCGAGCATGTTTGCAGGTTGAAGAAAGCCTTGTATGGCTTAAAACAAGCACCAAGAGCATGGTCTGACAAGATTTTTTAATATCTTATCACTATTGGCTTTCATGTAGCCAATGTAAATTTCTCGCTGTTATGTGAGACACAGTGATAGAGGGGTTGTGCTTGTTATCATCTATGTAGATAACTTGATCATTACGAGGGACCATGATGTAGTTATCTTTGATGTAAAGATCTTGCTTAGACAGAAGTTTGAGATGAAGGATCTGGGGGAGTTCAGATATTTCTTGGGCATTGAGGTGATTAGGTCACCACATGGTATTGGATTACTGCAGAGATAATATGGCTTGGACATGTTGTCCAAGTATGGTATGACAGGCTGTAAGCCTATCTTAGTGCCATTGGATCAGAATGGCAAGTTGAGTGCAGATTCAGGAGGCAATTTTGGAGGATCCTACTATGTATAGGCGCATAGTAGGAAGCTTGATCTACATGACGATCACTAGGCCAGATTTGAGCTATGTTGTTGGGTTGGTGAGTCAGTTTATGCAGGTTCCTCGGAAGCCACATTTGGATGCATTGAGACGCATACTAAGGTATGTGAGGTCTACTTTGTATTGTGGACTATTTTATGAAACTGGGATAGAGATATGTGTACATGGGTATGTGAGGTCTACTTTGTATTGTGGACTATTTTATGAAACTGGGATAGAGATATGTGTACACAGATGCTGATTGGGCTAGTAGTATCTCAGATAGAAGATCTACTACTAGCTTCATGTTTTCTTTGGGGAGTGCTGCTGTGACTTGGAGTAGCAAGAAGCAGCTTACGGTTGCTCTATCCAGTACAGAGGCCGAGTACAGAGGTGCTGCTATGGCAGCATGTGAGGTAGCTTGGTTGAGAAAGCTACTTGCAGATTTGGGTCTATCAGTATAGATAGACAAGTTGTCATTTTTTGTGACAACATTAGCAGTATACAGTTGGCTAGGAACCCAGTTTTTCATGCTCGCACGAAGCATATAGAGGTCCACTACCATTTTGTCTCAGAGAGAAGGTTTTGGCAGGGAGACGTTGACCTTGTTTATGTTAGCACACAGGATTAGGTCGCTAACATCTTCACCAAAGCATTGGGTACAGAGAAGCTCCGCAGATTCAAGGCTTCGCTTGGTGTACGTGAGATGGAGTTGAGCTCGAGGGGGAGTGTTAAGATATCGAGCTCATCTACTGAGGTGGTGGACACTGATGACCCGCCTGGGGGATAGGTCCCACACTTACACCACTGGCATGGTTGGTGAGATCATGGGTGATATGTGACCAGTGGGATGACAGGCTGTGTGACAACAATTCTAGAGATTGGCATAGTTATAGCGCTAGCTTATTTAGTTGGGTTCACACTATAGAGAACCCTAGTATGTATTTGGTTGAGTACCTTTTTGTATTGTGTATACTCTTATCTTTGTATATGGTGTGTTGAGTGCTGTGTGAAGAAGAAGAAGATTTTCAGTCTCTCACCTTGTGTGTTCTCTTTTAGGGTTTTGTGAGTGTGTGTATGTGCTTGTTTGCAAGAGCTCAAGCTCTCTTCTCCCCTGCATCTTTTCAAATTTGAGGCTACTGGTTGGAGGCCAACATGATCGATTTTGACCACACTAGTCCAAAATCGAAGAGCTCGATGTCAGCTTTTCGATGATGAGTCCTAGAATGCCTTCATTGGATATACGGTTTAGGAGATACGGCCCTCCAAATAGGGGTGGTTTCCAGAGTCCTTTTTTTGCCGCGTAAACTTATGTTTCACGCCGTGAAACACTCTTCACGCATGAATCGGACTTCACGTGGGAATTAAATTTTAATTTTTTTGGGCCCCGTGAACTTCTGTTTCACGCCGTGAAACACTCTTCACGCGTAAACTGGACTTCACGTGAAAATTAAATTTTAATTTTTTTTCGGATTTTCGTTCACGTGATTGCACTACGCCTCCTCTCACCTCACTTCACACACACACACTCACTAGCATGCATTAGGGAGAGAGATTAGCAAGAGGATTAGCAAGAGGATTAGCAAGAGAAAGACTCAATTGCACAATGGGAGAGAATGTTGTATTATGAGAGAAATTCACTTATATACATGGCCATAAGCATTCACACTCACTGAAACTGTGGCCGTCTGGGCACTTTAGGCTCTTAAGAGGCCTATTGCTATTACAATGACTACTCTCATACTTATCTTACTACCACACGCTCTTGAAGCGGGAATTGTCATAAATACTCCGTCACACCATTACGAGCGCCCGTCCAAGTTGTAGCTTTGGACACTATTTCTTGATATCTTGAATATATGACCCTTTGGTGTATCTATCGACTCCTTGATGTAAGATAATGGCGGTAGCTCTTGTTAATCCTAGAATTGGATTAACATTGGTGGTCGAAGAGCACGGTAGATTGTGTAGAGCATAAGTCTTGCATGTCTAGCCAGTGAGGTCGACTCATCCTTGGCGGGTATACTTCCCTGAGCGGATCCACGCTCCCTTCTCCCCAACTCTAGTGTTTGTGTTGACAGTCCTCGAGTTCCCTAGAGCGAGGACCGGCGGAGCCATCCATAGCTAAGATAGAATTCGGCAATCACGATGGGATTATCCTAGAGGTTAAGGATAGTCTCAAAATTTTTGCTTTTTCTTTCTTGGTGATTTTTGATCATGGTGAGAGGAGTGTTGTGCATGACCCCGAAGACTAGAGCTTCTGGAGGTGATTCACCCCTTCATTCTCATCTTCAAACTATTCGTCGTAGGATTTTTCCCCATTCCCTTACTCTTCCCTCAACATCTTCCTCTTCTAACCCTCTGGTAGCTCTAGGGCCAGAGCCATTGGCTACTATCCTTAACCTGAAAGTAAAGATACCAGCCTTCAAAGGTACTATCACTGAAGATGCGGAATACCATGTGCAGTGGTTCCTCACTATATGTGACTCAGGAGGTCTCAACCGAGATGATGCGTGCTTGGTCTTGTTCTCAACGGCACTAGAAGAAAGTGCCGACCAGTGGTACAGTTAATTTCCTATCAACCACTTCTCGGATTGGGCCACCCTCAGGCTATAGTTCTTGGCTACCTTTCAGCCTAGGAACTACTTTGATCTCATTATGTAAGAGCTCAACCAACTCTCGATGAAGGCGGGGGAGTCAGTGGCCCAACTTGTCACAATAGCTAAAGTTTTGGTCACTCAGCTACCCCAAGATCCTGGAAACTACATGGTACAACAGTGGGTGCTTTGAGCACTCCCTACTCAAATGACAATGAAGATGAGAGAGACCTTTCCACCCCAAGGCACCCTGCAAGAATTCAAGGACAGAGCTACACAACTAGAGAATGCTCGCCTCATGGTGGAGCGCAGTACCTCTTGGTCCCCACTTATCCCCGGCATAACTTCACCTCCTCCAACTGTTCCTTTAGTCCCGATGGTAGCTTCTACATCCGCTTTCATGGACGAGCTAGCCAAGCTCAAGAAGGAGCTTGGCTAATTTCAAAAGGTCACAACAAGAGGACATGGCCATGGCGGCGCTCAGGAAGGAGATCGAGTAGCTCAAGGTCAAAGATCACAAGATGAGTCCATGGTGCCTGGTATGTAGCTCGCAAGGCCATCTTCCGAATGATTGTCCCAACAAGAAATATTGCTCATTTTTCTCAAAGGCAGGCCATGAGGACAAGGAGTGTTACTACCTCAAGGGACATCACCTTATGCAACAACAACAACTTAAGTAGGGTGCCTCCCCACTTAATCCCTTCGCGAAGACTACATGGTGACCCCAACTAGTAGTGCTTCAACTTTGCATTCAACCTGATGATTGCACAAAAATTGTGTACCAAGTGCTTGTCGCTTTCCAAGCATAGATTCCCTGGTTCCTCTTTCCAAATCCCTCGAACCAATCACATGTAGGCATAACATAACCTTCAAATATTTCCAACATACATGTGACCATTTACATTCCATACATCCAGTGTCATCATTTCCATCATTTCAAGATGTTCTTTATGACCTGAAAACCTGCTTTTAAATTCTAACATCTCACAAACAAAAGATGGCATACGGCATAACTATAACATGCTCATGAATTCCAAAATTCGATCGAGTAGAAAGTAAACCAACTTCCCAGGGCTTAAATGTATTTTTGATACCTTTATTCCACAAATCTCCAAGTTCCAAAACCTTTAACTCATTCTCCAAAGCCTTTAACTCCTTTTCCAAAACCTTTAAGGATATATGAGTTATACGATTTTTCTAAATCGTAGGAAGTAGTAACAAAATTAAAAAAAACCACTTATCTGAAGGTATTCAAGTAAAATTTTTCTTTGATTTTATTTTGCTAATCTCTAAAGTCGCTTCACTGCAGACTGCGCGATGAAGAGAACGTGGAAAAACTGAGAGCATCTCTTTCAATAGTACTCAAATCCCTCTTCAATTCTAGCATCTACAAGCTATGAACAGTAGATACTGTCTGGATTTGAAAATCTCTGGTAGATGGCGACTGGTTCTCCTTTTTTCTACAGACTGTGAACTCCCATATGCGCCCTCCCTCACATCTCTGGTTTTTCCTCATTTTGCCGCAAGGAAATCGGCGCCCCACCACCTTTTGCAGCCCAAAAATTGCGATTTTCCATTTTAAAATACTGCGCCTGCTTATATTCTGCATAATACCCGAAAATTTCCAAAAAAAATATTCTTTTTTTTATACCACGCAAGCTGCCACCCGCCACCTTGCATATACGTTTCCAGCAGCTGGCGCTTGCTTGTCTTTCCATTCTCATTACCTCAACCTTTTTCGCATCCTCCTGCATAGCAGCATCTACATAGATGTTAGACATACAGATATAAGATGCAAGATCCTTTTCATCCAATCGCACTGCATGTTCGAAGTTATGGCGTCCAAGCTCGACATTGCCTCATGTTCGACAAGCTCCCAACACAGTATGCCAATTCACAATACCAGGATGAAATGGCATCTTCTTAATCAAAGCTACCGCCTTGTCTACATGGCCTGCCCGGCCAAGGAGATCAACAATGCAAGTGTAATGCTCAAGAGTTGGGATGAGACCATAGTCATTGCTAATGGCCTCAAAGTACAAGGACCTTTTTCCATTAGACCTGCATGACTGCATGCATTTAGAACACTACCGAATGTAACCAGATTTGGCTTGATACCTTCCCCGATCATTCTGCCAAGCATATGAAAAACATTTTCACTCTCTCCAAGCTTAAAGTCTTCTGGCATCAAACCTTCCAGCATCATCAGTTGAAAAAAAATCCAAAGTATTCTGATTATATCGATTCTGAGCAAGCACAGAAATCATGGCATTCCAAGACACGATATCTCAAAAGGGCATCCTTTCAAAACCAATCCTCACATCATACATACTTTTGCATTTCCATATATGTTAAGAAGGGTGTTCCCTACTACAAGGTCTACCATATGCATAAAACTCCATAATTCACACCACACTCATGTACAGAGGCTTCGAGACCTGGCTCAGCCTCAGCTCGTCTTATTGAACCTCATTTACAATATGAACATATGTACTTAGGCATCATATAATGACTCGTCATGGCATAAGGGTGTTCCCTACTACAAGGTCTACCATATGCATAAAACTCCATAATTCACACCACGCTCATGTACAGAGGCTTCGAGACCTGGCTCAGCCTCAGCTCGTCTTATTGAACCTCATTTACAATATGAACATATGTACTCAGGCATCATATAATGACTCGTCATGGCACTTAACCCCATGCATCTGGATTTGCATTTGATGGCTTCACATGCATGGTTTCACACCATAGACGTGCCATGGCACGACAGCGTTTATACGCAATAATACACGCATCAATACACGCTGCCATACACGCATTAATACACGCTTGGTAAAGAAAAACTGAAGAAAAACTGAATTCCTTTACAAAATTAAGAACTATTTTCTTACACGCAATAATACACGCATCAATACACGCTGCCATACACGCATTAATACACGCTTGGTAAAGAAAAACTGAATTCCTTTACAAAATTAAGAACTATTTTCTTAATGCCATACACGCATTAATACACGCTTGGTAAAGAAAAACTGAAGAAAAATTGAATTCCTTTACAAAATAAAGAACTATTTTCTTTAAACCATCTCATAGTACATTACAGTATACATCATTACACAATCCCACTACATGCATTTACAACAATGAAATATATTCAAAAATAAATCATGCATATGAGATGAGAATTAAAAGATAACACATACAATAGAAATGTCATCAATTTAGAACGATACAGTGAGACGGATTGGTTAGGGTTCGATCTCATCTTCAATAAGATCCATCCTTGCCAAACGATCAACATCAATATCCATTTGATCAATTTGTAAGGCTACGATTAAATTTATTCCACTATCGATATTTTGTACTCCATTGATAATGGTATCGATGTCCTGATCATCCTCATCAACATCACCATCGTCCTCAATGGTAGGGTCATTCTCACGATCATGAGAAATGGCACGCTCATCCTCATTATCATGCTCATCTCTTATTTCTTGATCATCGATCACAACATCTTCATTGGCATGTTCAACATCATCTTCATTGCGGCTTGTTACATCCTCCATATGCTCCATATCAGTGAATGTATTATACATCACTTTGGAACGTGGTGCAATAGGGATGACGTACCACCATTTAATGTCATGCACCATTGGTAGATAGATAACCTACTCAAATACACATACTACAGTAATTAATTAGCATATCAAAAGTCAAGGGGTACGCGAGCTTAGATATATATGTACATGAAACACATTAGTAAAAAAATGCATACCTGCTCACATTGTTGTGGTAATACGAGCCTATCTTTCTTTGTTTGCCAAAACTTTGTAGAGTCAATAGTTACATAGCCACTTGCATGGCGTTTTATCGTTGCATCAAGCCCTTTTTCCACCACGTTCATTTGCCATTTGACATCCAAAACATACACAAAGAAGCGACGAAAGTCAAGCCTAAATATGTCTTGGATTATGCCACAATAATCATCCATTTTTCCATTAGCTCCCTCAAAGGTACTAATGACACCGCAATCTTGTGTATTCCTCTTTTCATCAATTCTTTGTGTTCGAAAATGCTTGCCTTCACACCATATAGCATTGAACATAGTGCACTGGACTAAAATAGAAGCAATATTTGTGTAAGCAATGTGAATAAATATTAAAAGCAAATCACTTACAACTAATGCAAAACATTAGTTCTATGTACCTTTAATATGCATCCTCGTGCATACTCCCATTCTTCCGCCATGATATGCAGCCCCTCGTTGCTCTCTGCTCTCTCCATTTCCTCATGCAACCAATCAACATGGATATAATTCGGAAGTGTTGCTAGATGCTTAGGGTACGCCTTACGAGAGCCATGTTGTCTCCGAAATAGAGCTCTTTTTGCTTGCCTTTTTGTCTTTGCATCCTCATATCTTGTAACCCATCTGCTCATCACATCACTATTAAGGATGCAAGTGAAATTGAGATCATCAATCAATGTTTTGTCAATTACTTTACTCTGTCCTTTTCCTTGAGGCACAATAGAGGTCATCCTCAAGTCCTCTTCATTGCTCCATAGTTGTGGCAAAGAGCTGTCCACCTTACCAAGAAATTCTGAAATATATACAAGAGACTCTTGTATCAACCAACCCTCGGCCATGCTTCCTTCAGGCCTTGCACTTTGCATCACAAAGTCTTTTAAGGTCTTCATGAAGCGCTCTAGGAAGAATATCCAACGTGCATGCACAGTACCACATAAAGCGATTTCGTCCACTAAATGCACAATGAGATGTAGTTGACTTGTGAGAATGGTTCGCGGAAAAGTCTCCTCTACCAAACAAACCACCTCCACTGCCATAACACGTGCATCATCCAACGTGGCTGGATCAATTGCTTTGGAACTAACATATCTGAAAAATAAATAAATAGTACGTTATACCTCATGCACGTTCATTTTGCAAGGTATAATGAAGGGTGATCTGACATGGGTTTTACATACCTCACAAGCTCGCCCATCTTATAAATACATTTTTTCAAACTCTTATTTGCACAATGGTCGATGCTAGTAGGTAGTATGAACTGCGCACATAAGAGCACATGTATGTATGGTTTATGGCATTACAAAATTTAATTTCAACGTACAAGACTTGGAAAACACTTACTTGAAGCATCTTGTGCCAATCGTGGGACTTCAACCCATATAGTTGCTCCACGCCTCTTTTCTTAGTGGTTGTAAAGGCTCCCTTCAATGATCTCATGCATCCACTGTGGGAGTACGCAAAGTGGTGATGGCCTGCTTTACCTGCTTCTCCTCTTTCTTTGATATACTCCATGGTGCAGGCGGAAGACGAACGTGCCCACCCACCTCTCGTGGCCAAGCTTGACGCATACGTCCTGCGACCCGCAAGTCCTCACGTACGCTAACATTGTCTCGTTTACCAATAATATGTTCCCAAATACCAGATCCCACATTCTTGAAGATGTGCATAGGATCAAGAAGATGGTTGATCTTAAGATGGTTGATCTTAAGATGGTTGATCTTAAGATGGGTCCAATATGGTAGCCGAAAAAAATGGATTACCTACACAAGGGATTGCTCTATGTGACCTTTAATCCAATTAGAGACTACACAAAACAAGATTGAAAAAACATTACTATACCTGTTCATGCCATCTGGAGGAAGAATATTTATAGACTCCCAAATACGCTTCCAATCTTTTGCACGAAGTGTTTGTGGAGGAATGTTACTCTTACTAGCAACATATTTAGGATGATCTGAGGGGAGAAATTGATGATGATTATCGAATATGGTCTTACACAAACCGTCAGCATACTCATGTACTAACGAAGGGCCACAAACAGGACATGCATGTTTACCCGATGTTTTCAAACCTGTTAAAATATAAATAAAAGTTATAATTAATATATATAGCCAATAGTATTAGAGTAGGGAGGTAATTAGAATTCTTACCAGAACAATCGCTGTATCCTGGAAAGTCATGCATTGTCCACATAAGAACTGCTTTTAAGTCGAAGTGTCGAGAGGAGGGAGGCCTACTAATGTCCACCATTGCAACACCTCTCCATAGTTCCTCCAACTCATCAATCAACGGTTCAAGATAAACATCCATATGCTTGACTTTATGTTTCCCTGGAATTAGAAGGGATAACATAAGATGTCCCTTCTTGATCACCATTGATGGTGGAAGGTTGTAATTCACCAACACAACTAGCCACACGCTGTATGCGGTGCTTTTGAAACCAAATGGATTCACTCCATCCATACCTAGGCCAAGTCTCAAGTTTCTGGGCTCTGTTTTAAAGCTGGGCCACTCATCTTCAATATGCTTCCAAACAAGCAGGAGTGTCTGCGGGAATTCTCCACATGCCATCATCTGATCGATGTGAGGAATGCCATGACATGAGCTCTGCTATGGATTTGCACTTGAACATGTGTTTGATGCAAGGAATTATAGGAAAGTGTCACAAGACTTTACGAGGTACATCAAAACTCTTCATATCTGTTCTATACCTTGCTTCACCACGTGGGACAATGTCGAGCCTCCTTATGCGTCCCACGAAAGAGAATGCAATCATTGACGCATGCATGTATGCGATCATAATCCAATCCTCCAAGAGATGTCACATAGCGCCTCACTATGTCTCTTGAGGTGGGTAGTCTATTTCCCTTTGGAAGCATGTTTGATAATAGCCTGCATCCAATATCATCAATTATAATTATTCTTAAATCCTAAACCTTAAACCACTAATTCAAATTTGTAAGTTAGAATGCTTACTTCAATAATGCATCAAGACTTGCATTGCTCCATCCATAAACTGTTTGTATATTGAGTAGTTCAAGTGAAGCACGTAAAATAGAGAATGTGCACCCTTCAAAAACCGGTGTCGATGAAGCCTTGTAAAGATGCTCTTGTTCCATATCATCGTCGTCCATACCTTTGGGATCATCCTTAAAAAGATTCCGCACCATATCATCAAGCACTTCCTCTTCCACAACTTCGTGGGATGCAGGGCTATTGTCATCCCTTTCCCACTCATCTCTGACAATAGATCCCGAAGCTCCAGCATCATCTCGTCGACGCTTTGCGTGCTCTCGTCGCACGTAGGGCACCATGTTAGGGTGTGGTAGTGCATCCTGCTTCAATTAGAGTTTATATATTACAACTCTATTAATTTAATTTGGATACCATGAGTCATTTGAATACCATCAATTTACATATACTCACCTCTAAACCTGTTTGATTCCATTCTCCATACATGGAGATGTGATTCAAGGTAATTCGACGTGCTCGTACAATGCATCCTTGACATCGATTACACATACATTTGATCCGTTGTCCCAACCACACATCGCGATTACGATGACGCATTGTCTCATCTTCCCCAGAACTGCTTGAGGAGGTTGATGACATCCTATGTACAAACCAGAAAACACAAAATCATAATATGTTTTTAATGAAAGTATAAAAATCGCGTGTATTAACGCGGCTATTTCCTAAAAATTGCGTGTATTAACGCGGCTATTTCCTAAAAATCGCGTGTATTAACGCGCGTAATTCCTACAAAACGCTTGTATAAACGCAGCTAAATTATTATACACGCAAACATACACACGTTTATAAACGCGACGATTTGTTTAAACTAAAAATAGCCCGCCGTCCCCAAATAAAGATTTTGAACTAACATACCTGTTCTTTTTCGTTTTTGCCTCTTCCAACAGAAACGAACCCTAAGTGCAAGGAGGGAGCAGAGAAGGAGCACACACGGGAGGAAGCCGACCAAGAAAGAAGACTCACTTTTTCAGAGGTGAGTCAGTTTATTCTTTGCCTTGTCTCCTTCCTCAGATTTGTTTATGCTATTTTCTCTTTGCTTTTTGGGTTTGTCTCCGTCCTTTTGCTTCTGTGCACACGATTTTGGGTGAACGATTCTGATAGGGGCGACAGTGGGCCTTTTATAAGGACACATTGTCAGAGGTCGGTCCCTTTCAAAATTTTTTTTGCACAGGTCGCGTGTAGAAACATGTGTAAAAGCGCGTGTATCCTGTTTGCAGAGTCTGTTCACGCGGATATACATGCATTTCTAGACGGGTGTATACACGCGTTTTTTGACGGGTGTATACACGCGTTCCTGGACGGGGGTATACACGAGACTGCATTTCCTATTTCTATGGTTTGCAGGCTGATAGGTGACTTGAATGATGATATTTGTGGGAGTCAAGAGACAGCCCATGATGTACATGAGGATTATTTTTGCAGGTTCTTTATGGATATTCCAGGTTCTTCATCCGATCCATTTGCGTAAAGCAATTGGCTGATGGAGATGCTAAATCATTTTGGGCACCATCCTGGTCCAGTTGAGCTTACAGAGTACATGTATGCCCATCCCCCTCCTTCCATGCCTGGTGTCTATACCCCTATCGCGAGTATCCAGGGCACTCCAGTGCCGTCTATGCCTACGAGTCCGACGAGATGGCATGCAGCTTCTCCTCTTCCACGTCCACCAAGGAGACATACCTCGTCCCAGACACACTCACGCACACACTCACAGCCACACTCACAGCCACCATCACGTGCTCCCTCAGCCACCGTCACGTCAGGGCTCAGAGCCATCGTCACGTAGACAATCCCCCAGTTGTGACTCCACCCGCAAGCAGTAGGAAGAGTGGGAGTGGAGGATGCGGCGGGTGCTTTGGTGGGGGAGGTGGGGGAGGTGGGGGAGGTAGTAGGGCACGCGGTGAGAGAGGAGATAGAGGGAGAAGAGTTAGAGAAGACAGTTCGGAAGAGGAGGAGATGACAGAGGTGGAGAGAGTGATCTGCTATGATGTGACGGATAGGGGCAGGATAGTGATCTGCTATGATGTGACGGATAGGGGCAGGATAGTGATGGATGCGAGGGGGGAGGGAGGTAATGGAGTACATGCATGGGGTAGTATCAAACTTGTATAGAAATTGTTTTATTAAATTTAAAGATCAAAATAGCCGATTAGTTGGGGAGGTGATAGAGGCTGTACATAGTCGGTACCCCAATCCCCCACATGCTACATTCTCGGATGTATGGGGAAGGACGCGAATAAGGGAGATCTTAAGTAATAAAAGATCTCACCTTAAAAAACTCGCGTACGATGACCGGCTAAATGTAGCTGCGGGTGGCTATCCTGCCGAGAAACCTGCCACTGCACACAAACGCGAGTGGAAGGAGAGGCAAAGAAACGAGCAGAGGGTGGCGTGAAGAGCAGGCAGCATGTGGAGGCACGACGGATCCAGATGGAGACCATTGGATCTTCACATTTCAGATCTGGCGGCATCGAGTCATGGGAGGCAGAGTTCGTATCTTGCCACTTTATTTGATTGTTTACTTGATTCATTGATTCTATGATTGTTTTAATCTTACAAATTGTGTTGATTATGATACAGCCGCCGACGGGTTACGGGGAGGAAGCCCACAACCCACGATACTGCGTATGCTCGCCGTCATAGCAGACGTGACACGTGGGCCATCTTCAGAGCCGAGGGACGTATTATGGACGCGCAGTTTGAGATGGCCATGAGACCATACGGTCGACAGGTACTTGAAAATTCTAAACGAATGATTTTGGTTTATTGAATTACATATATATATACTTATATACTATATATTACTTGAACAGGCACAAGCTGCTGATGATCCACCCGCCGCCACTGCAGAGGGTAGACGTGAGCACTACTCATCGGACATTCCGACCGATGTGAGATCATCTGAGCATGGAGGGAGCACCGAGTCATCATCTGGGTCTGAGAAGTATTCAGACTTATAGTATTACAATGAAAATGAGCAGGCTAGAGGTATGCCTAAATGGCTGGTGCAAACCTTGCGTGATAGTAAAATTGATGCACCGATTTCTAGTCATACTCGTTCAGGTTTTGGGTTGTTGCAAGATTAGGGTGTCCAGTTTTATCCAGTTTCTGCTAGACTGGGACAATACTTGGAGAGTAAATTTTGGGGGGCAAGGTACTTAAAATGAGATCAAGCAAATAATAAAAAATATGCTTGCCCTTAAATTAATCCAATATAACTTAAATTAATATAAATTACTCTAATTAATCAAAATTAATTAAAAATATGATGAAATGATAAACAAATGATCTTTCCATACTTAGAGTGATCCAATTTATTTTTCCATAGATGCACCATTACAAGTACACAAGTCCCTATAGGTTTTAGATGATTCACATCAAAAATGTAATTTTACTAATTAGATTATTAATATTTGCAGGCCTTCTGATAGTCTGGAAGAATTTTGAAAAAGAGATCATTAAAAATCCAACCATTGGATTTGCAATTTTTACTAACCACCACATTCTACTAATATCTCAGTATCTACCCACTCTTTTTATCTACAAGATTGAGGATTTTAAGTGGTAGCTATTGTGGGTACAAAAAGTGGCGTATATTATAACACTTTAAAGACCTTGAAATATTTAAAGAAAATAGACAAATATTTTAAAATTTTCTCAAAAAATCAAGTTAAGCTCCATATTATGTGAAGATCTAAGGTACAAAGTGGGAATCTCATATGAGTTTATATGTAAAAGATATTAGCATTTTATGGAATCAGCTCAAATTTGGGACAGGGTGTATACATTGACTTTGTACCTAAGAAAATGAGGACTTTTGACTATCTAATGCTTAATCAAATTATGCAACTATATTTCCAACTTTGAATATGATGTTCCAACAAAAGAACTTGAAACGAAATTCCTTCATTTACTAGGAGAGATTAGCCACTAAAGGTAAACAAATGCCTGTTTTTTTACTGTTTACAGGGTGCCTGAGTGGACAAAATTGGGCACCCTGATCTTGCAACCACCCTTTTCAACATGCCTCTTATGCATCAGATTGTTATGTTTTGGCTGTGTCTAGTATGTGTGAAGAGAAAGAACTCTTTCTTTTGATGAGGCACAAAAATCAAAAAATTGGTTGGCTGCAATGCAAAGTGAATATGATGCTATAATGAAGAATGGTACATGGTCTTTGTGTGATTTGCCTATTGGTAAAAAGGTCATTGGATGTAAGTGGGTTTTTAAGTTGAAACGAAAGCCAGATGGCAGTGTTGATCGCTACTATAAGGCTAGACTTGTTGCAAAGGGTTATGCTCAAGAAAAGGGCATTGATTTTGATGAGACCTTTACTCCCACTTGTCATATGACTACCATTCGTAGCATTTGTGCATTGGCAGATCATAATGGTTGGAATGTACATCAGTTGGACATAAAGACTGCGTTCTTGAATGGAGATTTGCATGAGGAGGTGTATGTATCGCAGCCTCGTGGTTTTGTTCAAAGAGGGCAAGAAAACAAAGTGTGCAAGTTGAAAAAGGCTTTATATGGTTTAAAGCAAGCTCCACGAGCTTGGTATGAAAAGATACATGCATATTTGACTGCACATGGTTTTCAGAATAGTCCAACAGAAAGCACTTTGTATGTTAAATATGTGGATGATGTACATCTAATCATTGCTGTCTATGTCGATGACATGCTACTCATAGGACCGAATGAGAGTCATATTGCTGATTTTAAGGTTGATGTACATCTAATCATTGCTGTCTATGTCGATGACATGCTACTCATAGGACCGAATGAGAGTCATATTGCTGATTTTAAGGTTGATTTGAATGCCTCTTTTGAGATGTCAGATTTGGGGCATTTTCATCATTACTTGGGGATACAATTTAAGCAGTGTGATGGAGGTATTGCTTTGTGTCACACAAAGTATATTGAGACATTGTTGCGGAGATTTGGCCTTGAAGACTGCAAGCCTATTGTACTCCAATGGAGACAGGTTTGAAGTTGAGTCTTCATGATGCTAGAGATCACTTTGATGTCACACTCTATTAGACAGCTATTGGTTACCTTATTTATGTATGCATTACGAGGCCGGACATTCAGTTTGCAGTCTCACAGGTGAGCAGGTTTATGCATAGCCCAGGGTCTCAGCATTGGAAGGTAGTTAAACGCATCTTTCACTACTTGAGTGGCACCATACATCTTGGGTTGTTTTGTCCCAAGGGGGGATCGTTGCCGCCAAATTTACATGCTTTTTCAGACTCAGATTGGGCGGACTCAGATTGCGCTGGTTGTTATGACACAAGAGTGTCCACAAGTGGTTTTTGTTTCATGCTCGGTAGCTCATGCATATCTTGGTTGAGCAAGAAGCAACCTATTGTGGCCACTTCTAGTTGTGAAGCTGAGCCTTTGGAAATCCCAACTACCCCACTAAGGTACATGCATTGAACTTATGCTTAGAAGGAAAAGCTAGTCGATGGTTCATCGCATTGATGTCGGCGATCAAGACCAACTTCAAAACCTTGAAATCGGCCTTTATACATGGCTTTTTAAGACAAGGTGATCGGTGGAGTGCAACAACAAAACTCTATTCAATTGAACGTTAACCAAATGAATCCATTAGAGATTTTATCCTTCGGATAAAACTCTTGGACTCACGTTGTGAGTCATAGGAAAAATTAAACGATGTCCAATTGAGGAGATGTTTCATGATGGGCTTAAAGAATAACAGCTTACACAACTTTATCATTGTATCCAATCCAAAAACATTCGATCAATGTTGTAAAGAAGCAATACTTTTAGATGACAACATGGTAGAAGATGATCATGCTGTGAGATGTTCCTCATCTAAACTAAGTGAAGCAATGGCAAAAGAAAGACCGATCTCGGAATTGACATTCCCCAAATTCTATGCAGCCTTGCTTAAAACCTTACGGCTTACATCTTTAAGAGAGGATGAAAACCTTCAAAATTAGACATCCTTAATGCCTATAAAAATGACAAGCGAAATGCCTTGTGTTGAATGCAATCACTATGACCATCCCAATCCTCATTGTGCATACAAGGCACCTATTTTTCTATACTGCATCTATTGTAAAACCTTTGACCATGATACTAAAAAGTGTCCCGCTTCATCCACAATGGACTCAAAACCTCACGTGTACCAAACAAAAATAGTCCAAAGGGTAGAAACTGCTCATGAAGTAGTTAATCGAACACTTCAGTGTTTCTATTGTCGTGGACCTCACTAGGTGGTAGACTGTACACTTTGGAATACTTCCATAACCATAGTCACTGACACCTTGCGACCAATGTGTGAACAGTGTGGCATTGATCACATGTTCCAAGATTACCCAAGACAAGTTGCTGGCATTGATCACATGTTCCAAGATTACCCAAGACAAGTTGCTTCAATGCAACTTGTCTCACAAAATACAATTCTTAACATCTTAAGTGTACAAAATGGGTAATTGTCCACAGTGCCATTGAATGTGCTTACAGGCTTACAAGCCAAGGCACAACAAACAATAAAAAAGAATGTAAAAGATAACACCTCAACATGGGTAGAAGAACATGCTTTAAAACAAAATCCAAAAGAGAAAACAAAACCTTCTAAACCCAAGAAAAACAAGGGACAAAAAACTATCAAAACCAAGGTCGAAGTAAAAAACAGGGAGGAGCCTGTAGAGGACATAAACCCAAAAGGAGACATAAACACAAAAGAGCCAAAAGCTATACATGATGTAGAAGAATCCACATCAAAGACTACTACACAAACCTCAACACACATACATGCAACACAAGATACAAAAACCCAAAAGAAAAATCAATCTCGTCGCATGGGTAAACATAGTTAAAAACTACCAAACCAAAGGAAGTCAGAGAATGAAACAAGTTCTAGTACATCACTAAGTGAGGATGAGAAAAGTTCTTACTCTTCGCTCAATGCACCACATAGACCAATAAAGAAACTAGAACCCACCCAACCACCCCAAATGGATAATAATGATCACATGACATATGGAGAATGCAAAAACGAGCTCAAGAGTGCATGCTTATTAGCATGGTTGAATGTCTTACAAGGTCACTGGTTGTGATTGAGCCTGATAATGCCAAACCTAAAATAGAGGAGTACCACTTTCCCTTTCAATTGGAAAATATACTCTCTATATAAGAGTCATTTGAGATAGATTGTACGAACTATAGGCTTGAGAAAGCACGTACAAAATTCGATAATTCCCTTACAAGATTAAAATAGTCTCTCAAAACCTCATGCGGAGGAATGCTCTTCTCTCATAAAGCTAGAATCATATCAACACTTGCACCTTTAATGGCTCAACCTGAGTTATACAAGGACATAACAAATAACATAAACCAAGAATGTCAGGATTCGCAAGTTTCCAAACAGCCCTCATTAAGAATTGTCAAAGGGCCAAGTGTGCCATTGTATGCATTGGGTACTCTTGAAAAAGTTGAGAGCCAAACAGAGGATGAAAGTGAATGGGAATATGAAGCAGACACAGGATCTGAAGCTGAAACACTAACCGAAACACCCATGGTTCCTTTGGAAGACTCTATCATGGTTTGGTTGGATTTTCCTACTTACAGGAAATGATGTTTAGCGCAAACGCGCATTGATTAGCCCTCGAGCAAGTTATTAACATCATGACAATAGACACTTATGTGTCATTAGGACAACCTATCTCACCCTGACAAGCAATAGTCTTGCAAAAGGACCGAATGAACAAAACATTAAAGTTCGACATTACTTTAGATACACTACTTAAACAATCGATGGTGATATGGAATTTACATTTCATGTTACCCTAGATTCCCTTGAGTATGATGTTATCATTAGCGGACCTTGGATAAGTGAATCGTTGTATTCACTAGATGAATCCATGCAAATAGTTACCTTGAACACTCTTACATGCAATGTACAATTGCTATTACAGGAGGAAGAAACCTTGCACGATCTGGAACTTCCCACATATCTTACTGAAAAGATTCCTAGGATTCTAGTTGGATTGGAAAATGCAAATAAAATCACCACACGTCAAGCACAGCTTTATCCAACACGAGAACACAATCTCATGACCCTCGAGCTATGAGATTTATTAGGTCAACCAACACTCACGTCACATCCTGAAAAGGATTACCTTCACACAAGACTTGAACATGCCATGTTTGGGGTACTTTGAACATACAGTGTATATTGAAACTAGCCCCCTCACTTGCAAGTTTTTTTGTGGTTGAGTATGTGTTGGAAGAAGATTTGATCTTGGGGCATAAATGGACTATTTCTACCCAAGCACCACTGTGCTTGGGTAGCGATAGATTCATCATGATGGTCAATGACAAGAAGTTGACCATACCATACTGCCAGGAAGAGGATCCAACTTTAATGGATATCTATGATGCTGAACGCAAAAGGATACAAGCCTCTTCCACAAAAGCCCCTCTACACAATGACCTACCATCTGCATCAACAACCAACTCCGATAAACTCCATCAACCACCAACTCCGATAAACTCCATCAACCCCATCCTCACCTACGAAGTTTGATGCCAAAACCTCGCGATCAGCAGCTATTCCTGAAGAATTTCCTAGAGCCCCTAACCATCTAACTCTAACAGAGGGAACTCAAAGGAAAGGCCCCGACTCCTATGCATCTTCATCGACAACCACATCAAAGGAGACAACCACATGCTCAAAGGCTTCGTCTCATCGACAACCACTCAACAAGAGACTCTAACCTCATCATCATCCAGCAATGCCAATGAGTCTCAAACCTGCAACCTCATCGCCAACCAAATTCAAGGAGGGCCCCAGACCTTCCACATCAACCTAAAAGAAAACTCCACCGAGATTACCACAATCACGATACCTTAATAGTATCAAAATGTGGGTGGAAAAGCAGCTACTTGTAGCTCAAGGCTACTATGAAGCTGACAATCAAATTTGGGTGCCTTCATAGTAGCTCAAGGCTACTATGAAGCTGACAATCAAATTTGGGTGCCTTGACAGTCAAAACCTCTTCTTCAATGTAGCACTCGAAAGCCAAGGAAGAAGAAAAGTAATCCACAACACCGTCCACAAAAGCCTATGCAAGTTCCTCCAAGAACTCCACCAATGCAACAAGTGTGGGTACCAAAAACATTGCTGCAAGCACTAGGGTACTACCAAAGAAATACCAAAGCTTGGGTCCCCAAGCACATCACAAAGTCCCCTAAGCTCGCACAAAGAAGAAAGCCTCAACACCAAGCACATCGGTAACCAAATTACAGTGTTCCATCAAAGATGGGTGTCTGTGCATGTACTTCAACAACAAGGATACTATGATGGTAATTCCATCATATGGTTGCCAAAATCAAACAATGTGAAAACTCACCACTGACTTCAACCCCAACAACTTCAACAACAAGGATACTATGACGGTAACTCCATCATATGGTTGCCAAAATCGAACAATGTGAAAACTCACCACTGACTTCAACCCCAACAACTTCACCTATAGTTCGACAAGAATGGAGCCCCAACAACTTCACCTATAGTTCGACAAGAATGGAGGCCCAAGAAACAGCAAGCAAATCTCTCAACCACTCTCGTGCATCCAACACCAACACAAGAGCTTATCTGTTCAAGCAAACAATCAGCAGCAGTCTTCCCTACTACCTCGACATAATTTCAGCAACAAATTCAAGATTAAATACAAAGACTTAAGAGCACATCAGGAACAAAATAACAATGCTCTTGTCACCCCTCTGGAAATGATAAATGATCCATCCTAAGCATGTGCAAGCATAGTTGGTCAGTCTCTACTATTTCACATCATGACTTTTACGTCTGCACTGTCACGTCTTAGATCTTCACGTCTACTATTTCACATCATGACTTTCACGTCTGCACTTTCACGTCTTAGATCTTCATGTCATGACTTTCACGTCTACTATTTCACATCATGACTTTCACGTCTACTATTTCACATCATGACTTTCACATCTTCTACTTCACTTCATGACTTTCACGTCTACTATTTCACGTCATTATTTTCACGTCTTAGATATTCACTTCATGACTTTCATGTCTTGGATGATGGATCTTCATGACTTTCACGTCTACTATTTCACGTCATTATTTTCACGTCTTAGATATTCACGTCATGACTTTCACGCCTACTATTTCACATCATGACTTTCACATCTTCTACTTCACTTCATGACTTTCACGTCTACTATTTCACGTCATTATTTTCACGTCTTAGATATTCACGTCATGACTTTCACGTCTACTATTTCACGTCATTATTTTCACGTCTTAGATATTCACGTCATGACTTTCACGTCTTAGATATTCACGTCATGACTTTCATGTCTTGGATGATGGATCTTCATGTCATGACTTTCACGTCTTAGATCTTCATGTCATGACTTTCACGTCTACTATTTCACATCATGACTTTCACATCTTCTACTTCACTTCATGACTTTCACGTCTACTATTTCACGTCATTATTTTCACGTCTTAGATATTCACGTCATGACTTTCACGTTTGCTATTTCACATCATGACTTTCACGTCTACTACTTCACATCATGACTTTCACGTTTGCTATTTCATATCATGACTTTCACATCTTAGATCTTCACATCATGACTTTCACGTCTACACTTTCACGTCTTAGATCTTCATGTCATGACTTTCACGTCTATTGTTTCACGTCTGTTGTTTCATGTCTGCTCATTCACGTCTTGGACTTTCACGTTTTCCCTTTCATGTCATATGTTTCACGTCTTAGTCCTTCACGTCCGATGGCTCACGTCCTGACTTGCACGTCTGGTCTTTCACGCCTCCGTGTTTCATGTCTTAGTAGTTCACATGGAGAAAAAAAATCAAGGTCAAAATTTACAAAATCAAGGAGTTCCATCTCACAACTTAAGAACGTGCACTTTCACGATTTAAGTCTCATCAGGATTAAGCCATATCACATAATAGCCACTATATATTCGTTAAGCTTATTGCTTACTATTCTTTTGGCTAAATTAATGTAGCAGCTACTCCATGAGTACGAATCCTTACTCATGCACTGGAGAACATTTGCACCAATGCCTCACCATCAACAACTTCTAGGTGCATCTCTAGATGGAGGGGCCATGGTGGGCGAAAGCCTGGTCAATGGTACAACCCATTGCCTGGAATTTTCCTTCACATTACAAACCTCTCCAAACGACGCCACAATCTTCACAATTCAATGATTTTCAATCCCTAGTGAAGATCTGTACATTAGCCTCGCAAGTCGATGTAATTCTTTCAATCCTCACCAAACAAGTGGTTACTTCAACACAGAGCAGTTCAATAAGAGTCTCTATGACTCAAACAATAAGAGTCTACATGACTCAATTCTTGTAATTCATGAAAATCTGCTTCTAAGAGCACTTAAATATGCATAAAAACATAAAAAGCACATGGGCAGAAGAAGACAAGATCAGGTCCTACTCAACAACATTTGACAAGAATCCTACTCAACAACATTTGACAAGAATCCTACCACACAAAGGGACATCATCACAAGCCAAATACTTCAAATGATGAATGTCGCTTCAATGAATCAAATGAGGAATGTCCTTCAATGAATCAAATGATGAATGTCGCTTCAATGAATCAAATGATGAATGTCGCTTCAATGAATCAAATGAGGAACTGAGAATCACCATCTCATTCTGATGATAAAGTCTATGTTCCTCCAGATTCTTCTCTCTCTTCTCTCCCATTATTAACACCTCTTAGTGTCCCCACTAACAAAAATCACATGTAACCTTTCCGATGATTGCCAAAAATAAAGTGAGCCAAAAAAAAAACTCACACAAATATAAAAATGCAATCATTCACAAAAACCCCCACCCCGTTAGGAATTCCCAATACACTACTAACCTCTGAAGTCATTCATTAACTAGCTTTCCTTATTCCTTCGGAGGAACACAGACCATTGAATGTCATTCAACATTAAAGCCATCGACAAAACTTGTTCATTGTCCTCACACAAAGGTCTTCATCATCGCGATCACGAGGACACAATCGTGATCACGAGGACACAAAGGTCTTCATCTTGAGGACACAATCATCATCAAGAAGGGAGAAATGTTAATCCAATTCTAGGATTAACAAGAGCTACTGCCATTATCTTACATCAAGGATTCATGATAGATACACCAAAGGGTCATAAATTCAAGATATCAAGCAATGGTGTCCAAAGCTACAACCTGGGACGGGTGCCCATAATGGTGTGACGGAGTATTTATGGTAATTCTCGCTTCAAGAGCGTGTGGTAGTAAGATAGGATGAAGTCCTAAGTGATGTACTTCATGGATAAATTATGAGAGTAGTCATTGTAATAGCATTAGGCCTCTTAAGAGCCTAAAGTGCCTAGCCGGCTATAGTTTAAGTGAGTGTGAACACTTATGGCCATGTATATTTCTCTCATAATACAATATACTCTCCCATTATGCAATTGAGTCTTGCTCTTGCTAATCTTCTTACTAATCTCTCTCCCTAATGCATGCTAGTGAGTGTGTGTGAGTGAAGTGAGGTGAGAGAGGAGGGATGAGGACCCGTAGTGCAACGTGGCAGTGTGATAACGCTCACGGGAGACATGGTGGAATTGCTTCTCAAGGAGTTATAGAGCTTGGAGACCTCGAGGGTTACGAGCTCAACCATTGGAAATATCCTCATGACAGCGGCGGTTCACCAGGTAAGCTCTTTTTGGATGTCTTTCAAGGAGGGTTAGGGTGAGCCTTAACAACCACACCTAGCACCGTAGTATCCCTACAGGCCTCTCACTCACACCACACAACATTGACCCCTCACTCACCTCGCCCACCACACAAAGAGATACACAAAAGAGATAGACAAAACACCAATAGAGTATACCACTATAGGCTGCTAGAATGATACAAGAGAGACTCTTCTCCAATAGAAAATGTGCTAGAATGAACATGATACAAGAGAGATTGTCCTCGTCTATGAGAGTGTGTCCGAGACTCTGTGTGTGTCCTAATGCTGAGAGAGTGCTCCCCTTATCTCCTCCTTGGGTGTCCTCCTCCTCAAGTGGTGCGCAAGAGGATCTCTCCCTGCCTTGGGAAAGGGAGAGGGGTGTTGCCCTCCATGAGTGCCATTGGAGTTTGCCATACATGTCGGAGGGCACCCGTGGTGGTCGGAGATGTTGAAGGGCATTGCCGATGACTACAGGTGGAGTGGTTGGATGTGTCCAAGGCACCGACGGTGACAGTGACGATCGAGGCCATCGCAAGACACTAGCGGGTTCAGAGTGTTCGGAGGTGACGCCGGTCGAAGCCGTCAGAGGGCACCGGTGTGGTCGGAGCAGTTGGAGGGCACTGGTGGTCGGAGTGGTCGGAGGGCACTGGTGGTGACGATGGTTGGAGATGTCAGAGGGCACCGACGGTCGGAGCGGTCGGTAGAGTGTGAAGGACCTGGCTTCCCATCCACAGTGAATGTAGACTCAAACATAAGCCCAAATGTGGACACTGCAACAAACTCGGGCACAAGGAAGGAGATGTAGACTAAAGAATCAATAGGCCAACTACGTGGAGGTCTCATCAAGCAAAGAGAATATCCCCATCTCTTCTGTAACATGCCCATCTTTAATAATAATATATGGCCATTTGATAGATGAATTTATGACCTTTTTATGATGTAAAAAATATCAATTTTAATAATCGAGCTATTTCCACTTGGAAGCTTAAAAATCTAACTCCAAATTTAGAACTTGCGCGTGATTTTACCCTAATATAGGATTTTACATCACTCAAAACAAACACCGAATTAAGCATGTAGGCAAATTTTAGTTATTTTCTCAAGAAGGTGATGTTGTTTATCATGATGCTACCTAGTATTACGAGCCCAAGCTAGTGCAGTGATTAAGCCCTCCCTAGCATGTAGACATCCCTCTGAAGAGTGGGAGGATCAAGCGATGGAGCCTAAGAGGGCAACAGGCCGCAGCTGGAGTCCTCACCACCAACTGCTGAGACAATGAGGTGTATGGTCCCATAGGGATTGCCCAATCTATAGAGGCTGGAAGGCCAAATTCCAAATCATCGGTAGAATAAAGTAAATGAATAAGAGAGCATGTAGTTGGCTATGGATAATGTTGAACATTGTATCTATTTCTTTTATTAAATCCTTTGTTTGTAAGCATTGTTGTTTCATTGTTAAAGGCTATTTAAATAAACAATGTGTAAGGTTATTAATTAAGGAACTTGTCTATATGTCACACAACGTGGTAGGAATAATTAGAAAACAAAATTGATGCGTGAGTTGGATGGAAAGTGGGAGGATGAAATGCCCTGACGGCACCATTCTATGGACAGGTGGACCCGATTAGTCGGGTAGCTTCCAACAGATTAATTAGAATTTCTACATTAGGTAAGTAGGTTCTTGGGTACCTCTACTCTAGAGGACTAGGTGAGTTGTGCCTTGCATAGATGAGGAAAAAAGTGTTGTTTCTAGAAATCAAAATAAAGGTTGTCAGAATTAAGGTCAGTCACTATATGAGTGACCTGATTTTAAGAGTCATTTAGAAGACCACGCTTCCCCTTTGCAGGATGGAACTAGGTCTTACCTACTACGAATCATATCCTTGTATCCTTGAGGTTAAGGTGTCGACAAGTAGGAAATTTTTCTCGAGTTAGACTTAGTAGACTATCTTATGGTTTCCCCTATTTCTTTAAAGGGGGGAACCTTACAATTAGTATCAAAGCCAATCTTCGTTCCTAGGACTTGTTATTTAAGGTTGTTTTGGAATGTATGTTCTACCTAACATAATGTTGATTGATAAAATATCTTACTAGAATAATTTGAATTGGTGATTGAATGATTGTAGGAAGAGGGAGATGCATAGTCAAGATTCCTAGTTTTCCAGTGCATCTTCCAGAGGGCTTGTCACTCCTTAAATTTTGAATTCCGTGATATGATGGTGCTGATTCTAGAAAGGTTGTCCCTCCCTCATCCCTTGTATTCAAAGAGGGCAAGGTAGAGATCACTTTTGGAATTGTGGGCCAAGATACTTTTTCATCCGAGTGGACCGAATTGGGAACCTCACCACCGATTTAAAGCGGATTCACTGGATCGAAAAGCTGAAGGTGGTCCATTTATTTTATTTCGTGGGTTTGGGTACTCCCAAACCTGACACCTCTGTGACCATATATGGGGATCATATACCATAGGACCGCTGGGTATATGACCAAGTAAATAGGTCTCACCCGCCGACAAAGTAGCCGTTTTATGGGACACAACCCAATCCAAAGTCTACCTCCCCTACCATTAGACTTTCATGTCATATTTCGCCTATGTGGACCTCTCTAGTCTTATGTCTTAGTAGTTGAGCTTACGATTTTCTTTTATGATGAATAAGACTAATTATATTAGTCTCAAATATTTGTAATAAAACTTGCCCTTGTAAATATTGGAGAAATTAAATGATTTTAAAGTTTTACTTTTAAAAAACATGAGCGCAGTGCAATGTATGAATCTTGTAAACCTAAAATTTAATCTTACGATAATGGCTAGGATGATCAGCCAGTCCAGGCGAAGAAGCTCTTGCTCAAGCAGATGCAACCTTCCTCCTTTAAGGGGGAATGTTCAAAATTTGAGAGAAGGATCCGGAGGTTTGGATCGAAAAGCAATGGATGATTATTTCTCAACTGTTGATACTGAAGCAACAACTAGTCCATGCTTGCATGATTTTGCCTCACTGGAGATGCTAAACTTTGGTGGAAGTAATGGTGTCGTAACAAGGGGGTCATTGAACACTCCCAAACATGGGATGACATCAAGCAAGTTGTAAAGGGGCGGTATCTCCCCCCATCCCATGAATCTATCAAGATGAATGAGTTCTTTAGCCTCAAGCAGCTCAGTTTAACCCTGGAAGATATTACTCCAAGTTCATCACTCTCTGTAAGTATGCCCTAGCCATGACTACCTCCCAGCAAGTATCTCGTTTTTGCTAAGGTATGAATGAACCTTTGGACTCTCGCCTCAAAGTAATGAGGCCGAGCACATTGCAAGATGCTCTCATACGAGAAAAACCTCTTGTGAAAGAGCTGAAGACTTGCAAAGCTAAGTCTTAGAAGAGATATTTCCTGAAGCGAACCCTAAAGATAAATCTTACAAACAAGAAGCCCCAGTAAAATGCTCCCTACTACAACCGAGGGTGGCAACCCAACTCCTTTGTTCCCTGTTCGTATGTTGCTGCTTCTAGAGAGGCCAGGACACTTTAGGGCCAACAACCCCAAGCTAGCATCATCTTTTCCTTAAGGCAGTCAAGCAAATCAGGGCTGTGTTTCAAATGCAATGAGCCAGGACACTTTATGGCGAACAACCCCAAGCTAGCATCGTCTTTTTCTTAAGGTAGTCAAGCAAATCAGGGCTGTGGAACCCCCATCCACGAGAAGGTGCAAGAGGTGGTGGACGTGGTAGAGGTTGCAGAGCAATTGTCTGCATAGCCTGTGCTATAAAAGAACCAACTTTGGAGATAGTTGAAGAAAATGTGCCACCATCCATGTAGTGGTAGAACATCAAGGTCCAAATCAACAATTTGGTGTAATTCAAACCCCAGCCACACATCATGGTCAGCCATTCCAGCTTTTGATTGATTGTGGTAGTACCCATTCATTTCTTTCTCCTAGGTGCTTACAAAAAGTAAACTTGGGTCAAAAACCAGCTAAGAGGATGGTTATAGAATTAGCTAGTGGGAAGGAAGTAGTGTCCCACCACTCTATAGGAAACCTTGATTTTGAGTTGGGCAGTGAGAAAACTCGGACATTTTAGAATCTTACCATTAGGTATTTATGATGGCATCCTTGGGGTGGATTGGTTAATTACAAACAATGATAGTATTCACTATAACTAGGGGAGTATCACTTTTAAAAATGAGCATGGCCAAGTAGTATCGGTTCAGGGGGAAGACAGGTAAACCCAAGTCTAGGGTAGTCAAAGAAAAACAACTTCTTAAGGGAGCATGTAAGGGATAGCAAGTTTTCCTAGCTAAACTCAACAAAGCTACTGAACCTAGTACGGAATGAGAGCTCCCTTGGCTCCAAGAATTCTCTGACATCTTTCCTCAGATGAGCTTACAGGGTTACCTCCTCGAGAAGTCGAGATCATGACATGGAGCTAATCCTTGGTGCTCAACTTGTCTCCAAAACACCCTATAAGATGTCTCTCCCGGAAGCCATCGAACTCAAGGAGCACCTTTCCCAACTTATTGAGCAAGGATTTGTATGCCCCAATAGCTCTCCTTTTGGAGCACTCATTCTTTTCCAAAAGAAGAAGGATGATAGTCTTCGGCTCTACATAGATTATTGGGGGCTAAATCAAGTCACTGTCAAGAATAAATATCCTATCCCTCGCATCGACGCGATGACAAGATTCTTGAGAGGCTTCATGAGGCCAAGGTTTTCTCAAAGATAGACTTGAGGTTTGGCCTACTATCAGATCAGAGTCAAAGAGCGGATATCCCCAAGATAGCTTTCAATACTCGTTATGGCCACTATGAGTTTACTGTAATGTCATTTGGGTTAACCAGTGCTCTTGCAACTTTCAACCACCTAATGCAAGATATATTTCGTCCCTACTTGGAAGAATTTATGCTTGTCTTCTTTAGACATAAACTCTATGATAAGAAGAGAAAATGTACCTTCTTTACTCATCAGACTGAGTATCTTGGATTCATTGTCTCCCAAGATGGTATCTCAGTAGATCCTGCCAAGGTCAAGGATATACTAGAATGGCCGCCCCCTAAATCAATCCGCAAAGTTTATGGATTTTTGGGAATCACAGGATGGTATAGGATTTTCATTAAAGATTGTTCCCTAGTAGCTGCACTTTCATGATTTAAGTCTCATCAGGATTAAGCCATATCACATAATAGCCACTATATATTCGTTAAGCTTATTGCTTACTATTCTTTTGGCTAAATTAATGTAGCAGCTACTCCATGAGTACGAATCCATACTCATGTACTGGAGAACATTTGCACAAATGCCTCACCATCAACAACTTCCAAGTACATCTCTAGATGGAGGGGCCATGGTGGGCGAAAGCCTGGTCAATGGTACAACCCATTGCCTGGAATTTTCCTTCACATTACAAACCTCTCCAAACAGCGCCACAATCTTCACAACTCATTGATTTTTCAATCCCTAGTGAAGATCTGTACAATAGCCTCGCAAGTCGATGTAATTCTTTCAATCCTCACCAACAAGTGGTTACTTCAACACAGAGCAGTTCAATAAGAGTCTCTATGACTCAAACAATAAGAGTCTACATGACTCAATTCTTGTAATTCATGAAAATCTGCTTCTAAGAGCACTTAAATATGCATAAAAACATAAAAAGCACATGGGCAGAAGAAGACAAGATCAGGTCCTACTCAACAACATTTGACAAGAATCCTACCACACAAAGGGACATCATCACAAGCCAAATACTTCAAATGATGAATATTGCTTCAATGAATCAAATGAGGAACTGAGAATCACCATCTCATTCTGATGATAAAGTCTATGTTCCTCCGGATCCTTCTCTCTCTTCTCTCCCATTATTAACACCTCTTAGTGTCCCCACTAACAAAAATCACATGTAACCTTTCCGATGATTGCCAAAAATAAAGTGAGCCAAAAAAAAAACTCACACAAATATAAAAATACAATCATTCACAAACCCCCCACCCCGTTAGGAATTCCCAATACACCACTAACCTCTGAAGTCATTCATTAACTATCTTTCCTTATTCCTTCGGAGGAACACAGACCATTGAATGTCATTCAACATTAAAGCCATCGACAAAACTTGTTCATTGTCCCCTCACACAAAGGTCTTCATCATCGCGATCACGAGGACACAATCGTGATCACGAGGACACAAAGGTCTTATCTCGAGGACACAATCATCATCAAGAAGGGGGAAATGTTAATCCAATTCTAGGATTAACCAGAGCTACTGCCATTATCTTACATCAAGGATTCATGATAGATACACCAAAGGGTCATACATTCAAGATATTAAGCAATGGTGTCCAAAGCTACAACCTGGACGGGTGCCCGTAATGGTGTGACGGAGTATTTATGGCAATTCTCGCTTCAAGAGCGTGTGGTAGTAAGATAGGATGAAGTCCTAAGTGATGTACTTCATGGATATATTATGAGAGTAGTCATTGTAATAGAATTAGGCCTCTTAAGAGCCTAAAGTGCCTAGCCGGCCACAGTTTAAGTGAGTGTGAACACTTATGGCCATGTATATAAGTAAATTTCTCTCATAATACAATATACTCTCCCATTGTGCAATTGAGTCTTGCTCTTACTAATCTTCTTGCTAATCTCTCTCCCTAATGCATGCTAGTGAGTGTGTGTGAGTGAAGTGAGGTGAGAGAGGAGGGATGAGGACCCGGAGTGCAATGTGGCAGTGTGACAACGCTCACGGGAGACACGGTGGAATTGCTTCTCAAGGAGTTATAGAGCTTGGAGACCTCGAGGGTTACGAGCTCAACCATTGGAAATATCCTCATGAGAGTGACGGTTCACCAGGTAAGTTCTTTTTGGATGTCTTTCAAGGAGGGTTAGGGTGAGCCGTAACAACCACCTAGCACCGTAGTATCCCTACAGGCCTCTCACTCACACCACACAACATTGACCCCTCACTCACCTCGCCCACACAAAGAGATAGACAAAACACCAATAGAGTATACCACTATAGGCTGCTAGAATGATACAAGAGAGACTCTTCTCCAATAGAAAATGTGCTAGAATGAACATGATACAAGAGAGATTGTCCTCGTCTATGAGAGTGTGTCCGAGACTCTGTGTGTGTCCTAATGCTGAGAGAGTACTCCCCTTATCTCCTCCTTGGGTGTCCTCCTCCTCAAGTGGTGCTCAAGAGGATCTCTCCCTGCTTTGGGAAAGGGAGAGGGGTGTTGCCCTCCATGAGTGCCATCGGAGTTTCCCATACATGTCGGAGGGCACCCGCGGTTAGAGACGTTGAAGGGCATTGGCGGTGACTACAGGTGGAGTGGTTGGATGTGTCCGAGGCACCAACGAAGACAGCGATCAAGGCCATCGCAGGACACTAGCGGGGTCAGAGTGTTCGGAGGTGACGTCGGTCGAAGCCGTCAGAGGGCACCGGTGTGGTCGGAGCAGTTGGAGGGCACTTGTGGTCGGAGCAGTTGGAGGGCACTTGTGGTCGGAGTGGTCGGAGGGCACTGTGGTGGTGACGATGGTTGGAGATGTCAGAGGGCAGCACCGACGGTCGGAGGGCACTGTGGTGGTGACGATGGTTGGAGATGTCAGAGGGCAGCACCGACGGTCGGAGCGGTCGGTAGAGTGTGAAGGACCTGGCTTCCCATCCACAGTGAATGTAGACTCAAACATAAGCCCAAATGTGGACACTGCAACAAACTCGGGCACAAGGAAGGAGATGTAGACTAAAGAATCAATAGGCCAACTACGTGGAGGTCTCATCAAGCAAAGAGAATATCCCCTAATGAGTATCTCTTCTATAACATGCCCTAATAATATATGCCCATTTGATAGATGAATTTATGACCTTTTTATGATGTAAAAAATATCAATTTTAATAATCGAGCTATTTCCACTTGGAATCTTAAAAATCTAACTCCAAATTTAGAACTTGCGCGTGATTTTACCCTAATATAGGATTTTACATCACTCAAAACAGACACCGAATTAAGCATGTAGGTAAATTTTAGTTATTTTCAGTTAAAATACAGTAAACTTTAAACCCTAATAAATGCACCCCCACAACCAAGAAAACACCCCGGACATTTTCATTAAAAATATTTTTGCACCCATTGGGCACTCCGGTATATCAAGGTCGGCATCCCAAATTAGGGATCCCCGCCCCAAAAAGATGGCGTTCACATACTCGAGCGCCCGTACAATAGCCGCATAAGGACCAAAGGCTGGCTACCCCAATGTATGGTCCAGACTGGCCGACACGTGGATGCCCATGCTGTCTCACTGACCCGGAAGGTACATGTGTACCTCAGCTTTTGCCCGTGCGCACAGGTACCATCCCTATTCCTAGGCTCATGCAGCCATAGGCCGGCATACTTTCACCGTACACCATCCTTTATACCCCACTTTTCTCGCCCTTTCCTTGCACCCGCCGTACCCCGTACCAGTTCCTATATAAACCCCCTAGTACCCCGAACACCCTGTGCTCCTCGTTCCCCGCCGACAGTCCGTCCGACACTCTGTGCAGGATTGTACCCGACAACCCACTCTCCTTGTTGCAAGACTTTTTAGGTCCAAGTAAGCTCTGCAGAAATTTTTTCACCATCTCACCCGTGTGTTAAGTAGAGGTGCTCTCTCCCTCTCTCCCTCTCTCTCTCTCTCTCTCTCTCTCTCTTCTCTCTCTCTCTCTCTATTCCCTCCCCCCTAGGTGTGAATAGACTTAAGGGAGAACTCCCCTCCTCTCTCCCTGTAGGTGTAGCTTTTTGCTCCAAAATCTAATTTAAGGACACCTTCCCCCCATTTGCGGTGACTTTAGTAAGGACTCTTTGGCTCTTAGAGGTGGTTCCCACCTAGGAGTTTTAAGCTCATAAAGTGAGCAAACGAGCTCCAATTCGTGATCCGATTGAGGCGTTGTGTTTGTGGCAACATGGGTTACGATAAGGTGAAGAGGATGGCTCCTTCACGAAGACACCAAAATACGGCCTCGGAAACATGCATAACAACGACCCTAGAGGGAATGCTCTGAATGCAACCCCATCTCTCCCCTTGGGAGTCCCACAAGAAATTAAGGGCCATGTTAGCTTGATTATTATTTAAACAAAGGGTTTTAATTGAATTTCTAATATTAGCATTAAATTAATTAAGAGAAAGATATCACTATCCTTGCTTTGAAAATTACCAAAATCCTTGTGATATTGTTGTTTTCTCGAGAAGGTGATGTTGTTTATCATGATGCTACCTAGTTCTATGAGCCCAAGCTAGTGCAATGAATAAGCCCTCCCTAGCATGTAGACATTCCTCTGAGGAGGAGTGGGAGGATCAAGCGATGGAGCCTAAGAGGGCAATAGGCCGCGGCTTGAGTCCTCATCACCAACTGCTGAGACGATGAGGTGTATGGTCCCATAGGGATTGCCTAATCTATAGCAGAGGCTGGAAGGCCGAATTCCAGATCATCGGTAGAATAAAGTAAATGAATAAGAGCATGGATTTGGCTATGGATAATGTTGAACATTGTATCTATTTCTTTTATTAAATCCTTTGTTTGTAAGCATTGTTGTTTCATTGTTAAAGGCTATTTAAATAAACAATGTGTAAGGTTATTAATTAAGGAACTTGTCTATATATGTCACACAACGTGGTAGGACTAATTAGAAAACAAAATTGATGCATGAGTTGGATGGAAAGTGGGAGGATGAAATGCCCTGACGACACCATTCTATAGACAGGTGGACACGATTAGTCGGGTAGCTTGGTGTAATTCAAACCCCATCCACACATCATGGTAAGCCATTCCACCTTTGATTGATTGTGGTAGTACCCATTCATTTCTTTCTCCTAGCTGCTTACAAAAAGTAAACTTGGGTCAAAAACCAGCTAAGAGGATGGTTATAGAATTAGCTAGTGGGAAGGAAGTAGTGTCCCACCACTCTGTAGGAAACCTTGATTTTGAGTTGGGTAGTGAGCAAACTCATGGACATTTTAGAATCTTACCATTAGGTATTTATGATGGCATCCTTGGGGTGGATTGGTTAATTACAAACAATGATAGAATTCACTATAACTAGGGGAGTATCACTTTTAAAAATGAGCATGGCCAAGTAGTATCGGTTCAGGGGGAAGACAGGTAAACCCAAGTCTAGGGTAGTCAAAGAAAAACAACTTCTTAAGGGAGCATGTAAGGGATAGCAAGTTTTCCTAGCTAAACTCAACAAAGCTACTAAACCTAGTACGGAATGAGAGCTCCCTTGGCTCCAAGAATTCTCTGGCATCTTTCCCTAAGATGAGCTTATAGGGTTACCTCCTCGAGAAGTCGAGATCATGACATGGAGCTAATCCTTGATGCTCAACTTGTCTCAAAAACACCCTACAAGATGTCTCTCCCTGAAGCCATCGAACATTTAGAAGCAACTTTCCCAACTTATTGAGCAAGGATTTGTATGCCCCAATAGCTCTCCTTTCGGAGCACTCATTCTTTTCCAAAAGAAGAAGGATGACAGTCTTTGGGTCTGCATAGATTATCGGGGGCTAAATCAAGTCACTGTCAAGAATAAATATCCTATCCCTTGCATCGACGCGATGACAAGATTCTTGACAGGCTTCATGAGACCAAGGTTTTCTCAAAGATAGACTTGAGGTTTGGCTACTATCAGATCAGAGTCAAAGAGCGGATATCCCCAAGATAGCTTTCAATACTCGTTATGGCCACTATGAGTTTACTGTAATGTCATTTGGGTTAACCAATGCTCTTGCAACTTTCAACCACCTAATGCAAGATATATTTCATCCCTACTTGGAAGAATTTGTGCTTGTCTTCTTTGATGACATCTTAGTCTACTCCAAGTCGGTGGAAGAGCATGAGGAGCATGTGCACAGAGTTTTGCAATTGTTGCGCAGACATAAACTCTATGATAAGAAGAGAAAATGTACCTTCTTTACTCATCAGACTGAGTATCTTGGATTCATTGTCTCCCAAGATGGTATCTCAGTAGATCCTACCAAGGTCAAGGATATACTAGAATGGCCGCCCCCTAAATCAATCCGCAAAGTTCATGGATTTTGGGGAATCACAGGATGGTATAGGATTTTCATTAAAGACTGCACCCTTGACGGATCTTCTTAAGAAGGATTCCAAAATAGTGTGGTTGCCAATCCATTAAGTCAGCTTTGATCAGCTCAAAATCATTACCTCAGCTCAAAACCATCATTACCTCAGCTCCAGTCGTGAAACTTCTTAATTTCACCAGAGAATTTGAGGTGGTTTTACTAATATGCTAGTAGTCTAGCACTTGGTGGTGTCTTAGGCCAAGAAGGGAGGCCAGTAGCTTATACTTCTCGTAAGCTGAAGCAATATGAAGCAAATTATGCCACCCATGATTTGGAACTCTTAGCTATTTTTCATTGCCTCAAGTTATGGAGGCATTATCTCTTAGGGTGCAAATTCTAGCTTGTTGTTGCTGACCAAAAGAGTCTAAAGTGGATCTTCACCCAGCCTAACCTCAACATGAGGTAGAGAAGGTGGATTGAAATCCTACAAGAATATGACTTTGACATCAAATTTTCCGCCCTGGGAAGGATAATGTGGTAGGCTGATGCACTCAGCCCACCGCAAAATCTTTCTTGAGTGGAATTTCTATGCCAAAATGATCCCATTCTGATCAAGGTGAAAGAAGTGTCAATCCATGATCCCGCTTATTACCAAAATATGGTGAACCTAGTCAAAGAAGGTGGAACCTTAGAAAAAGAGAAAAATCTAGTCAAAGGTTACTCCACCCATGATGGGTGCCTCTACTTTAATCATAGGCTATGAATTCCTAAGGATCCTTCCCTAAAGAAGTTAATCCTCCATGAAGCTCATGATGGCCCCACTGTAGGACACCCAGGCTATATAAAAACCTTGAATGTTGTAAGAAGGAGCTATCATTGGGCGAGCTTGAAAAATAATGTCCTTCGGTACTTGAAGCAGTGTCTCTCATGTGTCAAAGGATCAAAGCTGAAGCAGTCAAAATGCCTGGGAAGCTTCAACCCTTGGATATCCCCCAAATGAAGTAGGAATGCATTAGTATGGATTTGGTCACACAAGTCTCCAGCCTTGTACAATGAGGACATGATTCCATTCTAGTGGTGGTGGACTTGCTTACCAAAGTAGCTCATCTTATACCAACAAAGAAAACCTTCAAAGCTTCTAATGTTGCCCGGTTATTCATCAAGGAGATCTTCAAGCTTCATGGTCTACTGAAGAAGATAATCAGTGACCGGAATTCTGACTTCACTTCGAAGTTCTAGCATTCCTTATTTCAAGACTTGGGTACTCAACTTTGTTTTAGTATAGCTTATCATCCACTGACCAATGGCCAAACTGAGAGATTCAACCAAATAATTGAAGATATTCTCAAACCATATTGTGGATGGGAAGATGGATTCAATACCTTCCTCTAGTAGAATTCAAAGCACTCTATGGGCAAGAATACTTATCCCCTTCTTTGAATTTCTCTGATCCAAGGCTTAAGAGTCGAAGCAACCAAAAAATTTATCGAGGAGATGGAAGAGCAAACCAAAGCTATCCAGAGAGATATTAAAGGCTGCTCAAGATCGGCAAAAGCATTATGCCGACACAAGGAGGTCTTAAAGGATATTCAAGGAAGGTGAAAAAGTTCTTCTACGAGTACGACCCAAGCGTAGCTCTCTGACACTTGGAAAATATAAGAAGCTCAACCCAAGATACTATGGACCCCCTATATACAGTCATCAAATGTTTGGGCATGTGTCTATAAGCTCTGCAGCTCCCAACCCATATTAAGGTCCACAATGTATTTCATGTAAGTTTGTAGGCCTTATGTACCCAATCTCGATCATATTCTTGATGATGAGAAAGTTGTAATCCCAACTCAAGGAATCCTTGAATTGCAGCCTAGTAGGATCATAGATTCTAGAGAAAGGCAACTCCGTAATAGAACTCTTGTAGAACACCTAATACAGTGGAAAGATTGCCCTGAAGAGGATGCAACTTGGGAAGATGAAGCTACACTCTTAAAAGAATACCCCAAATTCATGACGAGATGAGTACATCTTGATTTCTTTAAGGGGGGAAGGATGTAACATGCCCATCTTCAAATTCATGACGAGATGAGTACATCTTGATTTCTTTAAGGGGGGAAGGATGTAACATGCCCATCTTCAATAATAATATATGCCCATTTAATAGATGAATTTATGGTCTTTTTATGATGTAAAAATTATCAATTTTAATAATCAAGACATTTCCACTTGGAATCTTAAAAATCTAAGTCCAAATTTGGAATATGCGTGCAATTTTACCCTAATATAGGATTTTACAGCACTCAAAATGGACACCAGATTAAGCCTATATGCAAATTTTAATTATTTTTAGTTAACATATGGTAAACTTCAAACCTTAATAAGTGCACATCCGGGTGTCCGATTGATGAACGGTCTCCATCCCCATGACCAAGGAAACACCCTGGATATTTTTGCTGAAAAACTTTTTGCACCTGTTAGGCGCTCCGGTGCGCATATCAATGCCGACACCACAAATTTGGAGTCCCTGTCCCAAAAAGATGGCGTTCACATACTCAAGCGCCCTGGAAGGTATATGTGTACCTCAGCTTTTGCCCGTGCTAGATTAGAGGTTGCCCAAATTAAGGTCAGTCACTCTATGAGTGATCTGATTTTAAGAGTCATTTAGAAGACCACGCTCCCCCTTGCGGGATGGAACTAGGTCTTACCTACTACGAATCATATCCTTGTATCCTTGAGGTTAAGGTGTCGACAAGTAGGAAATTTTTCTCGACTTAGACTTAGTAGACTATCTTATGCTTTCCCCTACTTCTTTAAGGGGGGGAACCTTACATCTTCTAAAACAAAGCTACATCAACAAGTCTCACCACCTTAGCCCCTGCTGATTGTAAAAGGTCACCGATAAAAAAAATCTAGTCCTTATATTGTGTTTTCTTATCACATCTAACATGAGAGTAGAAATTTATGCACCCAAGGGGGGTGATGACATCTTGTAATACCACACTTAACCACCTTGAGTAGCATGTTGCAGTAAGGGGAAGTGATGGATCATTTGTAATTCGCATCCAACTACCTTTGTAGTAGCCTATATATCATGGCACCAAGGGGGGGTGTTGAAATTTGTGGTGCCATATTGAGGGAAAGATATGAGTAGAGGACCAGGATTGAGAGCATGCAACCATGTTACACTTGAACATTATCCCACATAAGCACATTTGTAAGAGGTGTACCCTCCTCATATAAAAAGGATCATTTTCAAGCAATGAATACAAGCAGCTCTCAAGCCTCTCTATGAGTACAAGTTTCCATCTTGTAACCTAATTGTGTGCGTGAGTCAAGCTTGATTATGTCATTAGGATCATCATTATATTATTAATCACCCACCATAATATTAGTGTACTTTAATCATAATAATTAGAGTTAAGCACACCATGGCCATGTATGCTTGAGGATTCATGTTCAATCTTTTGACACAGGATAGCCATAGCATGTGTGGAAAAAGTCTTAGGTTGCACTCCATTCTAGGCAACTTGTGCTCTTTTTGATGCACTTTTGGATTAGTTAAATGGGATTATCTCTTAGTCACCTTTTAATTACTTTCATACCAAGCCTATAATAGGCTGGCATCCAATGAATATTTATAACACAAACACACAAACACAAGTCTTCAACATTCTCATTCTCTCTCTCACACATTGTCATTATGTTATCATTAATCCTTATCTCATGTGATTAGTCTTAACTTCTCTTGCTTAGCCTAATTTTACCTGCACCATAAGTTTAATCATCACGTTTGATCCACCATAAATTCCAACATGGTATCAAAGCCAGGTTTAAGTTTCTCTCAGCTTGTTATATCTTCGTTAATCTACTAATCACATAGGTTAATCCCTAATTAATATTTTATCACATTTTGAGCCCATGCTCAATGGAGATTTGATTACTCTTCAAAAGAAGAAACTATAGCTTAAACCTCTTCTTCGCCATCTTCCCACTTCAAAGGCATAGAGCTCGGCACATTCAATGGTGGCGAGAAAACACTTTGAAGTAGACAGGAGCAAGCGAGTTACTGGCGCCTACGTTTTTGGGAAAAAATCACTCCAACACACCGATGAATCAAAATCCGAGGTATTCCATTGAGTTTCGAGGGCTTTTGGAAATTGTAAATCCACCTCTAGCATCAAATTTGTAAATAAATGCCTGTAGTATCTGATTTAGGCTTGGGCACTTAAACAAAAGTGTTTTTGGTAAAGTTTTTATTAAGCTTAATTATAAGAGGTTAATCTTGTGTATATGAGCTTAAAACGCATCAATGAGAGTTACCATTACTTAGTTTATGCTCAGTTTGCAAAAGCCCATCATTTGGTGCTTTGATTTTACTCTCCAAATTGATCCATTCTATGTAGTGCAAACAAAAAATTCCTTCTCTAATCATTGATTAATCATCACTAATCCTAGTATTTTAGACCATTGAGGGTTCAACTCTACCTTTGGGGACCTGTTGTAGCTTGCCAAAGATTCAGATTAAAAAAGACCCTTGATTTTTCCCTCCACCCAACAGTCCTCTGTAAATCAGGGTATTTTTGCAAAGTTAACAAAAAACATGCTTTCAATAATACCTTAATTAGTGCTAATCATTTGAGGTTTTTAGAGCCATTAGAGGTTCATATATGATATTCAAGTGCTGCTAAACCTCTGTAAATCATCAAAATAAATTTTTCCCTTGAATGGTCAATTTGTTAATCCAAAACACGGTATAAATTTGAATTAGCATTACTTGGGATAATGGGAATTTTGAGCCTGTATGCTTATATAACTCGTTAATCATGCTCATAAATTAATTGTACAAGGATAATACATTAGCCATTGATAATTCTAAGACCCGCTTATACATATTTATTGCCTTATCATCTAAAGGGATACGCATCATCATGTAAGCTTCATAAACACATTGAGGAAATGATTTACATGGATTTCATAACACAACGAAATCAAGGATGAAGAAGACCAAGAGTTAATATATCTACATCAAGATATACATCGACATGAATAAGATCAAGAGCTATGTTGACAAGATTAATATCAAGAATGAATCATCTTCAAGCAATGAAGCAAGACTTCAGCACAACCAGCAAAGGTCAACTATGCTGAAGATGACTAGGCTTCCTAGCCCACTTGTGGTCACTCTTCTATCCTAAGTGAAATGTAATCATAACTAGATGTCTAGAATCTAGCAAAATACATGTATTCTTGCATTATTAAACAACTATAGAATCCCCACTAACTTCAATAAATATTGTAACCTTGCATGCGATTGTCAAAAAACAACAAGAAGCAATCACACACAATGGCCCCCACCTCCATTAGGATGCCATCTGCTCTTAACATTTTCATTTACTAACTAGCTTCTTCATCCCTCTGGAGGATCAAAGACATGCAACATATACTTTTCAACACCAAGTATACACTACCCCTCCATAAAGTCTTACACTAGTCTTGTACATGGGCCACAAAAGTATAATCAAAATTTTAGGATTTCAATAAATTGACTATAAATTCTACATACAATGTCCAAAATGTCATAGCATTTCATATTTGTTACTAGCTAATAAAATGAAAATCTTGGATATTGTTTTTTTCTCAATTTTGGATTTTTAAAAATTTCACAATCCCAAAAATGCCATAAAATGATTAAAACAGCTTGTAGTAGGCTGACTTCGAGAGGGACTTGAAAAGTTGTCAGCTTTTGTTTAATTGAACCTATAGCCATATGGATCAATTACATACATATGGAAGTATTTTTCAAAAAATTTATGGTTTGCTAGAAAATTCTTTGCGGAAGTTATGGATAAAATGCTCAACTCGAGCAATTTTTTTCAAAAATGTCCCCAATGACCACTTAAAAATTAGACTGTTCAAACTTTATTTTTCTCATAATTTTTTTCAACTACTTATATGTGTTGAGAACAATTCCCTAGAAATAATTAGTTTGAAACAATGTATTTTAAGAGAAATATAATTTCTAGCGAAGAGTACAAATAGCCACAAAAGTGGCTTCTTTGTACAAGACTACTGTTAATTTTGTACAAGACTAGTGTTAATCCGATCATAAAGGACATGATTGAAATCAGGAAGAGGGGGATGTTAACCCATTTTAAGGTTAAAAAGGTTTGCCACACCCAATTATATGCCATAAACATATGCATAAAAGATATTTTTTTATATATATTAAAAGTGTGATTTTCATCATAAATGAATTGTTTGCATAAACATACGTATAAAAGATATTTTTTTATATTAAAAGTATGATTTTTATCATAAACGATTTTATGCATAAATTAGATGCATAAAAGAAATTCTTTTATTCTAAAAGTGTAATTCCTACTAAATTGGATTTATGTATGGAAAGATGCATAAAGAATTTATTTTAATCCAAAAGTGTTATTCTCATCAGTTTTAATTTTATGCATAGAAAGATGCATAAAGAAATCTATTTTTTAGTTCAAAAGAGTTATTTTTGTCAATTCTGATTTTATGCATAAGAAGATGCATAAAAGATTGATTTTTAATTCAATCTGTCATTCTCATAAAGATTGATTTTTATTTCAAAAGTGTTCGTCTCCTTAAAATGGAATTTATGCATAAATAGATGCGTAAAGAAATCTTATATCAAAAATAAGAATTCTCTTGTATTCTATAAATAGATATGAGGATGTGAAATGAATCAAATAGATGAAAATGAACGAGGAATAGATATGAGGATGTGAAACGAATCAAATAGATGAAAATGAACGAGGAATAGATGGAGATGTATGTATGTGAAAGAATGGATGTAGTTATATGTATGTGAAAGAAATGATGTAAATATAGAATGTGGATGTGGATGTATGTGAATGTGAATGAGGATGTGGAATGTGGATATGGATGTATGGATGTGAATGTGGATGTGAATGTGAATGTGAATGTGGATGTATGTGAATGTGAATGTGGATGTGTGAATGGGGATATGGATGTAGATATGGAATGTGGATGTGGATGTATGTGAATGTGAATGAGGATGTGGAATGTGGATATGGATGTATGGATGTGAATGTGAATGTGGATGTATGTGAATGTGAATGTGAATGTGGATGTATGTGAATGTGAATGTGATGTGTGAATGTGATGTGTGAATGGAGATATGGATGTAGATATGGAATGTGGATGTGGATGTATGTGAATGTGAATGAGGATGTGGAATGTGGATATGGATGTATGGATGTGAATGTGAATGTGGATGTGGATGTATGAATTGGAATGTGGATATGGATGTATGAATGTGGAATGTGGGTATGGATGTATGGATGTGAATGTATGAATGTGGATGTGGATGTGGATGTGGATGTATGAATGTAGATGTGGATGTATGAATGTGGATGTGGATGTGGATGTATGAATGTGGATGTGAAAATGGATGTATGGATGTAGATGTGAATGTGGATATATGAATGTGGATATGTGTGTGGAATAAGGAATGCAAATATGAATGTGAATGCATTAGGACCTCAATGGAAGGCTTCTTGGGCCCTTTTATTTGGCAGTTTAAGGAGTCAAACCTTTTCTCTTAAGAAGAAACGTTTTCTAATTAGAAGCTTCAAAACGGCTACTTTATTCGAATTTGAATTTTGGGGGAAAAATGGAATTTAAAATCTAGCGGGGACAAAACCATATCATGTAACATATCTATGGAAAGCTCTTGATGCGTAGATCACAGATCTATAATCTCCGCTCAAATCGGAGCTTGTATGTAGAAGTTATGGAGGTCCGAAAATTGTAAAATTGCCTCCCCCCCTTTTTGGGGGGGAGGGGGAAAAGTGCACCCTTTGACCACTCTTACACCTCCACTCATGAAGGAGGATCCTATTTCACATGCTTGAATGAGTTTTAAACTCCCAAATAATGAGATATTTTTATCTCTCCTCTCTCCTGTTTTAACTAGATCTAAAAAGTGAGCAAAACTGACCCAAAAATGGTGAAAAATTGACCAAACTGATCTGGAAAATTCTAGAATCAGTTGGCTTGGTTAGAAGCTCACTTTTCCTATAAATAGAAGCCTTCCCCTTTTGTTGAAACTCAATAGTATTTTTGCAATGTTACCCTGCCTCTCCCAAGTGCCAAAAACAATGAATTTTACTCATAATTCATTAGTTTTTGACCTTCCCTCTTCCAAAAGATTGGTGGCCACTCTTGTTTCCAAACAAGAGTAGAACCCTCAAACCATCAAGCCAAAGGAAAGCTCTTAAATTGTCAATGTAAGTTGAAGATTCTTCTCTTTCTATTGTTTTATGGTTTTTATGATTTTTGTCTCCTCTACATTGCAAATGATGTTATGCCTCATTGCAAAAGGCATTCCCCTCTCTTCTCTAGTAAATCCAACCATTCTTTATCCTAGGTGAATGATTAATGAATAAAATCAAGTTTTCATAATGTTTCTATTAAATAAGTAGAAAAATGTTACTTTAGAATGATTTAAATACTCTTGATGCATTTCTAATTAATTTTAGAGACTTAAAATTGAAAAATGGTTAGCCATACAAAGGAGGTTATGGTGAAATTTTTCAAAAATTTGGAAATAAGTATTATCTTTCATTTTCTTTAATATAAAAGTGTTACTTTTATCATATTTGATTTTCATGCATAAAAGTATGCATAAAAGATTATTATTTTTATATAAAAGTGTTACTTTTATCATATTCAAATTTCATGCATAGAAGTATGCATAAAAGATTAATTTTTTTATATAAAAGTGTTACTTTTATCATATTTGATTTTCATGCATAGAAGTATGCATAAAAGATTATTTTTTTATTATAAAATTGTTACTTTTATCATATTTGATTTTTATGCATAAAAGAATTTTTTTTAAAGTGTTACTTTCATCATAAATGAATTGTATGCATAAAAGATATTTTTTATTAAAAGTGTGATTTTCATAAATGATTTTATGCATAAAAGAAATTCTTTTATATTAAAAGAGTGATTTTCATCATAAATGAATTGTATGCATAAACATATGTATAAAAGATATTTTTTTATTAAAAGTGTGATTTTCATCATAAATGATTTTATGCATAAATTAGATGCATAAAAGAAATTCTTTTATATTAAAAGAGTGATTTTCATCATAAATGATTGTATGCATAAACATATGCATAAAAGATATTTTTTTAAATATTAAAAGTGTGATTTTCACCATAAATTAATTGTATGCATAAACATATGTATAAAAGATATTTTTTTATATTAAAAGAATGATTTTCATCATAAACAATTTTATGAATAAATTAGATGCATAAAAGAAATTCTTTTATTCTAAAAGTGTAATTCCTACTAAATTGGATTTATGTATGGAAAGATGCATAAAGAATTTATTTTAATCCAAAAGTGTATTTTTGTCAATTCTGATTTTATGCATAAGAAGATGCATAAAAGATTGATTTTTAATTCAAAAGTGTCATTCTCATTTAAAATGAATTTATGCATAGGAAGATGCATAAAAGATTGATTTTTATTTTGAAAGTGTTAGTCTCCTTAAAATGGAATTTATGCATAAATAGATGCGTAAAGAAATCTTATATCAAAAATAAGAATTCTCTTGTATTCTATAAATAGATGAGGATGTGAAACGAATCAAATAGATGAAAATGAACGAGAAATAGATGGATATGTATGTATGTGAAAGAATGGATGTAGTTATATGTATGTGAAAGAAATGGATGTAGTTATGGAATGTGGATGTGGATGTATGTGAATGTGAATGAGGATGTGGAATGTGGATATGGATGTATGGATGTGAATGTGAATGTGAATGTGAATGTGGATGTATGTAAATGTGAATGTGGATGTGTGAATGGGGATATGGATGTAGATATGGAATGTGGATGTGGATGTATGTGAATGTGAATGAGGATGTGGAATGTGGAATGTGGATATGAATGTGGAATGTGGAATGTGGAATGTGGATATGAATGTGGAATGTGGAATGAGGATGTGGAATGTGGATATGGATGTATGGATGTGAATGTGAATGTGAATGTGGATGTATGTGAATGTGAATGTGATGTGTGAATAGAGATATGGATGTAGATATGGAATGTGGATGTGGATGTATGTGAATGTGAATGAGGATGTGGAATGTGGAATGTGGATATGGATGTATGGATGTGAATGTGAATGTGGATGTATGAATTGGAATGTGGATATGGATGTATGAATGTGGAATGTGGGTATGGATGTATGGATATGGATGTATGAATGTGGAATGTGGGTATGGATGTATGGATGTGAATGTGAATGTGGATGTGGATGTGGATGTATGAATGTAGATGTGGATGTGGATGTATGAATGTAGATGTGGATGTGGATGTGGATGTATGAATGTGGATGTGAAAATGGATGTATGGATGTAGATGTGAATGTGGATGTATGGATGTAGATGTGAATGTGGATGTACGAATGTGGATGTGTGTGTGGAATAAGGAATGCAAATATGAATAAGGGGGGTGGCACAAGGGTTGTCACACACATTGAATCTTTCTAAACCATCTAATATACTTCAGTGGAAATTTCCAAGCTTATGAATAATGTTGATGGGAGTGGAGATCTTTTTCAGTATCTCCAAAGGTTTGACACAATTTGTGAAGCTTTTAGAAAGAATGATTGTCCCACTAAGGTACAAGCCTTAAATTTGTGTTTAGAAGGTAGAGCAAGATAGTGGTTTCAAACTATAAGGTTAGAGATAAGGTTCAATTTTAGAACCCTAAAAAAGTCCTTTGTTCACCAGGTTCTCAAGTTAAGATCATTGGTGTTGTGCATAACATGAACTTCACTCAATTAAGTGAAAAACTGATGAAACCATACGAGGATTTATCCTCTGGATGAGAACTCTAGATTCATGGTGTGAACCATGGGAAAAATTGAATGATTCTCAATTGAAAAAATGTTTTATGATGGGGCTAAACAAAAATGGCTTGCATAATTTGATCCTTATATCAAATCCTGAGACCTTTGACCAATGTTGCAAAAAGGCTATTTGATTGGATGACAACATGCTAGATGAGGATCTAAATGTGGAGAATCCCTCAACCAAACAAATTGTTTTTGAAGCTCACCACTCAATAGCTTTACACCGTGTTGATGGGGAGAGAAAGACGAGACTAAACATGGGTGAAACCGAACCAAATCAATCACAAACACAAGTCATGAACAAAATCTGAAACCTGAAAAAGGGACTAAAGATGAACAAAATCTGAAACCTCTTCCACTTGGGGACATAAAGTCAATGCTTTTATATTGTAATCATTGCAAACAAGGCCATGAAACCACATGAAACAATGCTTTCATATTGTAATCATAACAAACAAGGCCATGAAACCACATCTTGTCCTAAAGTTTGTGTAACTAAACCAAATCAATCACAAACACAAGTCATGCATTGGTACACCATATTCAACTCAATAAAATATGGCATAAAGGAATCAATGCAAGACACAAAACCCTCAAACCTTACAACTCTAAGAACTCACATTAGAAAGTATGGTGTCATTGGCCTAGAATGAGACCAAACAAGGGGTAGAAATTGTTAAGGATATGACAATATCTTCACTCCCATGTTTCTACTATCATGGACCACATAAGAAAGTAGATTTCCTAGCCTAGAACACCCCATCACCAACATCAACACAGCTATTAACACTTTGAAACCTTTATGTGAATAGTGTACATTACACCACTTGTTCAAAGACTATCCAAAACTAAACATTACAATGCCAGAAACAATACAAGTTACACCACTCACAACATTGTTAGTGTGCATAATGGTATGTGCATAATGGTATGGTTAACCACTGTACCATTGAATGTTTTAACATGACGGCAAGCAAAGGTGCAAACCAAAACAAAACCTACTAATGCTAAAACTTTAAAATGGGTCAAAGAAAATAATATAACACATCAGATGAATGAGAATCCAAAGTTCCCAAAAATCAAAATGGAAACAAAAAGGAGACAAACAAGCCTCTAACTAACCAAAATCTCAAAGGGATCTGGAACCTCAAAAACCAAACAAAACAAAGGACAATAAAAAGGTGCAAATCAAAAACATGCTCAAATGAGGATAGAAAAATCAGAATAGTCTCACTAAAGGGACTCAAGTTTACTCAGAATATAGGGGCATCTACTAACTAAGAAACATCAAAACTTACATATGAAACTATGGATATTGATGGCAAAAAGTAAGTTCCTTTGTTGCTAGCAAAAAAAGAGATTGGGACGCAAGTGCTACATGAAGGAACACAAACAAAAACCCAAAACAAACCTTTATTCTATGCTACTAGCTGGGAAAACAAGGAATCATAAGCACGTTGTCGTGAAGTGCGCGGTACAGCCAGGAAAGTATGAAACTTCTAGCTGTGAGAGTGAATGTCAAATCCAACAAGGAATCTCACGCACAAAATTTCCCAAGGAGTATTGAACATCACTATTTCCAATGATAAATACATGTGTCAACTTGCCTCAATACATCCTTGAATTCATCCAGATGATTGCACAGAATTGCATGAAATCCTTTGAACCATTCACATGTGTGAAATGCAATTCTGTGCAATCATCCAGATGATTGCACAGAATTGCATGAAATCCTTTGAACCATTCACATGTGTGCATAACAAAGCCTTCCAATTTTTCCAATATACATGTGGCCAGTTACATCCATTACATCCAGTGCCCTCAAAACCATTATTTCGAGATGTACTTTATCACCTGAAAACCTGCCTTAATATCCTAACATCTCACAAGCAAAATATAGCATTTGGCATAGCTTTAACATACTCGTAATTTCCAAAATCCATTTGAGTAGGAAGTAAGATCATTTACCCTCAACTTCAATGTATTTTTCATACATTTCCGAGCTCCAAATTCTTTAGCCATTTTCCCAAGGTTTCTCTATTCACTTCCAAATTCTTTTTGTAGGAAGAGATATACGATTCTCTCAAATCGTATTAAGTGAGAGTAATTTTAAAGGAAATAAGAAAATTCACTTAACTGAAGGTTAACGTGCTTCAAATCCCTTGATCATTTCATTAATCGCGAATTCCACGTCGCCGGCTGTTCGATGAAGAACATGAAAAAAAACAAAGAGTATCTCTTCCTATAGTACTCAGATTTTCCTCTAAATCTAACACCTACAAGGCACATACAGATTATGTATTTTTGAATTTAAAAAGTCTGGTTGATTTGACGCTGTTCATTCACTCTGCAGAGATTTTCCATCTACTCTGGTTCGCCGCCGTTTGCCTCCGGTGCCTTTTCTATTTTTCCCGCGGAGAACTCGGCGCCCCCCCCCACCACCTTTTTCCAGCTATACATGCCATTTAAAAAAGCTGCGCATTTCGCTTCCATGCTTTCTAGAAAAATCCCAAATATGCTTTGTTTTTTAACCTTAGCACTAAGGTTGCAAGGCATAACCTTAGCCTTGGCACAAACACAAGATTCCCAAAGCATTCTCACACCTATGAAGACATGCTTACAAGCCCCATGTTTTCTATCTCCACATTTCCCCAACATTCAATGAACTCTTCGGCACTGTGATGTTCATTAAATCTCCATTTCTCTTGACACCTTCATAGTTTATAAATCATCATATCGGCCCATGTGATTTATAGAATCCCCAATTGCCCATTCAAGTATTTCTTCATGCCTTCATAAATGCATTCCTTTGTGCATTGGTATGCCCTCATGCCATCATATATAACTGGATACTTCTAACTTGCCCATGGGCTCTGAGTAACAGCAAAAACATCATCCTCCATACTCATATACAAAAAACTCCTAAATCTGACTCAGCCTCAGCTTGTCTTATTGAACTTCATATACAATATGAACATATGTACATGGCATCATATAATGACTCGTCATGGCACTTAATCCCATGCATCTGGATGTGTATTTGATGGCCTCACATGCACGGTTTCAAATCATAGACGTGCCATGGCACGACATCCACCCCCTCTAAACCTGCACATCCTCTGGTATGTGCCAAATCATCATCAAGGTCCACATATAACTGGATGTCGTCTTCATCTTCTGCAGTTCCAGGAAGATTATCCTCTTCCTCTTCAATCATATCCATACTATCACTGTCAAGCTTCTCATCCTGAATCTCTTGTGAATCAAAAGGATCACCATCATGCCTTCTTTTAAATATCTTGATTCTTTTGCCAGCCACAAGATTCTTTTATTTTGTTCCATCAAGCTCACACAGAGTATACGTGGCATTTCCATGCACATGCTTGACAATGTAAGGGCCAAACCATCTTTTTGCAAATTTTCTTTGAACAGTGAATTGGTTGTCAAGGCTACTATCATACATTAGAACCCAATCACCTTCTTCAATAGGTTTTGGCCGGAGTCTGTGTCTACTATCAAATCTTTCTTTATTTTTCAGCCTTGCATCTTTCAAGCGAGCTTTAGCAAGCTCTACATCTTCAGGCCTCCTCTCCAACTGTCTTATTCGCAATGCAAGGAGGTCATCTCTGCTCAATCCTTCCACCCAGGGCAATACATTCCAAGTTAGAATTACTTCTTCAACTGGCATCACTGGCTTCTGACCATACATTAATTTTGCAGGCATGTATCCTGTCACTGAGCTATGAGTTGTACGGTCAGCCCACAAGGCATATGGTAGCAGCTTTGGCCACTCTCTCATCCTTTCTCTGCATGCCTTAGCCAAAGCTTTAATGATTGGAGGATGTCCTCGCTCACTTTTCCCATTGCCCTCAGGATTGTAAGCACATGTTAGAGACAGTTTGATACCAATTCTAGAGAAGAATTCCCTTGCTTCTTCAACATCTAGCTCACCCCTATCAGCTGTTATTTTTCCAATACAACCATATCGGCAGATCACATCTTCCAAGAGAAATTTGCATACTGTTTCGGTACTCTTTGTTCTAAGAGCACGCCCTTCTACCTGATTTGTCAAATCTTCTCTTGCAAGTGCTATATACCGCATCTGCCAAATTCCCAAAGGCATTGTAACTAGATCCACTACCCATTTGTAGTGCATGGCAGATGGGTAGGTTGGTTGCAAGCCATCACGATACCGCACATTTGAGTACATTTGGCATACTATGCATGTTTCTACATATTGGGAAATATCCTTGTACATTCCTCTCCACCAATATTTTTCCTTTATTTTGGTAAAAGTGGCCCACACACTTCTATGCCCAGCCCAGAGACTCTCATGGAATTCTTTCACAAGCTTTCCTTGAGTCTCTTTATCACATATGACTCTCTGTGGCATAACATTTCTCTGTTTAGGATGCTTCCAGAGATACCCATCCTTTAGAAAATAACCATATGCTTTTCTGCGGATCCTCTTAAATTCTGAGTCAGACCAATTTTCTTGCCTTGTCAGAGTACTCAAATATTGACCAATAAGCAACCAATCTCCTTCATATATTTCCTCAATAAAAGACTCAAGTGCATTTGATAGGCAAATATGATCCCTTTTTGCATATGCTATAGTATAGAACTTTGTACCCACATCATCAATGTCACTAATCATCTCTTTCTCATCTTCATACCTGGCTCTTGATAGCATATCTGCAACTGGATTATCTTTTCCCGCAATATGCTCAAACTCAGGATTTAGTGACTTGATATAAGCAATCCACCTAAGCATAGCAATATCTGGAGTGGAACAACTTGCTATCATCCCAAGAAGTGGCAAGCAATCAGTTTCCACAAGTACAGATGCCCCAATAAGATATTCTTTTTCACATTTTAGAGCAGTGACTATCCCCCATAATTCTCTCTTGATCTGTGGATACTTTCGTTGCCGAAAGCTTAATACCTTTGCTCCAAATCTAATTACATACCTATGATCATCCTCATCATCTTGCCCTACTGCCCATCCTATTCCAATAGGACTAGTATCAACTGTAACAATCACAGGCCTGCCACACTCATAATCTGCCTTTCTCAAAATGGGTGATGATTGGAGCAAATATTTCAGCTTCCGCATAGCTTTAATATGTACTGTACTCCACAGAAATTTTTGATTTTTCCTCAAAAGTTGATAAAGAGGATCTGCTACATGTGCATAATGTGGGATCCAAATAACATAAAAGACACATGCTCCAAGAAATCTCCTCAGCTCTGTAACATTAATGCATGTCTCTTTCATTCTTTGTATTGCATCTATTTTGGCTGGACAAGGACGGCGTCCACTAGTACTACAAAGATGTCCCACTATTAGCACTTCACCAACCCCAAACACTGATTTCAGCCCAGATAAAGTAAGATTCACTTCTTCAAGCCTGGATAGAATCATGTCACAATCCTTTATATGATTTGCCACAAACTTGCGGCACCCTTTTGAATCCAAATCCTCATCTTTGTCTTTCTCATCACAGCCCTTAATTGGCACATCATCCAAAAATGGTATAGTTTTTTGTGGTATGAAGTCTCGTAAGACTTTATTCATTCCATTCATCATATGTGCCACTGCGTTAGTGGCTCCTTGTGGTAAAGTACACATCCTTACTAGTCCCAAAGGAGTTCTCATTGTGGTTAAGTCCCTGCTTTGTATATCCAGCTGGAACTGATCATATCCCGAATACAAATCACCCATAGAGTATATAGCTTTCCCTGCAAATGCTTCTGCAAACTCATCCACAATTGGACCTGCTCCCACATTCCTGATTGTGACTTTGTTTACAGGTTGCATGTCTTGAATAAAGCCCAATGTCCCATTTTTCTTTGGTACAGTAAACCATCTGTTGGAATATGGGGCACATGAAGGCTCCAAGATTCCCATCCTGATCTTTTCCTTTAGTAATTCCATCAACTTTGGCAAGAGAGCCTTTGGTACTGGAATTGGCCGCAGGTTCCACGGCACATGTGGAACAGTAAAGATCACCATTGGTGCTGTTACACTTGGATCAACACAGCCTATCTCATGCGGCTGAAAAGCAAAGGCTTTCCCATGTTTTACAAGCATCTCCTCAAAGCATTCCCTTTCAACTGGCAACAGAAAATCCTTCTCACCAATCTTCAGCTCTTTCAGAGTTTCTTGAGTAAATTTATGCCCAATTTTCTTCGAATCTCTAAGATTTGGCTGCATAGAAGCTTCATCTATCTTCTCCTTGCTTCCTGGTGGCAAGGGCAAGGCAACTGGTTTCACCTTCTTTGCAACCGTTTTGTACTTTGTATCAACATGAGCATCCATCTCACAATTCATGTTTTTACATTCCACCCCCTCAAATTCCTGGATTATATCATACATCTCCACAGATGACACCTTTATCATTTCATTTCCACCCTGTAAGCATGCTCTTCCCATATCAAAAAGCACATCCATAGTATCTATAAATGACACCTCATCAAGCACCCCTGAAATAAACTCATTCTTCTCCAAAAGACCACACTGCTCAAAACCTTTTTGTTCATTTTGTATATGTTTTTGCATGCCACGCTTCAAATCTTTGCTTTTTACAAAAACCAGTGACCCATAGGTGGAGAATCCCTGAAAATTTGCTGAAAAGCTATTTACATTGATTGAGTCCTGCGAGAGCTCATTTCCCTTTGTACCATTGGAATCCCGCTTTACAATGGCACCTGGCCAAAATCCCTCATCTCCTTGTAATTCATGAACTCTCTGTTTATCTTTGGGAGTGACTGTGTCCGAAGAGACTCACGATTCCTTTCATGATTAATGCAAACTGTCAAAAACTGAACAGCCTTTTTGCCATCTTTACTCCTTATTCTTGCATATGCTGAGCCATCATCCAAAACCTTTGTTTCCATCCTTACAGCTGTAATGTAGGGTTGCCCAAGGATAAGGGGATACGATGACATTTCCTGGACAAAGAAATTCTGATCATCCTTCACATCCCCTATAGTTACCCTTACATTTGGACACGCTGCATAAAGCTCTCCAGATGAATTATTAGCTGCTTTAATCATCCACCCATGATCCACATCCATTGGCCACTTACATTTGTTGTAGAGATTTTTAGCCATAAGATTTATTTCAGACCCATGATCAATTAGAGCGACATATGGCTCTTCCAAATCACCTATCTTGACAAGGGTTTCAGTGGTTGCTCTTGCCCAATGGCTCCTGGAGTAATGACTCTTTGTAAGAACTTCTTTTTCATCATCCTCTTCCACAAAGCGCACTTGTCGTGCCCCATCAGCAGAGTGATTACATTCCACCACATTTTCTCTCTCTTCCTTTTTCTATATCTGTACTCCATGAGTCTTGGAAGTGCTTGCCTCCCCTTGTGATGGAATAGATTCAATTATGGACTGCCTTTTTCTTCGTATAATATCAATTATCTCATCATGAAATTCTTTCTTTGCAATCCCCAAGACTTCCCCTAGTGTGAATTCCACCCTGCTGTTTAGAATCCTTTCTTCAAGTACCTTTTTGAGATCTGTTGCAACTTCAATATCAGATTGAAGCTTATAGAGTGGACTTTTCCCTTTACCCTTCTCCTTCATTTTTGCTGGCACTTCTTCCATTGAAACATCCTGTGGAGATCTGCTATGCTGTGGAGGCATATGTGATGGCCCAGGATCTTTCTTTTCACTTCCACGTGTAACTCTTTTTGATGGCCCTCCTTCCTCATTTTCCCTTTTACGTTTTTCCTCTACCTGTGCCTCATTATTTTGGCATTTGGCAATATAGGCATGAATGGATAAAGAATCCACAGGCTCCTCCCAGCCAGTCTCAAGACGTATACAATCACCTGCCTCATGCAAAGCTTGCTTTGACACTTTCTTTGATGCAATTTATTCCATTGTTGATGGCCAAAAATTTTCATTCTCATAATCCTCATCATTCTCAAATCCCTACTTTAGTTGACCAACCTTTAATCCATAGGTTGCTGCCTCAACCATAGAAATGGCATGACTAGCAGCCATATCCTCTACCAGCTTTTTCATCCCTCCTTTCCCAAAGTTTGTACTCAATGGAAGACCAGTCTCTGTAAGATGGATTTTCCCATCTTTGAAAAACACAAGTTGATTTTTAAGAGCTTCTTTATAGCTAGTACAATCCTTCTTTGCATGCTCTGGATCATCACACCATATGCATCCATATGTAAACCCTTCTTTGCTTTGAGGCCTTTGCATAGAAGCCTGCCCCAATGGTAGACCCTTTTCTTCAATCCTGGACATCTTCAATTTTAAGTCACGCATACCCTTGATAAGCTCATCCATCGGCCCATCTATCTTAGGAATTGTAGCAGCTGGTTTGGATAGATTCTCAGGGGTAACAGCAGTTATTGGGGTTGCAGAGCCCATCACCATTTTATCCCTCCTCCGCTGCCGCTTTGCTAACATAGTGACTGCATCCTCAACATCATTCCAATCACTCTTTAATCCCTGCTCTGTATTCTTATCCTCAAGGAGGATTTCCAATTTCTCCTGGAGATCTTTCCCAGCAGCTGCTCTGTTTTTTCTCTATCCAAAGTTGCACGCTCTATCCTTGACAACTGGGCATAACGCTTCTCAAACTCTCTTAGCAATTCTGTGGCAGAAATTCCCATTTTAGATTTTGTGACCCATTCCAAGAAAGTTCGTTTGGTCACTCGCTCAGAATCCTCCATGAAATATTCATCCTTTAAAGCAAGCTTGAACTCTTCCCAATTTCTGCCACCCTGTGCTGTCTGCAATCCTTTTATGCGCTCTCTTATTTCAGGGACGCATACCAGCTCGAAACTTCGGACCATATCCTCCTCAGTCACCCTGTTTAGCTCCATCTCCTTTATATAATTGCGCAGGTACTTTGTAATGTCCTTCCCATCAAATTGATCCACCTTTTTCACAATTGATTGTAATGCCTTGGTCGTGGAAATTTGTCCCCTCTTAGCAGCTTGTTGCTGTTGCATGTACATGGTAAACATTTGAAACATCTGCATAACTCCAGGGTCAAAATGAACCCCCTGACCCTCAGAATTCTTAGCCATAGCTTCCCTGTATATTTCACCACACTCTCACCCCAGCAGTTTCACGTCGGGCTCACCAAAGATTGTCGTGAAGTGCGCGGTACAGCCAGGAAAGTACGAAACTTCTAGCTGTGAGAGTGAATGTCAAATCCAACAAGGAATCTCACGCACAAAATTTCCCAAGGAGTATTGAACATCACTATTTCCAATGATAAATACATGTGTCAACTTGCCTCAATACATCCTTGAATTCATCCAGATGATTGCAGAGAATTGCATGAAATCCTTTGAACCATTCACATGTGTGCATAACAAAGCCTTCCAATTTTTCCAATATACATGTGGCCAGTTACATCCATTACATCCAGTGCCCTCAAAACCATTATTTCGAGATGTACTTTATCACCTGAAAACCTGCCTTAATATCCTAACATCTCACAAGCAAAATATAGCATTTGGCATAGCTTTAACATACTCGTAATTTCCAAAATCCATTTGAGTAGGAAGTAAGATCATTTACCCTCAACTTCAATGTATTTTTCATACATTTCCGAGCTCCAAATTCTTTAGCCATTTTCCCAAGGTTTCTCTATTCACTTCCAAATTCTTTTTGTAGGAAGAGATATACGATTCTCTCAAATCGTATTAAGTGAGAGTAATTTTAAAGGAAATAAGAAAATTCACGTTAACTGAAGGTTAACGTGCTTCGAATCCCTTGATCATTTCATTAATCGAATTCCACGTCGCCGGCTGTTCGGTGAAGAACATGAAAAAAAACAAAGAGTATCTCTTCCTATAGTACTCAGATTTTCCTCTAAATCTAACACCTACAAGGCACATACAGATTATGTATTTTTGAATTTAAAAAGTCTGGTTGATTTGACGCTGTTCATTCACTCTGCAGAGATTTTCCATCTACTCTGGTTCGCCGCCGTTCGCCTCCGGTGCCTTTTCTATTTTTCCCGCGGAGAACTCGGCGCCCCCCCCCACCACCTTTTTCCAGCTATACATGCCATTTAAAAAAGCTGCGCATTTCGCTTCCATGCTTTCTAGAAAAATCCCAAATATGCTTTGTTTTTTAACCTTAGCACTAAGGTTGCAAGGCATAACCTTAGCCTTGGCACAAACACAAGATTCCCAAAGCATTCTCAAAAGGTTCGGAAATCCATCCAACATTTTTAAGTAATTCTCCCTTTCAGTACGTGCTATGGACTCATCAAGAAGAAGTTCATTTTGTTGGTGAAGACTAGTGAGGTCCACATCTCCTTTCTTGCACATGGTTGAAGAAGCTTCCCCTTCCAAGGCTCCATTTTCAGCATCCCCTCGATCCCTTCCTAGGGAAAGACCAAATGCAACTCCCTCCACCTCTCCTTCTGAGATGGAATCCTCGGAGCTACCACTTGTCTCTTCTTCTGACTCTTGATGTTGTAGTGGACCTTCTTATTCTCACCTTATAGAATAAGATCACCTGTCTCCCACTTTTGAATTGCCTTCACTTGGCAAAGCCATGGCCTACCCAATATCAATGGGTAAGCCCTAGCATCAGGCTTTGTTTAGGAATGACCTGGAAAGTTGTAGGCACAGAAATACCACATACATCCACTCCCAAATTCCTGACAATTCCTAAGGTTTTCACCCTAGTATTATCGGTGAGTTTGATGCGATAGGGAGAGTTGGTAGAAGACAACTTAAAATCAGCATCTTTCATTGTTTTTTCACTCATGACATTGATTGATGCACCTCCATCAATGTATGCATTAGAAATTGTCTGCCCTCAATGATGACATTAATCCTCACAGGCACGTCATCTCCTACATCAATATCCACCTTTTGAACCATAGGAGTCCCATTATCCCTCTTCTTCTTTTTCTTAGATTCCCTTGTGCTAGCCAGCTTACCCCATTCCTTTCTAAGCTTTGGAGAGAGTGCCAAAAGCTGCCCAAATGTGATTTGTGTTGTTTTCTCCCTAAGATCCGTTAAGAGGTCATAACTAAGAGATCCTTGTCCAAGAGGAAACTCAGATTGTCCAATTTTTCTCCTAGATGACTTCTTCTTCTTCTTATTTTTCTCCTCTTCTTCAGATTTATCTTCTTGTTCTTCCTCTTCTTGGCTTCTAATTTTACGACCCCTTTTTGCCATTAATGGCATCAATGTTTCCTCTTCTTCTTCTGAGCATGTTTCCTCTAAAAGTGCTAAACTTTTATCCTCACTTTTCCTCAACTTTGGACACTCAGTACGATAGTGCCCCTTCTCTTGACATTCATAGCATGTGACACTACTTCTATCCCTAGGTTTACCCTCAGCTCGTGGAACCCTAGGTGGCCTTGCATTGACTAAGTGTAACTTCAAATCAACAAATTGTGCCATAAGTTATGCAATGTTATGATCCAAGGATGGAGCTTGTACCTGAGATGTTAAGGCTATCTCTACTCGTGGGTGGGGTTGGCACACTTGGAGAAGATTGGAATGTGGACTCAATATGAAGCGTGGCCTCTTTCTTCAAAGTAATACGAAGAGTCTCTTTAAAATTAGTGGGATCTTTGCTAAGAACTTTTCCATGCAAGCGGGGATCCAAAGCCCTGATAAACTTGCTCATCTTAAGGTGCTCCATGGCTAAAGAACTCTTTGAATCTTCCATAGCAGGTGAAGAAGAAGAAGCAACAACATGTAAAGCAGCTTGTTGATATTTGATGAACAAGGCTTCATACCTCATTGAAAAGGTAGAAACTGACTCTCCTTCCTTTTGGAAAATTTGATCCAATTGCAATAGTAAAGCATTTGGCGACTCCACTGTCCCAAATCTCTCCTTCATTGCTTTGGTCAACCTTTCCCAATCATTCTTGGACTCCTCTGGCAAAGCCTCATGCCAAGTTAAGGCCACACCCCTCCAAGAAATCTGAAAGTATTTCTGCTCTCTCCTTCATAGACCAACCTGTCAAGCGGCATGCTCGGTTAAACTCTCAGAGATAACTCCCCGGGTCTTCTCCTTCCGATCCTTGGAACACCGGAATGTTGAACATCTTGCACCAAAAGATGAGTAGCAACAAGGGAAATTCGCTTGTTTCAAAATAACTTTCCTTTAATTATGCGGGACCTTGAGGTTAAAATAGAATAATTCTAAGTAAAACCTGCCCGTCACCTCCACCAAAAGATGTGACACGAAGTTGGGGTTTAGACTTCGGTCACTTCTTAGAATCAAAACACACTTGTATGAAACCTCACAGCCTCCTCACCTCCCTTTCTCTCCCTAGGTTAAGATAAAGATATACAAATCAAAGGTGAGATCATAATTCATGGAAGGAAAGATGAAAGGCTCCGGAGAAGCAAGAATTTCTGCCAGTCTTGCAGCTCCAAACAAGAGGGTGATTCTTTGTTGGAAGAAAATCTTCCAACTCAGGATTATGTGAACGGAAACATACGGGGAATATTGGTAAGGTTCATCCAGTCGAATTGGACGATTTGGTCGGAACATATTAAAGCAAATGAATATAGCAATCACTTACAAGAGGATAAGACACATGGGATTGGCTTTTTGATAAGAGATTAAGAGGAATTAATCATTATTAAGAAGAAAGAATGGCCAAAAGTCTAAAAAAATAGAGATACACAAAGAATTGTAGTTTTAAATCCATATAGGCTGTGTAAAAGAGGATTACATAGGTGCCTAGAGCTTGAAGAGAGTTTCGCGCCCATATAAAAGCTTTCAAAAACGGACAAGCGAGTGAAAAGTTATGAGCATTTTACTACAAGACTATAAAACTGCCAAAATTTGCCTAAAAGTTAGCAACTTTGGGAGAAATTCTGATCATCAATGAAGTAAGGGATTAAGAAATTAGTTACATGAGTGGAAAGAGCATATAAAGAGCTTCCTAGTCATATGATCAATTTAAGAAACCAACACCCGAGTGATGAGTAATTATCGGTTGAAAATTGGGTATTGGACCACAAAAACTGCACTTCCCTCTCTTTGCATGAAACCTCAATTTTCACATAGCCTCTTGCCTTTCATCTCCTTCATGATTCAAGCTAGAGGGTAAGGGTTAACATTGCTCAGTGGACAATCGTAAAGATTTACCTATGGTCCCCAAAGTCTTTCCCCATGCTCATTACCGCTAAAACCATTGGTACCTCCAAAGGAGGGCGGCAATAAGGCAAGGGCTACCTTGAGAAGTCATAGGCCCACCAAGATAATAACTCCTTATCCCGCTTATCATGAATCATCAAAGAGGTCCAAAATTGGGTTAAGCATGAGGAGCTAATGCTAAATGAGACATTCACATGTAAAGAGAGTGTTTGAATAGGGGTTTGAAAGATAAGAGAATGGCAATGACACAAAATGCTCAATTGAGGAGGCTCATTCCTTTATTTGAAAGGGAGAGGAGGGCTCCTTTTAAAGGTGGAGAATCACCCTCTCTTCCATTGTTACAAATTACAACATAAAAATCTTCAACCCTTCAGTGACATAAGGGTAGATGTCACCATCAATTGTCCTCTTAGGCTAAGTCTTCTATTGATTATTAAATTGAAGACTTTTTGACTTTGAGAGTGTGATAAGATAATAGCCAAGCCTAAGTGGCATGTAGGTGGAGATCCCACTTACACATGGCGAAATTCTCCTCTTCCATGTAGGCATTCTAGAAGAATCTTTCCCAATTATGCACCTACACACACTCCTCCACATGCCTTCCACACTCCCCAACTTGTAGCCTTATGGTGAATACCATATTAATAATACAATTAAAATCCATGTGAGCATGAAGGCCCACTTTTATTTTCCACATCACTAGCCTATCTACCATACCAAAGTATTTATCAAGCATACTTGTGGCATTTACAATGTGTGCACCCTAAATCAAGTAAAACCATTATATTTGAAGATAGAATGCTGTTATCGAGGTAGCCGCCAAGCCGCCGTTATTCCATTGTGGGCGCCGCAATCTTCTTGGACAAGCTTCCACCTTATTACCATTGAGAAACCATCAAAATATGCACAAAATTGACAATGAAAGATATCAAATTTTCACGTCACAGTATGCATAAAAGTTGATTATTTTATTATAAAAGTGTTACTTTTATCATATTTGAATTTCATGCATAGACGTATGCATAAAAGTTGATTATTTTATTATAAAAGTGTTACTTTTATCACAATGGAATTTCATGCATAGAAGTATGCATAAGAGGTGATTATTTTATTATAAAAGTGTTACTTTTATCATATTTGGATTTCATGCATAGGGGTATGCATAAGAGTTGATTATTTTATTATAAAAGTGTTACTTTTATCACAATTGAATTTCATGCATAGAAGTACGCATAAGAGTTGATTAAATTATAAAAGTGTTACTTTTATCATATTTAGATTTCATGCATAGAGTATGCATAAAAGATATTCTTTTTATATTTAAAGTGTGATTTTCATCAAAAATGGATTTTATGCATAACTTAGATGCATAAGAGAAATTCTTTTATTCTAAAAGTGTAATTCCTACCAAATTGAATTTATGCATAGGAAGATGCATAAAAGATTGATTCAAAAGTGTCATTCTCATCTAAATTGAATTTATGCTGCATAGGAAGATGCATAAAAGATTGAATTTTAATTCAAAAGTGTCATTTTCATTTAAAACGAATTTATGCAAAGGAAGATGCATAAAAGATTGATTTTTACTTCGAAAGTATTAATCTCCTTAAATGGAATTTATGCATAAATAAATGTGTAAAGAAATCTTATATCAAATATAAGAGTTCTCTTGTATTCTATAAATAGATATGAGATGTGATAGGATGTGATAAGAGGTGTATAAGATGTGATAAGATGCTTATGAAATCTTATATCAAATATAAGAGTTCTCTTGTATTCTATAAATAGATATGAGATGTGATAGGATGTGATAAGAGGTGTATAAGATGTGATAAGAGGTGATAAGAGGTGATAAGATGCTTATGAAATAAGTTAGCAAGTGATAAGATGAATTAAGATGTGATAAGATGTGTATGAGATGAGGTAAGAAGCGTATGTGATAGGATAAGATGTATATGGGTTGTGATAGGGCAAGAATGGATGTGATGTAAAAGATTAGATGTGAAGGCATATGGGGTTATATGAATGGGAATGTGGAAATGGATGTATGTATATGGATGTGTGAATGTGGAGATGGAAGTGTGGATGTATGAATGTGAAAATGGATGTATGCATGAAGATGTATATGCGTAGATGTGAATGTGGATGTAGATGTGGATGTATGTATGTATGTGGATGTGGATATATGAATGAGGACGTGATAATGGATGTATGCATGTAGATGTGGATATATGGATGTGAATGTGAATGTGGATGTGGATGTGGATGTGGATGTGGATGTATGGATGTAGATACGGATGTGGATGTATGTATGTATGTGGATGTAGATGTGGATGTATAGATGTGAATGGGAATGGGAATGTGGATGTGGATGTATGAATGTGAATGTGGATGTGGATATGGATGTATGGATGTGTACGTATGAATGTGGATATGGGATGTGGATGTATAAATGAGGATGTGAAAATGGATGTATGCATGTAGATGTGGATGTATGGATGTGAATGTGAATGTGTATATGAATTAATGTGTCGTCGATATGAGGAAATGGATGAGAATGAGTACACATTGAATGGAATGTGAAATAAGTAATGTGGACTAAGGAGGGATAATGTGGAAAGACGAGAGTTCGATTTAGAAATTGTATTTTGTGACTCTTTGTAAATGACTGTTTTATGTCAAGAATGCTGGGGAAGCATTTTGACCGTCTTATGGATTAAGGTCATGGAGACCTAACTGATCAACTTACAACTGCTGACGGAGAGTCAATGGAGGACGTCTCACGTAGCAAGGTCGGCCGAGGTCTTGGCCAGCCTCGGTTTGATTTAAATGGTGAGCTTTCGTCGGTACGGTGGATGAGGGACCAAAGAAGCGGCCTATGAGTGAAGCGCTAGGTCACCTGCAAAGGATCCTAGAGGGTGCTGACCATACGGTGCTCGGGCTCTGGGTCGCCGAAGATACCCACACGTGCGTCGTGGAAGATATTAAAACAAGGAATAAGAGTTGTTTTCTGAAACTGGGCATGGATCTGGTTGACCTTGCTGGTCCTCAAAACGGATGAGTCCATGGCTCTTTTATATGGATCTGTGGGTTGATCTTGTTGATCTTCCACAGAGATTCCATTCTGTTATATGAATATATTGCCGGTTACTATGAGCTAGGAACTATGGAAAAGGCCCCTGATGAGAGAACAGGTGGTGAGCATTTTGGTTGTGCCAATGATGCCATAAGTACACCGATGAAAGAATGACCAGAATTAAGGATTCAACCAGAGACTTTGAGGATTGTCATCAGTGACATAATGGTTTTATTAAAGGATTGTTTTAAAGCTAGTTGATGCTGAGAAAAAAGCAATTTCATATTGGGTGTGTAAGTGGTGTGACTAGTTTTATGTTTGCATGAACTTCTGGCTAGTGGGCCTTGGAACTACCTAACCAAATTCCAAATTGGATCCCATCACTACAGTGGTTGGGCAGTTGGCTAACCCATGGGATTGGATGGGGTTAGGCTGGACTGATGGATCTCTAAATCGAGACTCAATTTCTGTTATTACGATAGATAAAGTAAATCTCGGATAGTAATTGTTCTATGGATATAGAAATCAACGGCTGTGCCTCTTGATGGGGAAAAAAGCGTTGATCCCAATGATCCAAGTGCAAGTTTCTTCCTTGATCCGATCGAGTATCTTTATAGGTGCAGTCGGATCAGCGTGATCAGTAATGATCTTGACTATGTTAGAGTAAAAAGTTATCCTGGTGGAGTCGCCTGTGCTTTCCGGGTAAGGGAAGTTTTTTCGGGTTCGGTTTTGGAAAAACCGACGGATTAGTCTCTTGTCCGGATATCCATGGACGAGGCTTGAGTGTGGGACCCTGCCCCGTGCAAGAAGTGCTATTTTGGCTGCTAGTACCCCGAATCCGTTGCGTGGTGGGGACAGGGAGCCAGTTTAAAACTAATACGGATAAGCAAATTCTTATCATAAATTGATAATAAAAATTCAAAAAAAACATTTTTCATAATGTATTTTCATTCCGTAAGCCTCTTCAATGAAGAATTTTTAATCAAAGAATTTTTTTTATAGATGGAAGTTCCCTACTTATCTGGTATTCCCGACCTCACCCAGTCTCAAGATATGACTGCGTTCACCTTCGAACATCTCATCTCTTCCGCTTCAACTCAAACAAGCCGAGCAAGACTCGCACGCCATTTCGCGGATTTATATTTTCCTACCCCAACGGAGAGAATACAGCATAAGTGGCTTGCAAGGCAATATGTCCACGCCCCTTGCGACCGCCGTACAATGCTGTGGCAGAATCTCTCATTGACTATGATCCTGTTAAATCTAAAAATGGTGCGTGGTGTCATTCTATATCATTCGACGCCTCAAAATTTCATACTTTCATGTCGAATTTATAGACTCCTTAGTTGATTTATCCCTAAGGAGAAAATAATAGCCCCCTTTGTAGTTTAGAGAACTTATGTAACAGGGCATGACTATGGCCCAGTACGGTCCTCTTATATGTCTTTCGAGGAGATTTTGAACTCAGAGCCGAGTTGCTCTATGTACATATTGCAACTTTTATATAAATAAAGAAACGTTTTCCGGTGAAAAAATTCCTATTGGATAAATGATTGTTTATGTGGCGGACGATCTGTTGCTGATAAAGAAAGAAAAAAGAAAAAAAATCTGTTATCGGACATATGTCATAGATCTCCATTAAGATCTTGTCTTGTATAACAAATTGTTTTCTGAACTCTTAAGTCTTAGGATCTCGTGAATAATATCAAAATAAAAATTTAATAATATATAAATTTTGGCAGAATCATGAGACGAGGAAACCGTGGTCCGTCAACCAGACCCTGTCTCTGAAGATGACGAGCTTGACCTTGATGTTGCAAGGCTCTTCATAGGACTCAGCTAGGACCCTTCAAAGGAGAAGGGGAGAACAAAGATGATGATTTCAAATGTGGTTGATATGATTTTTAATTCTGTTTGAGAACTGATGAATTGATTTGGATTCTGATTGAAAAATGATGATTTCTGAAATTTAGTTGAAATATAGTAACCTGAGCGAAACCACAATGAGGATGAATGGGACGAGTCCCTGTGATGATACTCATAACTAGAATGATGATAATGATTTCAGCAAATCACTATGAGATTAGTGGATTGTGCTGTCAAATTGCTACTGTTAACACTTGTCACACGGTAGATCAAGTTAAGGAATGACAAATTGATAACTTACTTAACTGAAATTCCCGTGGAGGAATGTTCAGAAGGAAATTTTTCGGTCTAATGGACCATTATCGTAGGAATGATATGATCTAAATGAATTATTATTTAATGATGAGTTCTATATAAGGAATATTTATCCCTGTATTTTGTTGGGTTGACCAGAATCTAAAGAACCCAGAATAAATTGGATCTTAAGAAAAAGAGTTGTCCTCTACTTTGCGAGATAAGGACATCTCGCACCTTTTTAAGTGGGGTAGAAGTTTGTAAGATTCCTCCCCCCAACCTTCGAGGTATACAAGAGTAAGAATCTTCCTTTCTGATCTTAAAATTATTCCCTCTCTAGAATAAAAGAAAGATTTTGTTTAAAAAGGGAAGACACTTTCCCCAGAATACCTTATCAGGAGCCCACCTGTTTTAAGGATTCAGAACAATGAGTTCAGAAGTGAGAACCGGTGTTTTGGATGCCAAGGTTTTGGTCATCAGTTAAAAGACTGCCTGACTCCTACCATGAAAAGGGCACAGGGAAGTCTAGAACCCAAATTCAGAGACCAATTCCTTCATACCAATCTAATCAGGGTCCGCCGTCTCGGACAAGATTGCTTCAACTAGGTCCAACCCATTGATTAGGGTCGAGATGACCAATCAAATGCTTGGCGACTTAGAGCAACAGATGTAGGTAATTCATAAAGATATAAACGCTGCCCAGGATCGACAGAAACAATATACAGATAAGAAGAGGATAGTCAGAGAAATCAAAGAAGCAGTTATGGTCTTCATTTGAATACGGACCAAAAGAATTTCTTTATCTCTAGGGGAGTATAAGTAGTTATCCCCCAGATATTGTGGACCAAAGAAAGTAGGTGACTTAGCCTACGAACTTCTTTTATCTCCTCATCTCAAAGTTCTTAATGCCTCCTATAGAAATATGTGCCAAAACCAAATCATGGAAAGACGGTAAAACTTCAGTGGCAAGATACCGTTGGCTTCTAGGTTACGCTAGCTCCTTCCTTTATATAAGTCGTAACTTTTACTTGTCGCTCACAGTAATCTTACTTCCATCAATCTCCCTTCTTCTTAATCTCCTTCATGGCTTGGCAACAACAGGAAAATTAGTTTTATTCATGATGATTTCTCACCTTCAAGACGCAAAGCGAGTCTATGAAGAAGGATTTTATAGAACAGTATGAGCGCTCACTTTTTCCTCACTTGGGAACTTCTGTAGCTCAGACCAAATGGCGGACCTATCAAGACATAACTAGGGTAACACCCTGGGGTCAGCAGCACTTTCGTAACAATGTCCGCTTGGCCATGGTTATTGAAGCCTTGGGTTTGGGTCCCCGATACTACTGCGTCATGAGATCAAGACATCTTGGGTTTTCTGAGCAGGTCTTCTTACTGGCGTGTTTTCTTCCTCATCAGAAGATATGTCTTTACCCCATTTTTGGCTTGCCTCTCAGAGGTCCTTTTGTTAGATCACCTCATACCACTGAGATAGGAGCGACAATAACCAACAGAATTATTCCCATAGATGAGTTACCTTATACGTGCACAGCTTGTGAGTGCTGCTTTTGTGATCATATGATGGACGGGCTTATGGAAGTGTAAAGAGTTCTTCTATCCTTACTGTATATGTTCCAAGAATGAATAAAGTTTAAATCTTGTTCTTGTCTTGACCCTTACTCTCTTTGAGACTTTTCTTGGTGGTTAATCTTAATTAAAAAATTTCTCTCAGTCTCATATTCGTGTATCTTGCGAAATTACCCCAGTTTGCGAGATGAGGGCATCTCGCATTTTTCAAGTGGGAGAGAATGTAAGATTCCTCCCCAACCTCTCAAAATGTCCAGCATCTTCCCCTATAATCAATCCCCTCTTCAGAAATATAAAAGATCTTGTCTCTACCTATTTTGACATAGAGAGAGAAAATATTCTAGAGAGAGAATATTCAGATTTTGAATATTTTTAGATAGAAAAATTTCTCATATTATTAAAATGAATTCCCCTAAAATAGAAATTCAAAAAGAACTTTCCAATGTGCAATTGGAATTTATTGGAAATGGGTATAAAGGACCTTAGCCTAGGTTTAGATTTTCAGAAATTTTTGGATTATGGTCTAATTAAGGTTCCTATGGGCCAATAGCATCAATCCATGTGTAGGGAGGAGATAAATCCAATTTGTAAAAGAAGATACCCAAAAATGAGTAAATGCTCACATAAGATGAAGAGTTGAAAATGTACAAGGTTTATTAGTAAAAAACTATGAGCAATATTAAAAATATGAGATATTTTGGGTATCCAAAAATAAGTAAATTCTCACATAAGATGAAGAGTTGAAAATGTACAAGGTTTATTAGTAAAAAAACTATGAGCAATATTAAAAATATGAGATATTTTGGGTATAATGATTCCATTTTGACACATGTGTAAGGAAGGGGAGTCCATTAAAGGAGGTGCATATTTCACATGCTTGAATGAGTTTTAAACTCATAAAAATTGAGATATTTCATCTCTCCTCTCTCCTAATTCAAGTTTAGTTGTAAAAAGTTAGCTCAACTGACCTAAAAATTGTCAAAAATTGACCAAACTGAGTTGGAAAATTCTAGAATCAGTTTGTTTGGTTAGGAGCTCTCTTTTTCCTATAAATAGAGGCCTTCCCCTTTATTAAAACTCAACAATGTCTAATGTAATTTTACTCTACTCCACCCAAGCCAAGAACTATGAATTTGTTAATAATTCATTAGTTTTTGACATTTCCCTCTTCCAAAGATTGGTGCCACTCTTGTTCAAACAAGAGTTGAACCCTCAAACCATCAAGCCAAAGGAAAGCTATCAAAGTCATTAGTAAGTTGGTGGTTCTTCTTTGTTTCAATTATTGTATGGATTTTTATGGTTTTAAAATGGTTTTTATGCTTTATGTCTTCTCCATAATGTTAGGCCTCATTACAAAAGGCATTCCCCTCTCTTCTCTAACAAAACCAACCATTCTCTATCCTAGGTGAATGGTTAAGTGATTAATGTCAAATTTTTATAATGTTTATCTCAATTAAGTGAAAAAATGTTTACTTTAGGATAATTTCAATATTGGTGTACTTTTAATTAGTTTTAAAGATGTAGAAAATTGAAAAATGGTCAGCCATACAAAGGAGGTTATGGCGAAATTTTTAGAAATTAGTAAAAGAAAATTCATCTTTTTTTTAATTATAAAAGAGTTACTTTTAGCATAATTGAATTTCATGCAGAGGCATGCATAAAAGATGAATATTTTATTATAAAAGTGTTACTTTTGGCATAATTGAATTTCATGCATAGAGGCATGCATAAAAGATGAATATTTTATTATAAAAGTGTTACTTTTGGCATAATTGAATTTCATGCATAGAGGCATGCATAAAAGATGAATATTTTATTATAAAAGTGTTACTTTTGGCATAATTGAATTTCATGCATAGAGGCATGCATAAAAGATGATTATTTTATTATAAAAGTGTTACTTTTAGCATAATTGAATTTCATGCATAGAGGTATGCATAAAAGATTATTATTTTATTACAAAAGTGTTACTTTTAGCATAATTGAATTTCATGCATAGAGGTATGCATAAAAGTTGATTATTTTATTACAAAAGTGTTACTTTTATCATATTTGAATTTCATGCATAGAGGTATGTATAAAAGTTGATTATTTTATTATAAAAGGGTTACTTTTATCACAATTGAATTTCATGCATAAGAGTTGATTATTTTATTATAAAAGTGTTACTTTTATCATATTTGGATTTCATGCATAGAGGTATGCATAAGAGTTTATTATTTTATTATAAAAGTGTTACTTTTATCACAATTGAATTTCATGTATAGAAGTATGCATAAGAGTTGATTATTTTATTATAAAAGTGTTACTTTTATCATATTTGGATTTCATGCATAAAGTATGCATAAAAGATATTCTTTTTATACTAAAAGTGTGATTTTCATCATAAATGGATTTTATGCATAACTTAGATGAATAAGAGAAATTCTTTTATTCTAAAAGTGTAATTCCTACCAAATTGAATTTATGCATACGAAGATGCATAAAAGATTGATTCAAAAGTGTCATTCTCATCTAATTGAATTTATGCTGCATAGGAAGATGCATAAAAGATTGAATTTTTATTCAAAAGTGTCATTTTCATTTAAAATGAATTTATGCATAGGAAGATGCATAAAAGATTGATTTTTACTTGGAAAGTATTAATCTCCTTAAATGGAATTTATGCATAAATAAATGTGTAAAGAAATCTTATATCAAATATAAGAATTCTCTTGTATTCTATAAATAGATATGAGATGTGATAGGATGTGATAAGAGGTGTATAAGATGTGATAAGAGGTGATAAGATGCTTATGAAATAAGTTTGCAGGTGATAAGATGAATTAAGATGTGATAAGATGTGTATGAGATGAGGTAAGAAGTGTATGTGATAGGATAAGATGTATATGGATTGTGATAGGGCAAGAATGGATGTGATGTAAAAGATTAAATGTGAAGGCATATGGGGTTATATGAATGGGAATGTGGAAATGGATGTATGTATGTGGATGTGTGAATGTGGAGATGGGAGTGTGGATGTATGAATGTGAAAATGGATGTATGCATGAAGATGTATATGCGTAGATGTGAATGTGGATGCAGATGTGAATGTGGATGCAGATGTGGATGTATGTATGTATGTGGATGTGGATATATGAATGAGGACGTGATAATGGATGTATGCATGTAGATGTGGATATATGGATGTGAATGTGAATGTGGATGTGGATGTATGGATGTAGATACAGATGTGGATGTATGTATGTATGTGGATGTAGATGTGGATGTATAGATGTGAATGGGAATGTGGATGTAGATGTATGAATGTGAATGTGGATGTGGATATATGGATGTGTATGTATGAATGTGGATATGGGATGTGGATGTATAAATGAGGATGTGAAAATGGATGTATGCATGTAGATGTGGATGTATGGATGTGAATGTGAATGTGTATGTGAATTAATGTGCCGTCGATATATGAGGAAATGGATGAGAATGAGTACACATTGAATGGAATGTGAAATAAGTAATGTGGACTAAGGAGGGATAATGTGGAAAGACGAGAGTTCGATTTAGAAATTGTATTTTGTGACTATTTGTAAATGACTGTTTTATGTCAAGAATGCTGGGGAAGCATTTTGACCATCTTATGGATTAAGGTCATGGAGACCTAACTGATAAAGTTGCAACTGCTGAGACGGAGAGTCAATGGAGGACGTCTCGCATAGCAAGGTCGGCCGAGGTCTTGTCCAGCCTCGGTTCGATTCAAATGGTGAGCTTAATATTGATATAACTTAGACTCATCTTCCCATGTAGCATCTTGTGTTGGGAATTCTTTTCGTTGAACTAAATGTTCCCTTATCACTATGTTTCTCAAAGTCCTTTCTCTAGAACTAAGGATTCTATCGGGATGAATTTCAAAGGTGCTTTGGGATGGCATAATCATTTGCTCATCATCTAGTATATGGTTAGGAATAGATACATATGCTTTCAAAAGGCTTACATGGAATATATTATGGACTTCTAGATGAGGTGGTAGCAATAGCTAATAAGCTTGGTCATTAATTCTTTTGGTGATAACATAAGGCCCACAATAACAGGGGCTGAGCTTTTTGTACTTTCCTAAAGATATAGAGATTCTTTTTGGAAGTACCCTTAGGAAGACCATATCTCCTTCTTTTAATACTCGTTGAGTTCTTCTGGCATCAGCATAATGCTTTTGTATATCCTAGGCAGCCTTGATCTCCTTTTGGATAGCTTTCATTTGTTGATCCATGTCATCCAACATTTGTTTAGAGGCTTCTACTCTATTCATTGGATCGAACCAATTTAATGGTGTTATACAATCTTGACATTAGAAATCCTTGAAAGGGGACATACCTATACTCCTATGATGGGCTAAATTCTAGGCAAATTCTACCAATGGTAGGTAATGAAGCCGTAGCTTGTCCTTAAGTATGTCTTCAATAACTTGAGTTACCCTTTCAATATGACCATCTAATTTTGGATGATAGGCTCTGCTGAAATTTAGCTGGGTTCCAATCCCCTCGAAAAGGGCGGTCCAAAACTGAGAAATAAACTTTGTATTCCCATCATTGACAATCCTTTTTGGCAAACCATGTAGCCTAAATATCTCCGTGATGAATATTCTTGCAATGTCTATTGACTTGAAGGTGTTTTTGACAAGAATTAAACGGGTAAATTTTGTCAATCTGTCCACCACCACCATGATAGAATCATAACCCCCTTGAACATAAGGAAGACTTGTGACAAAATCCATACTGATACATTCCCATTTCATTTGAGGAATATCTAGTAGTAGCGGGTGTAACTTGCCTGTCATTTTTACCCTTTCAGCCATGTTTCTATGACAAGGTAAGCATTGTGTGACATAACTGAGTACAACCTTCTTTAATCCTGGCCAAAAGAAACTTCTTTGTAGAACATTCAACATCTTCACATATCTTGGATGTCCAATAGATGGTGCATCATGAGCTTCATGTAGGATTCAATCTTTTAGCTCTCTAATGTTTGGTATGAACATCCTTAGTTGATATAATAATAAGCATCCATCACTAAGAGTGTAATCCTTGATTATCCTACGCTCTTTCTCAAAGTGATTTGTTTGGGCCATGAATTGTAAAATGTGCCCAAAGTACTCATCCACCAAGGCTATTTTATCCATCACTTCCATAAGTAAAGGGTTTCTTGGAATAGAGATTGCACCACCACAAAGGACTTCCTACTTAATGCATCTGTAACTACCCTATCTTTTCCCTGTATGTATTTGATTTCAAAGTCAAATTTTGATAAGATTTCAAAGTCATGTTGAGATCTCACTGAGTAAAAATCCACTTTAAGATCTTATGATCTGTAAGCATGAACCTTCTTGCCTAGTAGGTAGTGTCAGCATAACTTAGGAGCATGAATTACAACCAAAAGTTCTAGATCATGAGCATAGTTTCTCTCATAATCCTTGAGTTTCCTTGAAGTGTAAGCTACTGGTTTCCCTTCTTGGGTGCATAATCTACCAATAGCCAATCAACTAGCATGAGTGATCACTTCAAAATTTGCATCAAAATTTGGTAGTTGAAGGATGGGTGCAGTTGTGAGAGCCACCTTGAGTTTATCAAAACTTTGTTGATGCTCCTTGGTCCAAACTATTTTTGTATTCTTTTTAACTAGTTTGGTTAAAGGTATGGCTATCTTTGCATAATCTTGGATAAAGATACGGTACCACCCTGCAATCCCAAGAAATCCTCGAATCTCCTTGATGGATGGTTGAGGCCATTCCACTGTATCTTGTACCTTTGCTGGATCTACTAAAATTCCATCCTTGGAGACAATGAATCTTGAATATTCAAGTTTTTCTGTAAGGAAGGTACACTTACTCTTTCTAGCAAAGAGTTGGTGTTCTCTTAGAATTTATAGAACTTCTCTAACTTGGGCTTCATTCTATCTCTCATCCTTAGAGTAGATCAGAATATATCATCAAAGAACTTCTCTAACTTGGGCTTCATGCTGTCTCTCATCCTTAGAGTAGATCAGAATATATCATCAAAGAACCCCAAGACATAATTATCAAGCTGCTTCTTGAATATATCTTGCATTCATGAGCTTGTTAAATGTTACTAGGGAATTAATGCTTTCGGTCGATAGAAGTCTAAAAAGTCACTTGCCCAAGCTCTCAGTTCATCAATTGCTTTAATTGCTAAGTGTTCGAAAGTCAATTTGAGTATTTCTACTATTCGATCAATTCTCATATGGGATTGTACCTGCAATTCAATTGTCAATTAAATTTTCTCTCCTAGCATGGATCTAATACCACCTCTAAGATACCTCCCGTACCCTTCCGTCCTTCGTGGTAGGGAGGGATCTCACTAGTAAGTAACACCCCAATATTTGTTATGAAGATCGCCTAATCGAGAGACAATTCTTGACTATCCGATATACGAATACATTCATGGTCTTGGGATTCTTACCTAATATTTATCTATATGTTTCTTCTTTGGAAAGTACCCAACTAATTGGGTCCGCCCTACCACCCACTTTCTAGATTTGGGTTACAGTCAACTATGAGGTTTTTTAATTACTAAGCACATTTTTTTATACGGATACATCACATAACATAGTTCCACAGGTTCCTTTATCCCTTAATGCCAAACAAATCATGTTAACAACAGTACATATATAATCATACAATTGAATTACAACACAATCTGAAAAAAGAACGTCCCTCAGTGCACTTAGTTACATACAATCTAGGCTTTGCAACCATCGTGGGCAATAAGTTATCACATATTAGTAAGGTGAAATGTCCCCTCACTCACCTACACTAGCATGAAACCTATCAAGCTCAGGTCTACAATCCTAGAAGGAGCCCTTGCCCTGCTTTGTGGTGGGTTAACCATCATAAGCAGTTGCCCCAACTCTGTAATGTTCAATAGTTGGTTACCCTGGGTGGGGGAATACCCATTTTCCCCAAACCAATCACTTTGAAATGGCTATCCTCAAGAGAACATGTCCCTTGATTTACTTTTACAACTTTGGAATATGTTATCTCAGTACTGTGAGATGGAGGTCCAATATTCGTACTGTGAGATGGAGGTCCAATATTCGTGGTTATGGGAAGGTGGGCTGGTCAACATTTGTAGCTATCACTATTTGAGGTTTAGTGGTATCCTCATCACGATACTCAACTACCCTTGGATGTCCATGTCCTCTACATTCTACGCATCTTCCACAAGCCATTATTCTTTGTTGTGGTTTAGGCTTTGCTTGTTGTGCGAGGAAATACTAATTCACAGCTTGGCAGTCGAGTAGAAATCTTCTTAGGTAGAATATATTGAGAACCCTTTTGCAGATAAAACCTCCAATCTCTCAGTCTCCACTAGGCTTTATGCATAATATATATAATTAATCATCAAGTTGTAGTTATTTTCTTTATCCTAGCAGTGAAAAATGGAAGAAAGGGAGAAAGACCTTGAATGATTGAGAGAGAGAGATATGGGAGCGGGAGAGAATGAGAGATGGGATTAGTTGGAGAATAGACTGGGAGAGGGTGCAAGTGAGAAAGATGAGGAGTGAATGTCATCTACTGAGAGGAAAGGGGGGTACAGAGAGGGTGAGATATTGAATAAAATGACAGCTATTACGAGGGTTTAAACAAGGTGGATGAGGGAGCAGGTGGGAAGGGAGCGAGATAGGATGGTAGCGGTGGTTGACAAGGAAACAAGTGCCAGAGATAGGGAGAGTGAGTGAGAGATAATGAGGTAAGGATAGGGGAGTGAGGGGGGGAGATAGGAAGAGGAAGTGAGCCATAGAATGGGTGAAGCATGGGTACTACTAGGGGGTAGATGGGAAGGTGAGTGAGGGAGAGAGAATGCTAGTAATTGTGCCTAAGGGGGATTTGCGAGATGGGATGGGAGAGGCTACATGGGCTGAGAAAATTGGGGGTTGGGGGGGCGGGGGGGCTCTACCAAGAAGAAAAATGGAGGGGGGGACCTGCGCCAAGAAGAAAAATGGAGGGGAGGCCTGTGCAGAGAAGAAAAATAGAGGGGGGGGCTACACATGAAGGGCTCCTTTATTTATAAAAATAAAATTTAAAATTAAAACCATGTAATTGTTTTTAGTAGAATTTTACACTTAGTCTTCTTTCAGCTTCTTCAACGTGGTTCTTGTTTTGCCATTTTCACTAACTCAACTCGTTCCCAGAAAATGAGACTTACACCAAATATTTTAGACTTTAATTATTAATGAAGGAGAAAAACAAATAAGAACCTCAAATACATATCTAGGGTGGGGGTGCTAGTATGATGACAAGAAGTTAGTGGAGTACTAGTGAATATCCATCTAGTCTACTCATGGGTGTAGGCCTTTGAGATTATTCTCTCTCATTTGCGGCCCTTATTATACTCATATTTGATTTCCTTTATTTTCCTTTCTATCCTCTTGATTGAAGTGGAAAAATCCATGTGTGATCCACTTGCTATACTATGTCAAACTGCTTCAAAAAGAGGGAAGAGAAAATAACATGGATTGGCCCTTCAATTGTCCGCTTGCAAAAAAGGGTTTTGAGTGATTTCTTATCACCTAGGTTCACATACATCAATATTTCAAAAATCACACTAACAAATGCTCAATCATTGTATCTCTATCTTTCCATGAGTGTATAATTACTAGAATACCCATATCTCTCTCACACCATGATTTTTTGATATTCCATGTCAACTTACTTATAAATGCTACTAAGAGTTATACAAGATTTTTTTTCAAATACCCCTGGAAATGACCTTGATGATGGTCTCTAGAATGAAAAGTATACAAGAATATGCTCATATGTTATGGCCATTAGTAATGGCTAATATAAATAAAATTATATGACCTCAATCCAAACAATATTTAAATGAGGTTTTTATAAAATACTTCATGTAACTAAATTTTGTGATGGAGAATTAAGACATAGACATTTGTTATGTGGTTTGCCAAGATTTCCAAAAGCTTATCTTTTTCTTTGTAGGGTTGTGAGGGAGGATAGAAAGAGCATATATCATCTTCAGGTACACAAGACAACAATACATGCAAGGTACTATGAGAAGGAGTTAGGCGTGATGAGACAAGAGAGAAAGTTGGGGGCAAATAGAGATGCAATGATGGACATAGGGGTGAAAATGAGGAAGAGGGGGGATTATGAGCATGTTGGAATGGCTTTGTGCTCAAGATTCCCATATGGCATACAATCTCTATGTAGCTTGGTCTTAGACGAAACATATGAACTATTATGAGAGGTCAATAGGGATAGCTTTGTTAAGAACCCCAAGGCCTAGTATTCATTTTGGTCATGGTGCAAAAGAATGATCTAGAAGTTACTTCTCAAATTATGGAAAGGTTGTTGCAACTTGGTTTCATGCTTTTCTTCATGGGGTACTAATGGTACAAGAATTATTGCAAGCTTGGATTTTTAGGAGCTCATCTGATTTCAAGGGTTTTGTGGCACTATAAGGGGTTCTATATGACCATTTGTTGTGAGTCCAAAGATGTGGTGTAAGATTTATCATGTAAGGGTTTTAGGAACTCGATTTATTTCAAGGGTTTTGTGACAGTATAAGGGGTTCTATTTGGCTATTTGTGAGTCTAAAGATGTGTTGTATGATTTACCATTGGTATACAAATGGTACAAGCATCTTTGCAAGCTTGGATTTTTGGAGCTCTCTTGATTTCAAGGGTTTTGTGACACTATAAGGGGTTCTAAAGGATTAACAATATTTTAAAAAGATGGTGGGTGGATTGGGAAGGTTCCTCTTTGCTCCAAACCTAGAGTTCATGGGTATTAGGTTGGATATTAAGCTATGTGTGTCGTGGAGGATGGAGCATCTAGTAATCTTTTTCCTTGTGAAGTGAACATGGGTTATTTGCATTGTTTTTTGCAACCATTTGTGTTCTCTTCTTTCCCTACTACATGCAAAATATGTAAGAGGTTAGGACACTATGCCTGGTATTAACTTGCCCAAGGAAACAATATGGTTTTGAGGCATTGGGAGAAAATGAGAATTCTATGCCTGAAGAGGATAGTTCCAAGACGTGCTTAGGCTCCCACTTGGGTGTGAGGATGTGTGCCAGCTTCCTTGCCTCTTCTCATGGAGCTAAGAAGAATAAGATAAAATTTTAAGGGGGGACAACCTCCTCTAATTTTTTGATGAATTGGACCTCTAAATAAAGAGAATTAAAAAACTTCAACATGATGAGAAGGAAAACACAAGACACTGAAATATAGAAGAGTAGGTTCATTTATTAGATTCTTTGATTAAAGGAAATTCTCAAGATTCAAATTCTTTGATGGATTCACGGTCTTAAATTGACTCTATATCATGGCTCTAAAACTATGGAGATATGTTGAACCATGGTCAATATACCCTAGCGTCCCACTATTTGAAGGATGGCATGTAAAGCATCTACATCCCTTCACTCCGAGGCTAGGACAAGGTCAATAGTGGGTGGTATTATTTTCCCTTGGTCATTTGTTCTTATCGGAGAATGAATATCAATACTAGTGATGGTATTGTTGTATGTCTCAAAAACTACACAAGAGGTGGAGAGTAACATTGAAGGCTTGCCTAGGTTCATTGCCTAGGTTCAATCCCACATGTGAGATAGGATTTGACAGAGGGCATCTCCCCCAGGATGAATGGGAGGAGGCTGGATGGCAAGAGTAGGTACCCTTTGTTGCCTTTTGATGGGTTGCCTTGCCCTTTAAAGTTAATGACAATCAAGTAGAAATCAAACATTGATTACAATTCTAGTGTATTTTTTGACGGGTTTTTAGAACTTTCCTAAGTTTTTAATGGTAAAAATGTCCAAAAATGGGCATGACGACTATCAAAAATCACGTCTTCTACCAAAGCGATACCAACCCCTCCCAAGCTTGCATAGCTTTTGAATGTCTTGGTGCCATCCATAGTTGTGGTGGCTTGCCATGCATTGGCTAAACTTATCATGCCAACATGGCATCATATTTGGGAAATCTCTCCCCTTTACTACTCCTCGCCTCACGCATGGAGGTTCTTGGACATCAAAACCATGCAAAAACTATGAAGGACCATAGTGAGGGATTTCCTAGGTGAAACCCCCTATGCAAGTATTATTGAGAAAAACAATGTGTGAGGGTGCAACATGAGTAGAGCAAGGGGAGGATCATGCACATTAGAAAAGGATAGACTAAGGGTACATTGGCAAAGGTTGATTTGTATGGTGATTTATAAAAGGTAAAGTCAAATATAAAAAAGGTAGCACATGAAAAGTGCAAGGAGGCACATGTAGTGTGAGCATTTCTGGATGCATGGTTGGCACAAGGGTGCACACATCTTGTGAGTTGGGAGCTCCATGAGAGCTATAAAAGGATGTATATCTAGAATTATATCGAGTTCTTTAATATTTATCTATTGTATCAATGGTTATAATTTCCTTACTTAGATCTATTGTATTATCTATAATTTCCTTTCTTTACTTATTTGACTTAAAACGTCTAAAATTATATCGAGTTCTTTAATCTTTATGTATTATATCAATGGTTATATTTTCCTTACTTATAGAAAGAAAATCCCTTTAATTATCTAGTATATATTTTCATATATATTGCCATGTAAAAGAGAGAGAGAGTATATATTAAAGGACATCATAGTTGTAAAGATGCATAGCAAAAGACTTCACTCATTCCACCCTTCACAATGTGTGTGTATGTGTGTGTGTGTGTGTGTGTGTGTGTGTGTGTGTGTGTGTCTCATCATTGGAATACTTATGCAATGACTCTGAAGTAATATAAAAACAAATATAATCTTCTAGAATTTAACATCCATTTGAGTATGCAATCCATAAATGATTATGAATGAGAAGAAGTTTTGAATCGTATCAAGCCATAAGCTACTAACCGCCATTCTTCTTTATGAGAAGGTAACATGGTAGTTTGAATTGAAGGAGTGGATATTTGTAATCCTTATTTAGGGACAAGAATTAAATACAAATTTTCTTACTTTTCTTCTTATTTTAGCCTTGTTGATAGAGAATATGATGTGAGAATAAATGGAGCTAGAAATAAGAGAGTTGAATAAGTTTAATTACTGGTGCATGAAATTGGCATGGTCCTTTTTTTATTAAATCAAGAGGATCTAAGTAATTCCAAGTGAACCAACTACCAACACCTTGAGAACAAAGAGGAATCCCTTTATAATTGTTACATATTCCGAGGCAACCAGTAACCTACACAAATGTACATACTAGTATTGTCTTGAAAATTTTGATTTTAAATAAACCACTAAATCCAACACCCTCAATGGAAACAAAATCCATCATAGTAACCAAGCATTAATAAATGGAACTTAAATGGGTCTCACTAGACCTTATGTCACTAGCCTACAAAAATATCAAACAAGAAGATTCAATATAATGAAGTGTTTAAATAAGTTTTTATACAAAATTAAAATCTTATGGATGTGGACTCAAAAGAATCAATTATTTGAATTACAATGAGATATTCAAAATAGGTTTTTATATAATATTAAAATCTTTTGGATGTGTACTCAAAAACATTAGTTATGTTAGTTGCATGACTAACATAACTAAAAACCTATTCAAAATAGGTTTTTATATAATATTAAAATCTTTTGGATGTGTACTCAAAAACATTAGTTATGTTAGTTGCATGACTAACTACATGGCATTGCTTGCATGTAAAATGTAAACATCTTGTTTTGATAGAGGATTCTAGTGGAAAAACTAGATAGAAATGACACAAAAATCTAAGAAAGACTCTTATTAATAAGGAAAAGCTTTTATTTGCCTTGATAAACTAACAATAATAACACTTTACAATAAAAGATAGTTGATTCAAATTTTCAAGCTATAACATAGATCAGTTTTGAAATTTTTGTAGCTTCCTTTTGCTTTCCATTTTGTTTTTTTATCTATTTACATGTTGAACTTTGAGTAACACAGTTATGAATTCCATTTCTCACATAAAAAAATATTGTTAGGTTCAACGACATAAAGTAAAGCACTAGCTAAAACATGCCATAATCATGAACAGGGATTTGCACAAAGTAAAATACTAGCTAAAATTATACCAAAGAGAAACCTTTTGAAATTTAGATAGATAGAGAGATATGAAGGTTTAAAGAAAGGCAATATATATATACACATATACATATGTACATATATATATGTACATATGTATATATATATGTATATGTACATATATATGTATATATATATATGTACATATATATATATATATATATATATATATATATGTATGTATGAAGGTTTAAAGAAAGGCAATATATATATATTTACATATACATATGTACATATATATATATGTACATATATATATATATATATATATATATGTATGTATGTATGTATGTATGTATGTATATATATATATATATATATATATATATATGTATGTATGTATGTACATATATGTATGTATGTACATATATGTATGTATGTACATATATGTATGTACATACATATATATATGTACATACATATATATATGTACATATATATATATGTATGTATGTATGCGCATGCGCACACGCGCATGCACACACACACACACGTATATGCATATGTGTACATATACGTGTACACACACACACACACACACACACACACACACACACACACAGATGGTCCAAGGATGGGGACAAGGAAAAAAAAGTGAGAATACCAATAAACATCTAATTTTGACATCTTATCGCACAGCCTAAGCTCACTTATGTGGACAAGAATTTGAGCAATGCCAACTCACCTCTAGATTAGGGATCATGTTCTCACTTGTTTGTGTACTTTCTATGGATTCTTGATATCTTTCCAAGATTTCATATGCACTAAAAGAAACATACACAATAAAGCATGAGATATAATCCTAATAAAAGCATGAGATATAATCCTATAAAAGAGAAACATTTAGATGTAAGACTATATGCATGTCAATACTCTATAAAAGCATGCCATTTATAAGTTCTAAAAATCGAAATTGTTTACAAATGTTTGCGAGCACAAAAAAAGCTCCAATAAAAGAAATCATTTTTTGCGCATTGTTAAATCACAATGATCATGTTATTATAAAAAAGAGTGAAGGTAGCCTATCCTGGCTACCCTCCTCTTCTTTGAAAATTTATGGACCCCATCCTCGTCTACTTTCTCTCACATGCATGAATGAAAACAAAACACTTTGTCTTTTTGAAAGGCTTTTACCTTGGCCACACTATCTTGAAGCAACAACAATACCAAATATTATTAGAAGTTATCCTATCATTTCTAGGAGATATAATTTGAGGTTAGGAGGAATTGAGAACTTATATATGTATGTATGTATGTAGTTTTAAGCTAGGTATGTATGTACTTTCGTATAAAAGTGGCTAGGCATGTATGTTTGCGCGTGAGCACACATGCATGCATGCACAGACACAATAGCACGACAATGCACCATGAAGTATAAAACATTGAGAGAGGCTTGTTGTTTTGGCCTACTCGTCGGGGCTGCCGAACTCAGAGAGCCGGCCGGTAGGGGAGAAGACGATCACCGCCAGCTGGACGTCACAGAGCGCCGAGAGCTCGTAAGCCTTCTTGAGGAGGCCGGCACGACGCTTGGAGAAGGTCAGCTGGCGGTCGGCGGGGTTCTCGATGCGCCGGAGGGCCTTGGGCTTCTTCCCGCGGCCATGGCTAGTAGCCTCCTCTTGCAGATGTGGTACCTCCATCACAGCAGCAAAATAGCAGAAGCTGCACCCTGCGCGCAAGTGTATTTGAAGAGCTAGAAAGCGTCCTTCCTGTGAGAAGCATATTCTCTCCACGCGACAAAGGTGACCTCTGTCCATGTCTGCGTCCCAGCTTTTTTCATGGGCCGATTTTGCCCGTTCGATTTGCCGGTCGGCCGATTTTCCTGATATTATTCGCACTCCATCGCTCAGCGAAATAGAAAGAAAAAGCGGATGCTGTACCCTCTTGTGCCCTGCGGGAACCATATTCTCTACAGGACAAAGGCGACTTGTACTCTCTTGTTATTCTCAACAGGACAAAGCCTTGTCTCCACGTCTGTTATTAGGCTTGCTATGGTTGAGGCCTATGTCAAGGGCTTATTATGCTTGGAGGTTTTTGACCATGCCCTTTAATGTGAATATATATTTCGCAGGTTCAGGCCGCATTCAACAACCGCACCGCTTCGGATTCAACGCGTAATGAGAAGCTTTAAGAGGAACGTTGAGAGGGGTGAGTAGTTGCAGGCGATGCTTTCCTGCTCAGTTTGGTGCACCAATCTTCCTGCTCACTGCTCATAAGTTTGTTCAGCTGCTCTTCATGCTTCCAGCTCGTCACAGTGCTCCGCCTTCAGGCAGCAGCTCGTCACAACTCGTACGTAACTTCTTAGTGTCCATAACGCTTTTAGGCTAATTAATCTTACCTTAATCTAATTTTTAAGTTCAATTTACTGGCTTCCTTCTTCTCTCTCTCTCTCTCTCTCAGTTTGGTGCGAAGTCTTTACTAAACAATCTTTCTCCTTTTCTCTCTCTCAGTTTGGTGCAAATGCTTTGTTGACCCCTCTCTCTCTCTCTCTATCTCAGTTGAAAAACACCATCGCTCTGTCTCTCTTTTTCCTTCCCTTTCCCTTTCTTTTTGTGTTTCTTTTTTTTTTCCAAGTTTTTTTTCTTTTGTGTGTTTATTTTTTTTAACTATATTATATAATCTTGATCTTTTTTAATGACTATGGCCTTGAACACACACATACTTATTTACATACCTAGTTTCAAGATAGTCTATCAATAGATCAAAATATGAAGTTACCCTCTCTCCCTAGCCAAAAAATACATGCGTCACATTTCTTGATGCTTAGAAGAGAGAGAGAGAGAGAGAGAGAGAGAGGAATTTTGTGGTTGCTATAGGGTGGTGTAGTACCTTTCCTTGTGTGGGGTGCGGTGAATCCGAAATACCTTACCTGCTGTTATATGAGTCTAGTTTCGCTTTTGAAGAGTCAACCTCCGACATCACGTGCTCACAAGCTCAATGTTCAAACACCTCCACCTGGTCTGTTTGATGCAACAAATCTTGTATGGGAAACCTCTTTGAATCCTCAATCAAATTTTGACATCCAGCAAATAACATACATTCCTTAGGATCGCCTGGCCGACTTCAAGCACGGCGAGTCTATTAGATCAGATGCCCCCACAAATTTCCAAATACATTGAAAGAAAAGCAATGTTTATATCATTAGGAGTAATCATGAACATGCAAAGAAAAACATGTGTCACACAAGCAAGTAGTGAGAAGGAGGTCATGGGACTTCTGGAGACATTTTTGGAAACATACAAGGACCAAGCATTATTCATCAAATACTTCAAAGAGCAGTGGATGAATTCCATAGGTAATATATCATGCTTCAAGTTGTTCTAATGAAATGTTTCACATTAAATATTCACGTACCATTGTGTTTGTGTTCTTTTTGTAGGGATGTGGATCCGAGTAAGCAGGAATTTACCTCATTCTAAACCAAGAGACGAATGGGAGCATTGAGTCATATCATGGAGTTCTTAAAACTCAATTCATGGTCGTCGAGTTGACTGGATTTTACAAAAGTTACTTGGCCCTTGCCACTCATACTATTAGTATCATGACGTGCTAAAAGAGACAGGCTTCATCAACATTATTGATGTTGTATCTAATTCAGTGCAACGTGCAAAAGCCATTCCTGATGAAGATGTTAAGTTCATAGATGAAGAGTGCAAGCATGCCCTCATTAGGAGCCAAAGCAAGCAAAAAAATATGGCAGAAGGTAGACAATGCTGATTGTGATTGGGCATGCTACTCTTGTGAGTGGGCAATGAGAGGAAACCTTTGCAAGCACCAAGCAAAGGTGTTGATGGCAACTGGACTACAATCGACACACGTGATTGCTAGATCTATGGGATTGTACTGCAGCAGTTGTGGGAATACTTCACGTGAGTGTTTTTTTTTAATTTATTTTTTGATGTCTTACATTGCGATCATTAAACTCTTATATTTTTCCACCCGACCATGTTTTGTCGATGGGGATTGATAGTGCTACTGACATGGGTAATTCTAATTCGCCTCCTAGTCTTGGGGCAATGACAAAACGAATGGTACGTTATCCAACTTTCGTATGTAGAACCATGGGATTAAACTATTGTGCCTAATGTTATCTTCTTCTATAGGCACACAATCATATCATGAGGATTTGTCTCAAAAAATACAACAAATTGTCAGTGAAACCCTCTTGATTTGCGGTATGTGTGGATGGTTTATTCGATCGACCGTCTCCATACATAACATATGAATGAACGAGCCTGCCATGCTTGTAGGTCTCGAGCCTCTCCACCCTCTGCACACCCTCGCAAGCCACGACGTTCTCTAGTTCCTTTCATAAAATCACATCTAACATTTAACATTCAATAAACTTTAGAATCTAAGGTAAAAGCCACCAATTTATCTATCCTAGGTGTTGTTATAAAAAAAACTAAACCCTAAGAGCTAAAGCTTACTTGGTTTTAAACTAATGTTCTATTGTTATATTATCCTTAAGAGAAGGGCGACCCCATGAATCTGAACTTCCCATCTCCTTTTATAATGTATTACCATAAAATAAAGCTATGTTTGATTTTTTGAACTCTGTCTTTAGTTATGTTACATGATGCTTAAGAGTGCAACACCTAATATTCTTGACAGTCATAAACGTTGACCATGATTTACTTTATGAACCACAAATTTGCCATTATGAATGAACAAAGAACCAATGGCCTCAATTGATTTATGTTTGGCATCTATCTTATTTCATGCAATTTTATTTAATTTTTAAAAGTGAAATAGATAATTGTTGCTCAAAGAAAGACGGAACGTCCTATCAACCCACCAAGTGCACTTATTTTAAAGGTTTACTCTTATGCATGGTGGAATGTGGCTTTAAAGAAAGTATGATGATCATCATCATTGTACTTTATTTAAAGAAAGTATGATGATTGTCTTGATCTCAATAAACATTTTCATATGTGCTTTTATCTCAACATGAGCACCACTACATTTGTGATTTCTTCATTAGAGATGATAGTGCACATTGTTGCATAGTATAAGATGCTTTCCTTTTACTATTTAAAGGCTTGCATTTACAAATAGAGGTGCCACTTTTATACCACAATCATGTAGTGACAATGTAACATGCCTTCAAAGGGTGTTCTCTCTCAAGTTGCCTTGAAAACCATGATCCATGTGAAAGGGTAATTAAAAGTTACTCTAAATTAGAAATTAAAAAAAATCTTTATAATCTCCTATTAGCATACATAAATCAATATACATCCTTACTGTAAAAGTCAATAATGCTAGGCATCAATTTGAAAAATATCTTGAAATCCCTCTCTTAGGTTGGAGAACACAGTTATCACTCCTATTTAATGGTCATTGGTGTTGTATTATCAAACCCATATGAAAGGGTGCTCTCTCCACACCATATGTGGAGACTCATAGGTTAACATGGCTTCACCCACTCGACCTAGCATAAGGCGCTTTGCCATCTTACCTGCTCGAGCGAGAACTTTTTTGTAAGATGATGCTAGAACATATAAATCATCCTTACTCTTTAATGTCAAATAGGGAAAGACTAGAGACTTTGTGTACATAGTTACTTACGACTAGTAACAGAGGTCGGATCATTTTTTAGTTTGGCAAGCCTAGTGTGAAAACTAGTCATTTGTATTATATAAGTAAATTTTATCAATAAGAAACACACAACCATTTCATAGCTTACTTTGTGAGCTCCCTTTTTTCCTCTTCTTGCTTGCTAGTATACCATTAAGCCTTACTTTCTTGATGGATGCATGCTAGATAGGTTTGATTGTAGGTTGTCTTCTTGCATTAGCTTCCCATTTTTGAGAGAGAACCATCATGGCATAGATAGATCTTCCTTCACCCCTTTTGCAAAAAGAAGTTTTTTTGTGTGACAACGGAGTAAGGATGCAATGTGGATGAAAACCCACATAGGCAAGTTGCAGTTTTCAAATCTAAGGCAAGACCCAACATTACACATGCTTCCGCAAGGCTAAGGTTAGATTATGACTTGAACATACTTGGCGCCACGACGATTGGTCGAGCTACTAGCCTAGGCTTGGCTCCAGTTAATCCGTCCATTCCAAGCAATTGGGATTACCCAATATTGCATGCTGTTAATTAGGTGGCCACTCTCCAAAAAACATATGGTTTTGAAGCTATTACATATGTTTGTTTATTATATTTGGTTTTCATTTGAAGTTTGTAGGGAATTCTGGTTTCATATATTGGAAGGGAAAAACCTTGGTTTCATTGGTGATTTGCATGAAATTGGAGCCCAAGAGGCTTAGGTTTCATTTATTTAAGCTAAGGGATAGCTTTGCAATTATGATTAGGAGTGGAATCCGCTCCAAAAACATGAGAATTGAGCTCCATTAAGATAAATTAGAGTGGCATTGTCAATTTTCTTCATACATTTCATATGTTTTCATAAATTTTTCATACATTATTACATTGGTAGCTTAGAAGGATGAGAATGCATTGTTGAATTGGTAGCTTAGAAGCATAAAAATCTATTTTAAAAAACTTAAAAACACTTAATTGCTTATATAATATATATTTGCTAGGGTTAGAACCATTAATCACACCCCATCAAGTCCAAAACCATAAAAAACTAGGACAAACGAGCTCTTGAGTTGGGGAAGTGAGTCTAAAGACTTGTACGGTCATACCTACTCATGTCCTTGGAAGATTTTCCTATTATACAATCTTTACTTGGTATAAATTCTAAGGAAAATTCTTGTCCTTTGTAATTATCAAGGAATTATCTTGCAATTATCAAGGAATTAAAGTACAATTGTTACCCAAATAAACACCCACCCTATCAAGCGCCCGTTTCTTAGATTTCCATGTTCCAAGTAGAATCATTCATAAAAGGGAAGTACGTTCGTACAAAAATGATGTGAGTCTAGATACGTGAACCTAGACACATGAGCTTGGATGCGTGAACCTACAAACGTGATTCTAGACATATGATCTTGCAGACACAAACCTAGATGTGTGAACCTAAAACCTAGCTAGGGAATGTACAATGCCTCTGTGCAAAAACCTAGCAAATTTGGCCCAAAGCCTAGATATGTGAGCCTATAGATGTGAGCATGTAGACATGAGCTTGCATATGTGAGCCTACATACGTGAACATATAAATGTGAGTCTAGAGGCATGAATTTGTACATGTATGTGAGCCTACATTAGGGGAAATTCAAGTTCCGAATGGGCCCTTTTGAAGCCCATTAAAAAAATGTAAGGCTAGCCATGAGAGCACTGTTAAAAGTAGTATCTCATGTGGAAACGAGTCGTAACAAAGGGCATAAGTTATTATTTAATTTATGCTACATGAGTCGGCCATTTCCATTGTGAGGGTATAAATACCCATGCCCACCCATTGTAATTACCATCTTATTCATTGCTAATAAAGTTCAAGCTGTTCGTCAACTCTTCTCTCTCTCTCTGCGTCAACTTCTCTCTCTCTCTCTCACTGCGTGTGTTTTAAAGCTTCCGCATACACGATTCTGACATGGTATCAGAGCTGAGCTCTTGATCCTTGGCTGTATGCAAGGAGCAGTAGGCGCTCGTGATCCTCGGCTATGCACTCCGTACGAAGAAGAAGGTGAAGGCTGGGAATAGCGAGCATCTGCACAGCAGCCAACCAAAGTGAGCAAGGAGGCGGCTGGAGCTAGGTGTGCAGTCTAGCGCAAGGGCAGTTGTGTTGAAAGGGCCTGCGTTTTTGTAGGCAGAGCACACAAGCGTTTTTTCTTGCAAGCAGCAGCCAGCATAGCCGAACAAAGAGTAAAGCAGTGCTTGGGTGAATACCACAAGCGGCTACAAGGCAACGCCGGTGGTGATGTGCAGAGGAAGGCAGTAAGGAGCAAAGCGGGCACACCGGCGGGTCGACTAAGAAGAGGTGGATGGAGTTTTCGAGATGGGACTCCCGTGTTCGAGCAAGGATGACAAACTGAATGGCGACAATTATGCGCATTGGAACTTGATCATGAGGCTATGGTTTAGCAGAAAAGGCTTATGGGACATTGTTGATGGCTCGGAGGAATGTCCCCGAAGGGATAGCAATCGGTTTACACGTCTTCAGCAGGAGGAGGAGTTTCTCAAATCTCTTGTGGATTGGGATGCTCACAATGTGAAGGCGATGTCGGCGATTACAGAATCTCTCACCAAGGAAATTTCCCCTGCCATTCAGACTTTAAAGACTGCCAAGGAAATGTGGTCAAAGCTTGCAGGAATGTTTGATCGAGACTCAACAATGCGAGCAGTAACCCTTCTCGGCCAGTTGTTTTCCATCAAGTTTGAAGCCGGGACCTCTATGCAATCATTTCTAATGAAGGCAAAGGTTATCCATGATCAGTTATCGGCTATGAATAGTGCGTTAACTAGTACCCAGTTAGTTGCCTTGGTTCTTACGAAGTTGCCTGAGGAGTACGAGATGGTCTCGAGGGCATTACGCTTACAAGTCACGAAGGAAAAGCTGGAATTTGATGATCTCAGCTCTTTTCTCATTGAGGAGGAAGCAGTGCTCATTTCCCAAGGCAAGATTCGAGTTCCGAAGGATGTAGAATCGGCACATGCTGCATCGAAATCCAATAAGAAGTCTAGGAGCCGTTGTTATAAGTGCGGAAAGCAAGGGCATTTGAAGCTCAAGGCTCGACGAATGACAAAGGCAAAGGCAAAGCTGACGAGGATGACAGTGACAGTGATTCTACCAGAGATGCTACGACGTCTGCCGGTGTGGCAAGGACTACACTGTGGCACATGCTCTAGCATTCTAGCTTGGTGGATGGATGCTACCACGTGCTTCAGCCAGAGAGAGGCATGTGAGTGGCAGAGAGGGGGACTAACCTAAGCTCCCATCAGGTGCATTGGAATCATGTGTCGGCATTCAAAGCACAGGCATCTGGCAAGGAACAAGCTTGATAATCTATGGACATGATGTGTTCACAGTGCATTGGTAGCAGACTATGGACGGGATGAGTTCCTAATTCATTGTGTAGCAGAATTTTGGGCGTCGTGTGTCGACAGTTCAAGGTTCAGAGGATTTTTTGAACGTGATGTATTCGCAGTTCAACGAATGGAGGATCATGAATGTGGAGTTGTCTGCAATTCATTATTCTATGTGGCAGCTGAAGCTCAAGATGGCATTCCTTGAGGAGACAGGTTGTTTGGTGCATTTTTCGAGGTGTACTTGGTATCAGCCAGTACTGAGGTGTCCATGGTTGCATCTACATCGACTTGGTTTCCTCATCTATGCCCACTATGAGCTACAGAGAGGGTGTTAAAAGTCGTATCTCATGTGGAAACGAGTCGTAACAAAGGGCATAAGTTATTATTTAATTTATGCTACATGAGTCGGCCATTTCCATTGTGAGGGTATAAATACCCATGCCCACCCATTGTAATTACCATCTTATTCATTGCTAATAAAGTTCAAGCTGTTCGTCAACTCTTCTCTCTCTCTCTCTCTCTGCGTCAACTTCTCTCTCTCTCTCTCTGCGTCAACTTCTCTCTCTCTCTCTCACTGCATGTGTTAAGCTTCCGCATACACGATTCTGACAAGCACTTGGATTCTAAATCCATGTAACAAGGATCTTTTTTGTCACAGTGGGCCCCACAATTTTGAGCTCAAAAAAGAGGAATAAAATATATTAGCATAAAACTCAAAAAAATAGAAGAATGTTAGGCTTGAATACCAGCTACCAAAGCGTATGTCAGAAGGAATATCAAGAAAAGAGGCCAGACTGATTGAAAACTTTCTCCACAATTTGAACTTAGTTCTCTTTGTTTTTTGCCTCTCTTACAACGTCACTTATTTCTGCCATATCTGCTTCATCTCTTCTTCTTCTTCTCAGCCTCTTTTTCCTTCCATCTTAATAGTCTGGTAAAATTTTCTAAGCTATGTTTGCTAATCATTTTTTTTGTGATTTTATTTTGTTTGTTATGTTCATTAACCTTACTAACCATGATGTCATTTGTGAAAACTTACAGGGTTATTTGTCAAGTCAACTACAAGGAAAACAGAGTGCAAGGTTCACAACATTTTTTTAAAGTTTTATTTTCCATTGAAATGGTACTAATTTATGTTCTCTCTTGTAGGTGTGCTCTAGGAGAAAACACGTCTGCAACATTGAAAGTGTGGAACTTTTCAATAGGAAAGATGCTGACAGATGGATCCCTCAGCGGTGGATCATCATGACAATGAGACCCAGCACTCGAGGAGCAAGGTAAAAGGAAAAGACATTGGTGATCACAAGCATTGGAGAGGTAGGATCATGGCAACTAAATGGTACAATACAGGTCCTTGTGCATCATGTTTATATGCACACGAACATAATGCTACATCACCACGATGAAAGTATAAGATCTAAGACAAGTAGTAAGATTCAATAAGTAGTCTTTGTTTTTTGTGTTCAATACCTAATTGTGTTGTACTCTATAGCTAAGAATTAAAATTTTCTTGTAGCTTTATATCCATCGAATGGGGAGGAGTGACAGAATGCAGAGTGCATCATTGGGAGAAACAATGTCTTCTATATAGAGATAGGCACATAATTTTCTATATGACAACCCACCCAACCATTTAGCAGCACAAGGAATCTTCTTTTACAATTTCATGTATGTTTTGGCTAATGCAAACGATAATATTGGTAGACTGGAGTCTATCCCACTATCACCCATTATCTAGCTAAGAATGGGTTTAGACATCATTGCAACTTACAAGAATAAGGTAAGAACAGATATGCATGTAGCAATGAAACCATCAACAATAGGTTCTAAGGACATCCATTTGAGTTGTTTTATACCATTTAGGCCTTTGCACAAATCTTTGAATCATGTGAGGGTGTCAACAAAACAAAGTTAACATATCAAGTGAGGTCCCTTGATAATGATTGGATGAACCAGTTTTTTTGGGGGGGGGATGGGATATAAAGAGGACGTCTGTAGAAGATGCCATTGAATGCAAAGTAACAATGTCAAATGTTACATTCAAGTGAAATCATAACATAATGTTTCTTTATGTTTGTAGCAAATTTTATTAGGGTGACATTCATTAATTTTTAGCATTGGTTGTTTCTATGACTAGGTATTTCATTAGGAGGAAAACATTATACATGTGATTTTGTTACAGAAGATGGAGAAGCATCTTGTTGGGTGGCAGGAAAATTGACTGCTTATTCCCTCGAGAAACCCGCTGAGATTTCTTTGGTTATGCATGCAGCATTTTCAAACAGAAACAAACACAACACAAAATAGACACTGCGCATAGGCTACGATGATCGCCTACTGAGAAAGAAGTACGAAGACACAATGACTTAAACAAACAATCTTACTCGAGAATATATATATAACCGGAGATGACTATACAAAGGCATAATCAAGGAAAAGCACATATACAAAAAAGAAGAAATAGAAGAACAGTCTTGCTTTATTCCAAAGAGGAAATATGATACAATTGGCAGCTAGCCTTGCAAAGCTCAAGATCCATCCTTTTATACTGCATGTTTGAAGTATCTATTGGTAATGTGATTCCCTTGGTATTAGGGTGCGCCAACAATTGGGTGTTAAGGAAGCGATATTCTTGTAAATCAAGTGCCGTAGCTAACATTTGGCTAGGCCCCCCTGAGAATTGGCGGTGTTGACATGTAGGACGGCTGCCCGGTTTGCTGTGCAGCTCTAGCTTGTGGCATAGGTTGGCCAACGGCCAACACGTCTGGCAAAGCTTGGATCAAGACATGCGTGATGGAACTCACTCTTTCATCATAAATATTTTAATCTAACCACAAGGTCAAGACCCATTTTATATTGGTAAATTTTGAAAGCCATTGGCCATTGGCCATTGGCCATTGGCCTTTCGTAGATTGAGATCCAATGTGTAGTGATGCACTGAGGGGTTTTTATTTTAAGTTATGGTAGGAAAATCAAAAGTAGGAGTGAAGCTTCCAAAACCTTCTCTATTTGTATCTCCTTAAGGTTGTGTAATCACCTTGAGATTGTAAGCTTTCCATCTACAACAAAATCTCAAGAGTTATCTTTGGTCTGTATGTTGTGTAAATGTAACCTCTTTCTTCTTTTTGCATCTTTTTCTTTCTATTTGCTTCAATGGCAACCACACATCCTAGGCATCCCTTCTCCTCTACCTTGTAAATGTGTAGATTTCAACAATAAGCCATAATAGGCTATTACTTACATACATTACTTTGAATTCTACATATAGGTACTGTGGAGAACGAAAGGACCATTTCATGTAAAGACATTACCACAAAGCAAGTTTCTTGGTGCTACCGACTATATCATAAAGATCAACGTTACAACATGGAGATAAAAAAATAAAATACTTTGTTAACATTCAGCATGACAAAATTTTGCACATGCTGAGAGCAGTTAATACAAAGATCAATGCCTTATTACATTATATATTGAATTTACACATTGAATTTACACATTGCATCAGAGATGTGTATTTGACATGTGAATTCTAGTTAACTAAGCTCATGTAGAATATTATTATTGGGTAGGGGAAGCTTGCTCTTGCTGTGGGGGAGAGTAAGCTTGCTCTTGTTATTGGGGAAAGTCACGAGCATGCTCTTGCTATTGGGGAGAGTCACGAGAGCATGCTCTTATTGTGCTTGTTCCTATCGAGGGGATGTCGAATTTTCAAGGTGGGTCCACTCCGTGTCGATGTATTTGTGGGGATACTGCATGGCTGTGGCATTAGTTTTGGCTATCGTGGAGGGGGAACTATTAATAATCATGGATCGAGCTCTCCTAATGATAAAATTACTTCCTAATTAGAAACTAATCTAAACCAATTAAACATGATTAATATAATTAAACTAAGGTGGATGGAGCCTAAGAGTGCTCTTGATGCTCATGAATGAGTGAGTAGTGCTAATGAAATCAAGTACAATTAGGTTATAAGATTGAAACTTGTACTCGTAGAGAGACTTGAGATTTGTGTAAGTGTTTGTCTTCCATTTCTTGAAATGTCCCCCTTTATACGAGGAGAGTACAACCTGGCTTTTCTATTTCATGTGGGATAATTCTCATTCTCTCTAGCTCTCATGTCACCTCAAATCTCAACAAGCATAAATGCATATGGCACATTAGGATCTCGTTGCCCAATATTGTTGATTAGATTTTGAATTGTTGTGGCCTTGAACAGTTGTACATCCAAATCTGTATTTTTCGCTAATCGTGGATTCTATACATACAAAAAAATACGTATGTGCTATCAATGAATGTATAAGGAGATTGAGATATCATTAAAAGAAGAAGTGCATGCTTACATTTTCTAAGGGTATTCCCAACATTGAGTGCAGAAGCAATATGGCATTGTAGCACACTCTCCAACCATAGCTAAAGCCATCCTGTTGCAAAACTCTGCATCTAATGATCTCTGTTGTCTCTAAAATCTCCTCCTAGTTAAGGGCCTTGCTACTACCTATTAACTTTTTAATAGATTGCACACCATTTTTCAATTATCAATACTAACCCTCTCTCTCTCTCGCTCTCTCGCTCTCTCTCTCTCTCTCTCTCTCTCTCTCTCTCTCTCTCTCTCTCTCTCTCTCTCTCTCTCTCTTAGTAATATAAAAAATAATCGTGTCATGTTGCCATGAAATCCTTTAGTTGAATCGGCAAGATAACATTGCTTCGACTCAGTATCTATAGCAATCAAACTCTAGTGTGCACTAAAAAAGTCAATAAATAGTATAAGATGGTAAATCTAGTATCTATGTCAGAATAACAAAAGTACAGTTTAGGTCACATGACACTTACTTTTCATGGGAGGTCATTACAAAGATTTGGGCTTGGTCCAAAACTACATGCCTAAACCATGGACATACATCCTTGTAGGAAAGCTCCTTTGAAACTAGAAGCGAGGATATAAGAGAATCCAAAACATATACACTACGCTGAGCTTCCCATGGAAGATTTGATGAAATTAGGGTGCACAGATAATTCACATCGTATTACTTTGAGAAAGCAGAACACTTTTAATTAAAGTTTATCACATGGACATAACGAACCTTAAAATAACCTACATATCTCTGTTGTTGACCTACATATCTCTGTTGTTGACCTCCTTGTGCATTCTGGATAAGACATCAATCTCCTCCACATTGAAAGGGAAGTATTGAGGAGTGTTTCGCAGCACCAGAATCCTCACAAGAAGATGGGGGAAAATACCTCAAATCTTCAACATTAGCATTATGCAATTCTAGACAAGCAGCTTCTTTCCTAACCCTTTCAATACTCTCCCTATTTTTGGCTTTGTTATTAGTCCTTTGTGCATTAAGCTATGTGTCATGCAAATGATTAACACATGTCTCTTTAGTGACTAACTCTTTCCCTCAGGGGAGGGATCTCCAGGATTCCTTTCATCTTTGTGTCAGTGAGGTTAAGTGGCTCTAGAGTCTTGTCATACCTAAACCTAAGAAGCCATAGAAAGTGCATGTTCTTCGATATCACTGTCACTCTTTGTGCATGGGTATCAAGAACATAGCTATCATAAAAATACTCAATAGTCCAATCCTTGAGCAGCCTCCTACAAGCAACCTAGCATCGAGCCCTGTCAACACATAATAAAGTGGTTCCTTTTGCAAATGGATCTAACAAGGTGTTGGAATGGGAGCTTTGGAATTGTGCTCTACATGTGCCTCTACACCTTTTGTAGTTCACGTAGAATGGACCTAAGCTGCTCATACCTCTAGGTCCTCATTGATCAAAGGCTGGATATATTTTTGCACGATATAACTTTCTAGCCTATTTTAGGATCTTTTGAAAAGGAGGCCCTCACGGTCCACTTTGTCCGTGCCATCTAAACAAAATCGGATGGATGCTCAAATGAAGGCTAACCAAGAAAACTTTTTGGATAAAAATTGCTATAATGCAATAGATAGACATCTAACACATTCCATCCCTGACATTGCATTGTACTGAATTCACAATTAATAAAACATAAACATGAAAAATCGGTTCAAATGACTAACAAGGAAAAACTTTTGGGTAAAAATCACTACAATGTGATAGGCAAACATCCAGCACATTCAATCACAACAACACGATAGGTAAACATCCAATGCATTCAATCTTCCACATTGCATTGTATTGAATTCACAATAAAGAACACTCCAATACGTAAAATCGGCTCAAATAACTAACAAGAAACGTTTTAGATAAAAATCACTACAACGTGAGACAAACATCTAACACATTCAATTTCCCACATCATGTTGTATTGAATCAACAATAAAGGAATGTCCAATATGCAAAATTAGCTCACAAGACCAATAGGGATAAATTTTGGATAAAAATCACAACTTAATGTGCAAACAACCAACACATTCAAACCCATACATCCTGTTGTACTGAATTCACAGTCAAAGAAACTCCAACATGTAAAATAGGCTCAAATGAAAAACAAGCAATTTTTTTTGGATAAAATTCACTACAACGTGATAGGAAAGCATCCAACACATTAAGTCCCCCATAGGGCTCTGTCCTCACGTTATAGTGATCATCCTATAGGAAGAGCGATGTTGGACTGCTGCCTTTTCTATAAGTGGAACACTAGGAGGAAGACAAAAGACAAGACTGAAAGACAGACAAGACAAGGCCAAGACTGAAACACAAGATAGAAGACAAGATAGAAAAGATCCTGAGACACCCCTCCTCAAGTGATATCCTCATATGGGTCCACAAGGGTAGGGACAAGATGGATCTAAAACAAGACATAGTCAGATTGATAGACAAATAGACAGACAGACAAGACTAGATAGAGAGAAGACTGACTGTAGACAAATAGATAGACCTTGACCCACGGGGAGAAGTCACATCCTTTTGTCTGTCTGGACCTCTCTTTTATTTTACACCTACCCTGTGGCAACCCCTGCTCTTCATCTTATGTGAGTATTTACTCATTTATGGGGGGATTTCCTTTATTTATTCTATTTATCTCCTCCCTACATTTGGATTAATAATTGGCCCCTCAGAACCTTAATCTAAAATTTTTCAAAAATCTAGACCCTTTTTAGGATAAGGCCTTTTGAACAGATTATAATTGATTTTTAATGCACCTTCTAAAAATCTTTTTGAACTTCTGTTTCGGGGGAATTTATTTTAATAAGAAGAGATATTTTCCCATCCAAAAATATCTAAAATTTGAATAATCTCTCTCTAGAATATTTTCTCTCTCTAGGCCAAAACAGGTTAAAACATGATCTTTCTTTTATTTCAGAGAGGGGAATAATTATAAGATCAGAAGGGGAGGTTCTTACACTTGCACACCTCAAAAGCCGAAGGGAGGAATTTTACATCCTACCCCACTTAAAAAATGCGAGATGACCTCTTCTCGCAAAATGAGGAGAACTCTTTAAGATCTAACTGATTCTGGGGTTCCTTATAGTCTGGTGAACCCAACAGAATCCTGGAATAAAGATCCCTCATATAAAACTCATCACCATCAGATAATAATTCACTCAAATTGTAACATTCAAATCCTTATCACAATAATGGACCGAAATTTCTATCTGAACAGTCCTTCATGGAAATTTTTAATTTTACAGATTTTTAATTTGACACCCCTTAACTTGATCCTCTGGGTCAATTGTTAACAGCAGCAATCTGCCAGCACAATCTACCAATCTCATAGTGATTTGTTGAAGTCATTAACGTCATTCCAGAACATCATCACAGGGACTCGTCCCATTCATCCTCATTGCGGTTTTTCTTAGTTTATTACATTTCAACCAAAATTCAGGAATCTTCATTTTTCAATCAGAATCCAAATCGACTCATCAGTTCTCAACCAAAATTTAAAATCATATCAACCACATTTGAATTCATCATCTGGATAGTATTAATGCTTATATTTTCAAGTCTTAGATTTACTCGTATATACTGCCAGCAGTAAAGAGCTCTAGTACCCTCGGTATATATGGGTAGTCACGGTCCTTGGAATTATAAGGTAAATAACATCATGTCTAGGCCTCAAGCAAGTCAGGGATTCCATACAATTGTGGTACTTCCATCTGAAGACCCAGTTACCAATTTACAAATTTCAGTTTGAATATCAATTTATATGAATTTTATCACACAATTACAACCCTTTATTGCTTCTTCATAAATTTTTGACATTTTTGGCTTCTCGGTTGATCCTCATTAGCCAATTTGCTCTGATACCAGCTGTAGGGTCCGTGTCCCCACCGCGCAACAAACTCAAGGGTACTAGCAGTGGAAGTAGCACTTCTTGCACGGATTAGGGTCCCACACTCGGGGCCTCACCCACGGATATCCGGACAAGAGACTAATCCATCGATTCTTCCAAAACCGAACTTGAAAAAACTTCCCTTGCCCGGAAAGCACGGGCGAATCCTCCAGGATAACTTTTCTCTAACGTAGTCAAAAGCCTTAACTAACGGAACTGATCTGACCGAACTCGTAAGTCCCATAGTCAGATCAAGGGACAGATTGCACTTGGATCATAGAGACCAAGGCTTTTTTCCTCATTAAGAGGCACAACCGTTGATTCTTTTCCATAGAACAATTTTTATCCGAGATTTACTTCATCTATTGCACTAACAGAAATTTAGTCTCATTTTAGGGATCCATCAGTCCAGCCTAACCCCATCCAGTCCCATGGGTTAGCCAACCGCCCAACCACTATAGTGATGGGAACCAATTAAGAATTTGGTTAGGTTGTCCGGGGTACCAGGGAAAAGAGTTCCCAGGCCCCCTAGCCGGATATTCATGCAAACTTAAAACTAGTCACACCACTTACACACCCAATATGAAATTGCCTTTTTCACAGATTCAACAGTCCTTAAAACAACCATTTAATGAGACCATAGTATCACTGATCATAATCCTCAAAATCTCTAGTTGAATCCTTATTTCCAAACATTCCTTCATCCGTGAACCTATGGCATCATTGGCAACCAGAATGCTCACCACCTGATCACTCAGGGGCCTTTTTGATAGTTCCTAGCTCATAGTAACTGGCAATATATTCACATATCAAAATGGAATCTCCATTGAAGATCAACAAGATCAACCAACGGATCCATATAAAAGAGCCATGGACTCATCCAATCAACCAGATCCATGCCCAAATTCAGAAAACAACTCTTACTCCTTTTTAGAATATCTTCCCCGATGTACTTGTGGGTATCTTTGGCGAGACCCAGAGCCGGAGCACTGTATGGTGAGCACCCTCTAGGATCCTTCGCAGGTCACCTAGCGCTTCACTCATAGGCCGCTTCCTTGGTCCCTCATCCACTGTACTGGAAGCTCACCATTTAAATCAAGGCCGCTTCCTTGGTCCCTCATCCACTGTATCGAGGCTGGTCAAGACCTTGGCCGACCTTGCTATGCAAGACGACCTCCGATGACTCTCCATCTCAGCAGTTGCAACTTTAATAGATAGGACTCCACGACCTCATTTACAAGACGGTCAAAATACTTCCCCAGCATTCTTGACATAAAGAGTCATTTAAAAACAGATTTCACATACAAATACAATTCTAATAATATTTTCATCTTTTCTCATTACTCCACATCCTTTCACATTAGTCCCCACCATCTTTTCTCATCTTCCAACAATTTCATTTTCTTCATCGATCTCTATCACATCACATCAATCTCAAATCACATCCATTCGCATCATCCACGCATCAGTTCCACATCATCCATACATCCATCCACATCACCCACATCAATCCACATCATTCACTCTTCATACACACTAATGCACATCGTCCACATCAATTTATATCATCCACTCTTCAATCCACATCAATCCACATCAATTTATATCATCCACTCTTCAATCCACATCTTTCATACATCCATCCACATCAATCCACATTATCCACACATCAATCCACATTATCCACACATCAATCTACATCATCCATACATGCACTCTTCAATCCACATCAATCCACATTATCCATCATCCATACATCCATCCACATCATCCACATTAATCCACATCATTCACTTGTGGGGTTTTTTTCTCTCTCTCTCTCAGAAAAGATGATCTGACTCCACTTCCTTAGGAGTCTCCATGAAGTTTGCCGATGTTGTTCCTTCTCCACTGGGTTTACTGTAGCAGTCTCTTGCCATGTGTCCTGGCTTCCCACAGTTGTGGCAAGTGAAGGTCCGTCCTCCTACTCTGCCTCTTCCTCATCCTCATCATCGAGAGAATCCTCCTTGGGTGAAGTTATAGGGATCTGCACCAAAATATCATGATTAGTGCTAATTAATCATTGATTAGCAAAATAATCCTCTGTTTTGTGTGTAGAAAACAGAGTATGCAGGGAGTCCAGATCTAGGGCCTTAGAGTTCAAATGAGCTCAACCCCTTTTTCAAAGCCATCAATAGCAAAGTTAGTCTAGTAGAGGATTAAGCCAAGAAACACAAGATTTGACCAAACATTGAATGCTTAATATCTGTTTTACCAAAGTCACCTATACAGATTTGATGGAGAGCTTGGATCTCACTGTAGACTTGATGAAATCAAAAACTGTCTTCTCACCAGCTTGTAGAGCACCCTTAAAAACCCCTAGGTCCAAGAGGAATTAGACCCATTGTATCTGCGGAAGACAAGATCTCAATTTTGCTTCAGAAAAAAGGCACCTGAGAAATCGCGATTTGCAGTAGCAGCAGAGCAGCCGGCGGTTTGACGAGTTGATTAGTTGGCTGGTGTGTGTGGGGAGTATGGCTATGTGAGGCTAGAGGCTTGAAGCCTATTATTAAGCCTAGAGGGAGATTAAGCCCCTCCACCAGCTAGGGGTATAGAAGCTATTTGAAAAAAGAGGTAAAAACTTGATTATCTACTAATCCTAATTAACTAGGTGATTAGCAAGATAATGGTCTCATAAATTTGATGGATTCTAAACTAGGCTTTGATACCATGTTAAATTTGCAGCAATGTGATGAGCTATGGTGGATCAAATGCTAGAATCAACATCATTAACAAAGAGATTAGATGATGATTAAGATATGATTAGTGAGCAATTAATAGATAGCTTAATGTAGAGGCATGGATAATCAAAAACCAGTAAATTCTCATTAGGCCAATGCCTCATTTTATAGAGTTTACATCCAAGCAACTAATCCAACTGATCTCTCCTTGATTCACTTCACCTCTTTTGCTTAATTCTCTCCACCTCTTCCTAGAATATCTCCACACGTCCTAAATCTTCTCATGCTACCCTTTATTCTCTCCCAGTAGATACTTCTCACCTTTTCACAGCTTCTCTCTTATTTACAGATTCTCTTTTACAGCCTCTTGCTAAGGGCTTGTTCCCGCACACACCCTATTCACTTGTATATTTCAACAAAACCAACAGGAAAGTGAGCCCATGCCGCCTCTAGATACTAGAGCAAAAATAGGGCAAAGCGAGAGCCATCAAACCCAGACTCATCCGCGAGTTTGGAGAGCCATGCCCATCTCGGGGGTGGCTGATTCATACAAGACCCAAAGACCCATACAAAAACCAGGGCTAGATCCATCCTCCCAAGGACCTGAAACCTCGTACTAGAGAGAAAGGGCCTACCTAGCCCCGTCTCATCAACTTGGGCCACCTGTATATTAACAAGGCCCTTACCCACATGGGTCCACATGAGGCACAACCCAATCCACCCATGAGGTAAGGGCCTCCAATGGTATTATCCACTAGGCCCAGCTCCTCTAGCCATCATCCCCTAGCTAGCACCCACTCTAACCATGGCAGGGCTAACACCGAAAATGTTGAGAATAGGGCCATGGAAATAGGGAGGGGGTGGCTGTGGGCATCATGCCCCCAGCCTCAACTCAGCTAGCATCAAGACCCAGACTAGAGCAGAATAAACCCATAAACATCTCAAAGTTAATCACTAAATTCAATGGGACTAGAGACCCCATCCCCCACTTAGAGATGTTCAACCAGATCTGTGAAGCCTTTGGCCATGTGGACGATTAAGTTAAGGTGAGTGCCTTTGGCCTAAAGTTTAGGTCCTTGAAAACTGAGAACAAGGCCACCTTCGAAGCCTTTAAAGAGGCCTTCAAGGTTGGATATTCTTGTCAGGGTAGGAGATGGAGTCTTGTGGAGAAGCTACACAATGTTAGACAAAAGGATGGTGAACTCATCCGAGATTACATCAATAAAGTCAGACATCTTCACTCTCGTTTTGTAGTACCAGAGATAAGTTCTCTGATATGAAAGGTTAATAGGGATATTTTTGGAAGGTCTGGATGACGTACCCCTACACAATTCCTTGTATGCCTTGGCCCATACCTCCTTTGAGTAACGTTGCAGGAGTGTTATGGAATTTGAGGACAATTGCAAAGGAACACGTCTTGAGAACTCCATCAGGGTATATAAGAAGCCTCATTCAAGACCACCAGCATAAAATTTGATGGAAAGACCAAGGAGTCCACCTCTAGACAACAGGTTGCATTGATGCAGAAAATGACCTAACATTGGAGAACTATCCAAAGAGGGAGCTAGTATGGTGCCCGATTTGTCAAGCTAACCATACCAGCATGGAGTGTCCACTAGAGAGCTCCTAGACTAGTCACTCCCACATAGGCCAATAGAAGCGGTAGTTCCCACTAACAGCTACCCTCCACCAGGGAAATTGGGTAGCTAAATATCTCAAAAACCTGGAGGATGTCCATCTCAAAAGAATGGACACAGAGGTCCCCATCCAAATACCTTATACAAATAAGAGCTTGAGAACAAGCCAAGGTAACCTCCCTTCCTCATGGAGGATCCTCCGCTCCTAGAGACATTGCTAGTCTCTCTTCTCTCCTCTCTTCTCAAATCCAGATTCCCATTGGCACCTTGCTTTAAGGTCACCCAAGCTTATGGAAGGATTGGATGGAGTGACATCTCGGGGCAGGCATGCAAGAATCCATAGAGCTAGACAGATCTAATGAGTCCGAGGAAGATGAAATTGAATCCCACGAGATCATTGGCACCCCCATAGTTCAAGTTAATAAGCTTGGACAATATTTTGAAGGCGATGAACTCAATGCTGCATTGCCGATAACCTTCAACAACCTCCAAGTCACAGGCAGCAATCCTGTACGGGGGAGCATGAGTGAGCATTGTTACAAAAAATGTTGGGAAAAATGGGAAACACCCGCCATGGATGACACAGCACCCGCCATGGATGACACAACATTACTAGTAAAACTTGCTACGGAGCCACTGTAAGACCCATTGGTCTATTGAAGGATTTGAAAATAAAGATGGATCCTTGGAACCACCTTCCTTCACACCTTTGTGGTGATGCACTTTGGATGTTAGCTAGTTTTATATATGACTGCATCCTTGGGCGACCTTTCATGAGGGAAACCAAAATGATCCACGATTGGGATACCAACCATATCTACATCCTTTGGACGTTAGCTAGTTTTATATATGACTGCATCCTTGGGCGACCTTTCATGACGGAAACCAAAACGATCCACGATTGGGATCCTAACAATATCTACATTCGAAGGAAAGATCAGACAATTAAGATCAACATACACACATGGAAGGTACATCTCACGAGCGGAAGACCCTTTGCAGAGGACTCAGTAATAACAACTACCAAATCCACTGCAATCCATCTGTGTCAAACGTGATGTAAAACACTTGAGGATGAAAAGGATAGTGGGGAATGTGCACCTCTTCCGGATCTAGAAGACTCTGAGAATTGGATGCATATCCTTGCTACCCTGGACATACTTCCAAGATGCACGGGAACTAGGTTTGCTATAGTAGATGTGCAAGAGATCACATCTCTCTACATGCTTAGCACATCATACCTGCCTAATGTCGCCACTTAGGAACTTGAACATGCCAATAAAGTGGAACCATGAGGAATACGCTCACAAAGAACTCGCAAGCTTGATGGATTCCCTGGGCTAGAATGATATGTTTTCCCTGACGACTCAGACACCCATTGGATAAAATATGTTGGGGCCGTTGAAGCACATGAACACTTCAATTAAATATGGGAAAAGGAGTTCACAAAAAACTCCCTTCTGGTCCACACGACCACCCCAAAGCCAATGGAACCCATTAATCTCAAACTCGAAAATCTCTGCCACTCTACGCACAAAGCACAAAATAAAAAGTTACTACTGGCAGAGGGCAGAAAACGAAGCCACAAAACTAATAGAAGAAGAAAGCACTAAGGCATAAGTGACCAAACAAGTTCCCAAACACTTCAAAACCTTCTAGATGGCTGAAAGATTTGTGCAATATGACTCGGCCCAAAGGTCCCACAACGGACAGCCAGGGACCTCAAATGATGGTCCAGCCAAGGTAAAGGAAATTAACTTGGCAGGCCCGTCGAGTGAAGCCCCGAGGCTAGTATACATTTGAGATGACCTCTATACCAAGGAAGAGACCAAGTTCATCGCTCTACTCATAAACTTCCAGGATTGCTTTGCCTGGAAGTGCACGGATATGAAGGGTGTACCTCCCGATGTAGTCAAGCATTCCATTCCGCCGATGGTTGATGGAGTAAGACTAGTCAAACAAAGGGCTTACCCTATAAACCCAAAGTATCCCAAGATGGTCCGAGAAGAAATTGATAGACTCATTGATGCTAGATTCATCTATGAAATAGAACACATAGAATGGGTATGACCCATAGTGATAGTGCCCAAAAAGAATGGGAAGGTAAGAGTGTTAAAAAGATCAATGCCACCACCATACGGGATCATTATCCCTTACCCTTCACAGAGCATGTTGCAGGAAAGGAAGCCTACTCTACAGCTTCCTTGATGGATTCTACGGCTACTTGCAGGAAAGGAAGCCTACTACAGCTTCCTTGATGGATTCTATGGCTATAACAAGGTGCTGATTGACCCCAAGGATCAATATAAAATAGCCTTTGCCACATAATGGGAAACTCACATCATGCCCTTTAGGCTAACCGCCCCCAATATCTTCCAACGACTAACGTGCACGGCCTATAAGGAATATCTTTAGAAATTCCTTGAGGTCTTTATGGATGACCTCTATGTCAACTCCTCATGAAAGACACACCTTAACTGTTTACGTAAGGTGCTAGAAAGATGCACGCTATACTGCATTTCATTGAACCCACTCACATGCCAGTTTTGGGATAGGCATGGAGTTATCTTGGGACACAATGTCTCCCAAGAGGGAATCTCCATGGACGATAGCAAGATGTGGCTCATCCTTGAGCTGCCCCCACCCACCAATTCTAAGGGAGTCTAGCATTTTATGGGACATGTTGGTTATTATCGGCAATTCATTTTTATGTATGTTAATATAGCGCGACCTCTTTACTGACTCTTGATCCTTTTCGAGTGGAGAGAGGAATACCAACGGGCTTATACCACCCTCAAGAAAGCCTTAGCTAGTGCTTCTATTCTAAGGTCCCCTAACTAGGATGTTATCTTTTATGTCCACATCGACGCCTCTGCCTTTGCTACTATTGGATGTGTGCTGGCTCAACATGGTGAACACAAGATGGATTTTCCCATTAGCTTTGCCAGCCGCCAAGTAAATAAGGCCGAGAGAAATTTTACCATGACTAAAACGGAAGGGTTGTCCATGGTCTACACCATTAATAATTTCCTCCAGCGACCAAATTTATCTTCTTTGTAGACAATCAAGCTCTTCTATACCTGGTCAGTAAGCCTTGTACAACAAGAAGAATCACCAGATGGCTTCTCATATTACTTGAGTTCGACTTCACTATCACAGTGCGGAAGGGCTCATAGCATGTCTTGGTAGACCACATATCAAGAATCTCCAATGGCGAGCCACCTGTGGGAGTGATGATGATTCTCGCCGTTTTTTCCTCTTCATCACCCACCCCTCCAACCTCTCACCACCGCCACCAAGGAACCCTCCCCCCATCCTTGGAAATAAGACGAGATCCCATCGCCGCTACCACTTGAGCGTGAGGAAGTCGACTGGCATGACCCACTCGATAGAATGGAGTTTGAGCAGGCAATACAGATCTTGTTCGGTTGACAACTCTAGGTGGAGCTGCTCACAAGGGTCACGGGATCGCATGGACATCCATGTCCTATGTCCATACATTGATGCGAAGCATTGCACTGGGGAGGCACGAGCATCCCCCCCCCGACAAAGCAGTAGCTACCATCAATGGCCACCTACCGCTCCTCGCCCCATAATGTTCGATCTCATGGGTGAGCAGCCGCGGCCTCGAGGCGGGACCATTCTTACACTGAAGCCATACATATGGAAGAATCACTGCAAGGTGCCACGCCCACTCTGGATAAACCCTGAGTACTTGTCGACCCAACAGAGATGGGCCTGGAACCTCTTCCACGAGGAGCAGACCACAAACCCAAAGCCGCTATTCAAGTTTCCATGGTTTGCTCCTCTGACGCCCCAACTGTCATGCACAGAATAAAGCATATTAAAGCGCATCCACGAATTCATCAGAAGATATGATCAAGTGTCTGATATTGTGGTAATCGCCACTATCAGATTTTTAAATTTGATCATCAGAAGATATGATCAAGTGTCCGATATTGTGGTAATCGCCACTATCAGATTTTTAAATTTAATCATGACGTTGTTGAAGATGTTCCCCCCACTGGAACCACTATCATGAAGGCACTCAAGGATTGTCCTTTGACATAAACAAAAGGCCAACACTGAAGTAGATCTTTGGCTATTATTACGAGCGTGTTATGTGGATGCTAGCCTGAAGGCACTCAAGGATTGTCCTTTGGCATAAAAAAAAGGCCAACACTAAAGTAGATCTTTGGATATTATTACGAGCGCGTTATGTGGATGCTAGCCTGCGTCTCCAAACCTTTGAAGACAGGATGGAGACCACTTTTTGGACAAGCTACCATGTCTTCCATGGAGCCCCCCGCCGACTCCTACCTCGCACCGCGATTTTGTGAGAACCTATTCAATCCACTACCTCTAGATCTATACTAGCTCCGAGGATGGACCTAAATTAGGGAGGGGGGTATGTTAAGCACTCTAGTTAACATTATTTTTCAAGGCTTCTTGTAACTTATCTTTTTGTAACCGCGCAAAGCGCTAATTCATAAGAGATATGGGATGACCGAGCTTATGGCTTATGTAAAATTCCGGTCATAGGAAAGTGATGTACATAGAGCTAGGAAGCTAGTTTTGGGCCCCCAAATTGTAAATGGGAGGCCAACCATTGTAAAATGAGAGCTCTTGTATATAAGACATTTTATACAATATGAAAAGGGACAATCCCATTACTCTCATTTGAGTTTCGTCTCTCTCTCTCTCTCTCTCTCTCTCTCGCTTGTGGATGCTTTCTTGTGTTGTTGATGCTTGCATGCTTGATTGTTGTTGTGTGTGCATGTTAGGGATGGTGATGATCTAGCTTCTCCTCTCCTCTCCCCTCTCTTGTGTCTCTACCAATTGTGTCTCTACCAAGTTCCCTCTTGCATGCATGTGGCATGGAGTGAAGGTTGAGATTTCCATAGCTCCCTCCTTCCTTTCTCTTCACCTAGCTCTTGAATCTCCACTTGGGTGACACAAGTGGTGGTGGAGTGATCCCCTAGCAACCTTACAAAGGGGAGTTAAGCCTCAGTAGGGTTGGCTAAGTGCACATCTCCAACTAGACCCTTGCATGGTTGTTTCTCTTCTTCTTTCCCTCTCTTATGTGCAAGGTTGTATGTTTAGCTTAACCAATAAAGTTAGGTGTAGGAAGGGCTTGGCACGTAGACAATCCCCACCATGAGAATTCACTCATGGGCAGTGATTTGATGAGGAGTGACCTCAAATGCCACTCTGGGAAGTCAGCATATACTTCTCAAAACAGAAACCATTTACTTATCATCACGAAATTATTAATTTTAAAACAACAAAAAAATCTCAACCAATTGATGAAAACTTTACTTTCACGGGTTCACAATCACTTACTCTAAAATCCCATCGTTTTAATTTTGATTTAAATTTTTATTTTTAAAAGGAGGGGTGCTGCCAACCACCCCCCATGCTAATCATAGAGACCGGATCGTCTGGACCCCTTCTTCGTCGTTTTCTTCCGTGTAAGCTGCACTACCTTGTCTTCTCCTCCCTACCGGCCAACTACATTTTCATGCTAGCCACATTTTCTTCCTCCATCTTGGTGCTAACTCCTTCCTTCTCTCTCATGCACACATGCTCTCTCACCCTCTTGCTTCTATAAAGCCAACCCCCCCTCTCCTTTCAAACAATAAACCCCCCCACTCCCCCCACGGCTTCCCTCACTCCCCTCTCTCTCTCGCTCCCTCGTGGATCTTCACCACGGCTTCCCTCACTCCCTCTCTCTCTCTCGCTCCCTCGTGGATCTTCACCAAGCCACCCTTTCACTCACTTACGCTTCCTCCTCAACCTCTCTCATTCCTTTTCTACCTCACCATGGGTGCATCCAAAGAACGAGCTGAAAGCAATGACCAAATTCTAGAAATTACAAATCGAGAACATTGTGCATTATGGTCTTTGAGTGAGAAAATGAGTGTAGGAAGACTCTATGAGTGAGCAATTGAGACTAGTTCACTCCAAAAATATAGAATCAAATAATCGAATCCCGCAAATGTACAAGACTAAGCGGCAAAAAATGAACATCAAATTTTACAAAATACATAATCGGATCTTGCAAATGTTCAAGAGTAAGTTGCAACCTAATGGCTGTCAATCTAACAAATTTTTGTTGACCGTGTGAGCATGCAAGTGACATCTCCCAGACTTGGTGAGCATGTCCTTGAGAATGTAAACACGGATCTTTGCGCTTGATGGATATGCATGTTATTGTTCACATCTTGTCCACGCACCATCAAGATAACAAATTATATATGCTTGCAAGCTAGGTATGGCTTCTTCTTTGCCACTCTTTCATTAAAGTCTACACATGAACATGATGGATGCTTTTGAATGGTGACCTCAAACAGTGTAGCCTCCTTATTTGTTAAATCCAAAGACTGAAGACTAAACATCGCCTTCACCCCTTCCTTCTACACGTGGCCCCCAATAATTTCTACATTCATGTCTAATGCAGTAGTAATTTGATCGTATGCTACCTTAGAAACACCTTTGCGATAAGGGTAATTTTGCTTGACTGCTGTGCTTTCAATTCCCCCCACCTCACATTCTTTCTGCATAAGATTCTCTAGTGGGATATCAATTTCAAAACCAACCTTCATTAGCTTGGATGCTTCCATGACCTATAGTTTTATGCCTTTTGCAATGGGCTAAACACTCGAAACATTGGCAGGATGGTGCAAGACAATCCTAGTTATTTTTCGTGTGTGCTTGACATCGGTATTGCAAAAGTAGCAATACTTTTCCTTCTTCCAAGATGATAGCTCAAATTCACTCCATAAGCAAGGTGCAACATCTCCACCATGTAGCTATGTTTTTACCTAATTCCCAGTGGTTATATTCAACCCTGTTGCCAACTGGTATCCTACGTAATGCCCACACATTGTGTAATGTGTGAACATCCTTCTCCAAAGCATCTAGTGCTTGATTACCCTCTTCATCCTCTACCCTTGTTGATCCAACTGTTGCCATCTTGTGCCTATCCACCATAAAATTCTGGCCAGTGGCTAGAGCTACCAATATTGGTCTCCTCTAGTTGGTGTAGTGGATGTTTAGCTTTAATAGTCCTCTTCTCACCCTTGTTGTTTTTCGTGTTGGTAAACATTGGGGTTCCCATGACGGTATCATTTATTTACCTTGATGTAGCATTTTTGGGGCACCTCCTTGGAATCTTGTATAAATTACATATATGATATGTTGTCTATGGCTTAGCATCGTGACTTAGCTGAGAGGGTATGCCTTTTTTTTAGGGTGAATGGTGTGGTGGTATGTTACAGAGCATGGTATGAGATCAATGGAATACCAAAAACATCATTTTATTGATAAAGGGAGAACTTTGAGAATGGTGTGAAACAATAAATGCATTGGAATACATGGATTGTGAGGAGGAGTAGAGTGCACACAAGTATGGGGGTAGTGCTCTTATGCAAGACTTTGTGGATAATAACTTAGAGCGTATGCCTCACAAGAGTAGAACCATGTTAGATGGTTCTAGAGAGACACCACACAATTGGTAATACCTGAACTATATAAGCAAGTAGACACCAATTGTGTGGTGTCTCTCTAGATCCATGTTAGATGGTTCTAGAGAGACACCACACAATTGGTGATACCTGAACTATATAAGCAAGTAGACATCCTATGTGAGGTCAACACCACACTACACCAATGGGGCTATGAGAGGCTATCCACATCTACGTTTGGTAGGATTTGGAACACAGACTTCAATAATGTGGCCCTCACCACCAAGACCAGTGAGTTATCTAAATGTAGTTTGTGTAGTGGGATCAAGGCTCAATTGGTAGCCACAAAGAGTCAAGAAGAGCGTAATATGCTAATGGAGGAAAGAAAGAAGCATATGATACAACAAGAGAGTTTTAAGAACCTATACTATGCATGACCTAGGTAATCGGAGATGGATCCACATAAATACCTATGCATAATACTTTGGGTGAGATCAAAGGACACAGATTCCGCATGGTAAGGTACTCGGAGATGGATCCACATAAATACCTATGCATAATACTTTGGGTGAGATCAAAGGACACAGATTCCGCATGGCAATTACAAAGTGTCGCTAATTGGAATGATTACTCACAGACATGGGCATTGTCACTATGTGCACTTCACCCTCAATGGTTTATGGCCATCTGCCCCCCCAACCTCACCATTACCTCCCTTTCATTTTGTTTGCGCAACTTGGAGAGGATGGACACACGTAATCTTGGAAACTTAGCTACGTATGGGATTCCAAGAAGTAATGTTCCATTTTTGATTCCACTTACACACCCAATATGAAATTGCCTTTCTCACAGAATCAGTTGTCTTTAAAACAATCATTTAATGAAACCATAGTGTCACTGATCATAATCCTTCAAAATATCCGGTTGAATCCTGATTTCCAATTTTTCCTTCATCCGTGTCCCTATGGCATCATTGGCAACTAGAACGCTCATCACCTATCCACTCAGGAGCCTTTTCGATAGTTCCTAACTCATAGTAACCGGCAATATTTTGACTTATAAAAATCAAAATGGAATCTCCGTTGAAGATCAGCAAGATCAACCAATAGATCCATATAAAAGAGCCATGGACTCATCCGTTGAGGACCAGCAAGGTCAATCAACCAGATCCATGCCCGAATTAAAAAAACAACTCTTCCTCCTTGTTCCAATATCATCCCCGACGCACGTGTGGGTATCTTTGGCAACCCCAAAGCCTGAGCATTGTATGGTCAGCACCCTCAAGGATCCTTTGCACGTGTGGGTATCTTCGGTGACCCAGAGCCCGAGCACCGTATGGCCAGCACTCTCTAGGATCCTTCGTAGGTCACCTAGCGCTCCACTCATAGGCCGCTTCCTTGGTCCCTCATCCACCGCCTGGAAAGAACGCGCGATTCCTCCAGGATAATTTTACTCTAGCGTAGTCAAAAGCCTTAACTAACTGAACTGATCTGACCAAACCTGTAAGTCCCATAGTCAGATCAAGGAAAAGATTGCACTTAGATCATAGAGACCAATGCTTTTTTCCTCATTAAGAGACAAAACTGGTTATTCTTTTCCATAGAACAATTTTTATCTAGGATTTACTTCATCGATTGTACCATAATAGAATTGAGTCTCATTTTAGGGACACCTTTTGGCTTCTTTTTCAGCCAACGCTAACTTTTTATTGTGTGCTCTGTGTGTAGAGCGGCAAAGATTTTCTAGTTTGGGTTTGGGTTCCATTGGCTTTGAGGTGATTGTGTGGACCAAAAGGGAGTTATTTGTGCTCCTTTTTCCATATTTGGTTGAAGTGTTCATGTGCTTCAACTACCCCAACATATTTTAGCCAGTGGGTGTCTGAATTGTTAGAGAAAACGTAGCATTCTGGCCTAAGGAATCCATCAAGCTTGTGAGTCCTATGCAAGCGTGTGTCTCGTGATGGTTCTGCCCTTTAATGACCTGTTCAAGTTCTTGAGTGGAAACATTAGGTAGATATGCAATGCTAAGCATGTATAGAGATGTGATCTCATGCCCGTCTGCCATTAGCAAACCTTGTTCACATGCATCTAGGAAGTATGTCTAGGGTAGCAGAGGATATGTATCTAATTCTCAGAGTCTTTTGGCTCCGGAAGAGGTGCACATTCCTCATTATTCTTTTCATCATCTAGTGTTTTGTAGCACGTTTGACACATTGGACTACAATGGACTACAATGGATCTGGTAGTTGTTACTCAGTCTTCTACGAAGGGTTTGCCACTCATGGGATGTACCTTCCACATGCGTAGGTTGATCTTTACTATTTAATCTTTCCTTCAAATGTATATGTGGGCGGTATCCCCCAATCGTGGATCATTTTGGATTCCCTCATGAATAGTCGCCCTAGGATGATGCAGTCACATGAAATAGGCTGACGTCCAAATTTCATCACCATAAAGGTTTGTGGTGGTAGGTAGTTCCAAGGATCTTTATTTTCAAATCCTTCAATAGACCAATGTTTGTGGCTCCGTCAGCGATTTTGAGTAGTAATGTTGTATCATCCATGGGGCGAGTGCTCTCCATTTTTTCTAGCATTGTTTTATAACATGCTCACTCTTGCTCCCCCGTCTCTCAAGGATTTCTGTGACCTAGAGGCCGTCGAAGGTTATCAACAATGCTGAATTGAGTTCGTTGCCTTCAAAGTATTATTCAAGCTTATTTAATTGAACTGTGGGTGGGGGTGCCAGTGATCTCGTGAGGTAAAACAAGCTCATCTTCCTTTGACTCATTAGAGCTATCTAGCTCTATAGATTCTTGCATGCCTGCCCTCAGGTGTCCCTCTTTCCAGTCTTTTAGATCTTTCCATAAGCTTGGACTACCTTGAAGCAAGGTGCCAATCGGGATCTAGATCTAAGAAGAGAGAAAAGAAATGTCTCTAGAGGTTGTTCCACGAGGAAGGTCACTTTAGCTTAATCTTAAACTCTTATGTGTATACAGTATGTGGATGGGTATTTTTGTGTCTGTTCTTTTCAGATGGTCATTCCCCAGATTTTTGAGATATTCAGCTACCACCCGATTTCCTTGGTGGGGGGTAACTGCTGTTGCCCTAGGTGCTACTGCTTGTGTTGGCCGATGTGGGGGTGATGGCTCTGGGAGCTCTCTAGAATATACCTGAGCTTCTTCACCGGGTCTCATGTTGGAGACCGAAGGGCATGTCTCAAGGTAAGCAGGAGGAGGCTCGTTTTCTATTTGTTCTTAGCGATCGTGGACCAATTCATGGATTGCCAAGAGTCTTTCCTTTTCCTCTATGGGGTTAGGGTATTCAAAAAGCTTTTTCGGGAGTTGGTTAGTATCAATCAGTTCCCAAGCTCAGGCGACTAAGCATAGCAGATATTTCTCTTCTTAACGAAGAGGTTGATGTGTGTGTGGTCATGCCATCTTCTAAACCACTCTTGATAACTACTCGGCTATCTCCCTTGCCGATTTTTATGGTTTTCTTTCTCAAGCATCTAGTTGCTCGTGCTTGTTCAGGGACATTCTTTGAGGATAAGACCTTTTCTGGTCCTTGGTCTTGCAAGGTTGATGCCTCTACTAAAGCATCTAGTTGCTCGTGCTTGTTCAGGGACATTCTTTGAGGATAAGACCTTTTGTGGTCCTTGGTCTTGCAAGGTTGATGCCTCTACTAAAGCATGAGCTACGGTCCTCTGTCTGTTTTGTAATCTAGTTACGGCATTTGATGAGAGGGACCATGTGGATGAAACCGTCTCTCACACTCAGCAGGTTAATGTTGGTGTTGGGATTAGCTTCACAAGCCTTCCCTATTGTTCCAAGTCTCAACGAATAATCTTTATACATGTGATCAATCCCACACCCAACACATAAAGGGGTTAATGCGGGAGCACACTCAGCAGGTTAATGTTGGTGTTGGGATTAGCTTCACAAGCCTTCCCTATTGTTCCAAGTCTTAGTGAATAATCTTTATACATGTGATCAATCCCACACCCAACACATAAAGGGGTTAATGCGGGAGCACCCACAGAGGTACTTGATTGGACACTCAGCCACTCGGTGAGGTCCTTCGCAATGATAGCATTGCATGGGTGGTCATTTTGCTATTATATTCATGTCCCACCAACCCCTTGGAATTGGGGCAACTAAGTACATTGGGTACATTTGATCTCCCTCCATTACGTAGTAGCTTATAATCTAAGAGGGTGGACTAGTTGTCTCTAGGGGTTTGTAGGTAGGGCCGTCAGGAGTTTTCCCCTCGTCCCCTTCTTCAAAGATTTTTGTCAAGGTTAGCTGATGAAGACGTGTGATTTGCGGCAATGTGGGTTGAGGTGGGAGAACTGAGGGTGGTTAGGGAATTTCAGCTACCCTCATAATTCCTCTTTGGGCCACTTCTTGGCTTGGTTGAGGTGCATTGTGAAGAGCAGGTGTGCTCGCAAGGCCAGCGACAGCGGTTGCCTTGGGTTTCTAAGAAGGGCTTGAAGTAGAGCGCGGGCTTGAGCAGTCCTTTGTTTGCTGATAGTAGTTCATGACTTCGTGATTGCCCCATCTTTGGCAATATGTGCAATAGAGGGTGGGATGGGGTCACAAATGTGAAAAATCCATGCTGTTATGGTTAGCTCGATAGATCAAGCACCATACAAGCTCCCTGTTTGGATAGAGATGGGGTTGGCCCATGGCTTGGCCCATGGCCGGTTCTCCAATGTTGGGTCATTTGTTGGTGCATTAATGTAGCAGCCAACTGCTCGACTTGTTGTCCAGATGTGGAATCTTTGATCTTTCTTTCAGATTTTGTGCTAGTGGTCTTGAATGAGGCTTCTGATGACGTATCCTCATGGAGTTCTTACGAACGTGTTCCCTTGAAATAGTCCTCAAAGTCCATCGCACTCCTGCAACATTGCTCAAAGGAAGTATGGGCCAAGGGATACAATGAATTGTGTAGGGGTATGCCATCCAGACCTTCTAGAAATCTCCCTATTAACCTTTCATTGTCTCTAGCACTGCAAGCAAGAGTGGAGATATTTGACTCTGTTGTTGATATAGTCTCGGATGGTTTCACCATCTCTTTGTTTAACGTTATGCAACTGCTCCACCAGACTCCATCTGGTACCTTGATGAGAGTTTTTGACCTTGAAGGCCTCTTTCAAGGATTCAAAGATGGCCTTGTCCTCAGTTTTCAAGGACCTAAACCATTGGCCTACTTTACCGTCTAGGGTGAGGCCAAAGGCTCTCAGCTTAACTTGATCTTCCACGTGGCCAAAGGCTTCACAGATTTGGTTAAACATCTCAAAGTATGGGATGAGGTTTCTAGTCCCATAAAATTTAGTGATAAGCTTTGAGATGTTTGCGGGTTTATTCTGCTCTATTCTGGGTGTTGGTGCTAGTTGAGGGGGCGTGATACCTGCAGCCACCCCTCCCTATTTCCATGGCTAATCTTAACATTTCTAGTGTTAGCCCTTTGCCATGGCTAGAGCGGGTGTTGGTTGAAGAATGATTGGATGAGGAGTGGGGCCAGGCAGCTAATAGACCTATGGAGGCCCTTGTCTTATGGGTTAGGTTGTGCCCCTTGTGGTCCCATGTGGTACCCTGGTGGGTATGCCACCTTGTGGTGGGTAATAGACCTATGGAGGCCCTTGTCTTATGGGTTAGGTTGTGCCCCTTATGGTCCCATGTGGTACCCTGGGTATGCCACCTTGTGGTGGGTACTGTTGATATACAAGTGGACTGGGCTGATGAGATGGGGCCAGATAGGCCCTTTCTCTCTAGTACGATGTTTTCGATCCTTGGGAAGATGGACCTAGCCCTAGGTTTTGTATGGGTCTTTGGGCCCTGTATGAATTAGCCACCCCTGAGACATGGCATGTCTCTCTAGACGAGTGGAGGTTGAGTTTGGTTCTGATGGCTCTCGCTCTGCCCCGTTTCTGCTCTAGAATCTAGAGATGGTGTGGGGTAACTTTCTTGTTGATATTCCATACCTCTCACCCTCGGCGGTTGCGGCTCTTCTCCAACTGTGTGTTTCCCAAGATAAAGTTTGCGGAGCCTCGAAGCAAGGCTTCTCTATGAATGTTTGGGAGAGGTAGGGTATTGCTCTTGTGGTGGGTAGGTGGTCTATCCATACACTGAGCTTTGGGTTCTCCTATCTCAAGGTTAGAATTTTCTCATCCCGTGCTGGGATGGTCTTCGATCTCATTGGTGCTGTCAAAGACGAGCACCGTTTGGATCCACACAGTATTGACCGATGGGTTTGATCTTATAGGGAGCTTCGGGAGAGTTTAAATTGTCAAAAAGAGGGTTGTTTCGTAGAAATTTACCCAAACGTAGGTGCATGAATGTGTGAAACTACTGTGCAGAACCCCCCACTGAACAATAATTTTTTTTGGAATGATACATCATACGGGCGTACGCTTCTCACGGAGAAGATGGCACGGGCATCAAGAAGGAATGGGTGTGCACTTTTGGATGGAGAAGGTACGAGCGTGGCAAGTTTTCCATGGGCGTACGCTTTAGAAAAGAGAAATGGTATACAAGTGGAACGGCCATATGCTTTTGCTGGAGCTGGGCAGCAAAAGAGAATGACACGGGCATGGAAAATGAAAGGAACACTTGCAAAACAACAGGCGTATGGCTCTAGAAAGGAACGGCCGTGGCATTGTCAGATTTTAGAGATTTTCTAGAGAATTTAAGGGTGTAGGTCTGACTGCCACCTACAATATTCTGTGACAGTGCAGTTGTACCCCCTTGGCTAAATGCAATTTATGCCTACTTAATGCAAATATTCTCTTTTTAATGCTAATTGCCACATTAAGGCTAAAGGTTTCCCAAGATCTACCTAGATGGAATGGTACGGGCATGGCACATTTGCCATGGGCATGGCTTGTGAATGGAACGTTAGTTTGCTTCTCAGAAAAGCATCCAGAATGGGATTTTTGCAATTTCAAGTATCTTCCCAATGTTGTTTTGGATTTTTTGATTCGACAAGGAGCTAAAGCTAGCCTTTAGCTATCTATTGATGCCTATAATGCTTAAAGAAACCTATGGTGCAAACTTTATGAAAGATGAAAAAAAAATAAAAAATTTGCATGAATGACAAGGGCAAGGATTGAACACTTACTTGCTTCTCCCATAGCTAGTGAAGACCTCAATGCTCTAATGCTCTAGTTGACCTCGAATGCTCCGGTTAACCTCCATATAGCTCCATGGACACCATCAATCAAACAAACAAAAATTTGCATGAATGACAAGGGCAAGGATTGAACACTTACTTGCTTCTCCCATAGCTAGTGAAGACCTCAATGCTCTAATGCTCTAGTTGACCTCGAATGCTCTGGTTAACCTCCATATAGCTCCATGGACACCATCAATCAAACAAACAACAAACTCAAACACAAGCAAACAACTGGCGGATTTGCACTCCAACCGGGCCAAATGATGACTCTAGAAAATAAAATAAGTGGAGGACCCTAAGTTAAGTGCTATCCTCGAGACAGCGACACCGAAGATGTTAATCCTAACATACAACCTTTCACACAAGAGAGGGAAAGAAGAAGAAGAGACAACCATGCAAGGGTTGAGTTCGGAGATGTGCACTTAGCCAACACTAATGAGAGTTAACTCCCCTTTTTGAGGCCATTAGGGACGCATTCCACCTCCACTTTTGTCACCCAAGCGGAGATTCAAGAGCTAGGTAGAGAGCAAGAAGGAGGGAGATATGGAAAGCTCAACCTTCACTCTTTGCCACATGCATGAAAAAGGGACCTTGGTAGACATAAAATCAAGGGGAGAGGAGAGGAGAAGCTAGATCATCACCATCCCTACAAGCATACACAACAACAATTAAGCATGCAAGCAACAACAAAATAATCATGCATCCACAAGCTCAAGAGAGTGAGAGAGAGAGAGAGAGAGAGAGGCAAAACTCAAGTGAGACTAATGGGATTTTCCCTTTTCATATTTCATAAAATGTCTTATATATAAGAGCTCTTAGTTTACAATGGCCGGCCACCCATTTACAATTGGGAGCCCAAAACTAGTCTTCCTAGCTCTATGTATAACTCTTTCCTATGACCAGCATTACACAAGCCGTAAGCTTGGTCATCCCATGTCTCTTTTATCGTTAAGCACTTTGTGCGGTTACAAAAGGATAAGTTACAATAAGCATAGCCACACTTGAGAAGTAATGTTAATGAGAGTGGTTTAACAGCTCCATATTTGCGTTATATGAGCACTATACTGACCTTGTATATTGCAAGCCAGTACATCGTGATTTCGCATAGTTGCATAGACCCATCTTTTTTCTTCACCAATAGAATTAGTGAAGCCCAAGGCAAAGTGCTTTTTTCTTCACCAATAGAATTATAGTGAAGCCCAAGGCAAAGCGCTTGGTCGAATGAATCCACTTTTAAGGTATTCCATTAACTGTTGTTCTACTTGTTGTGCTTCCTTAAAACTAAGCCAATAAGGAGGCTTACTTACTGGCTTTGAGAGCTAGTTATCACTTCGATTGGATGTTGAACATCGCGGACAAGAGGTAATCCTTCCGATAATTCATTTAGAAACACATCTTTATATTGTTGTAACAATTGCTTTAAGGATTCATTAACTTTTTTATCGTGAACATGCTTGGATTGAAAAGAAGTCATGTATTCACTATGCTCACTCAAACCACTTATGTTTTTATATGAAAAAAGAAAAATGACATCATCAAGACTCATGTAGAACAAAAAGATGCTTTCTACTATTGAGTTCCTTAGAGCATATAAGAGGTGATGAGGGTACATCTTGCAAGCACACTTTTTTACCATCTACTTCAAATTCAAAAGAATTATGCAAATAACTTCTAGACAAATATGGACGAATGTTATATAACTACTGTGGACCTAGAATACATCTACTCGAGTGATATGCATAACTTGAAAATCTAAATACATCTCATGACCTTGAATGACTAATGGAACATCATGAACTACTGTATCCTAGACAGCTTTATTATAGCCGTTAATCAAAGAAACCACATACTTATGATCACTTGGACTTTGTGAGGCAACTTTAATTTCTTGACTAAAGTATAGTTCAAGAAATTGTGCGTGGCACTGTCATCAATCATAATTCGCACCTGTCACCTTTAATGTGACCATGCATTCGAACCAACTCATGTGGTCCAAATGTAGGACACTATAGTTTACTATGAGCCTTTTCCATGCAGTGAAAACAAGCTCTTTCAAAATCGTCATGCTTCAAAAAATTTTGTGGTCCTTTAGTCTTCTTAGATTGATCATTCTTTTGGTTAGGTCCCTTTCTTTTAATTTGACCTTGATGCTTGGAACCCTTGGACACACTAGATGTCCGTTGTGCATTCTGCACACACTTTTTCTTTCCAACAGTGTCATTGAAAATCTGAGCAAACTTAATTGCTTCTTCTAAAGTTTTTGGCTCGTTTTGTTTAACTTGATTCTTATAGTTTGAGTCTAATCCACGAATAAATCCATGAATTTTTTTAAAGTCATCCATTCCTTTAAACTTGAGAATGATTTCTCGATAATTGGAGATATACTAAGTCAATGTGAGATTTCTCATCTCACAATTGTCCCATGCTTCCCAATTACAATCCATCTCATTCTCTAGAAGAAATTCTTTCATGAATGCACTTTTCAAATTCAGCCCATGTAGTAGGCCGATTTTCGGACTCCAAGATCATCCACCACCACTTATATGCTTTACCTCCTAGAGTTAAGCTTGCTTCAAGCGCGCGTATCTCTGGAGTGTGACACAATTGATGCAAATCCTACTACTTTTGTAAAAAAGTGTTGACCGCATCCTTATTGCATTCCTTATCCTCCCCATTAAAAGTTCAAGGTTTCAGATCTTTTAGAATAGCAGCAACATCTCTAGAGTGTTATATACTAACATTCATGTTGCCCCCATGGGCGGGAGCCACTGGCATCCCTCCCATTGCACTTACAGTGGTAGAAGCTTGCATGTTATCCTTTAACTCCTAAAGAAAGAGGAGTATCTTATCGTACTTGGCCTCAATATCCAAAGTACAAGACTATAGAGCCTTAAACTGTTTAATGCTAACCAAATTATCATTAAGAAGATCATCATCGATCATCGTGACATCAGGATTGGCCACTGCCTTTTCCATGTCTGACAAATGACTAGGATCTCCACTTACGGACTCATTAGGGTTATTAGGCTCCATATGAACCCTCTAAATGTGATGCAAGAGAATAAACACAAGCACCAACCTCAAGTCCAAGCTCTAGGAAAGCAACCGGATTGTTAGCTTAAAGAGAAATCACAGGTGCGGTGAGAGTTGTTGCAGAGTACCTCGCGATCTTCATAAAAACAGCCTTTAGACGCTTCACTTGGCAATTCCTCTATGGGAACATGCTTTAAACTTCAAAGTTTTAAAACCTTTGAAATTTCTCTTTCCTTCTTTTTTTTTAAAACAGAAGTTTATGAATTTCAAAAAAGCTTCAACATTTTCCGAATTTCAAAGAAGCTCTTACATTATGCTGCAACATGACTTTTTTCTGAATTTGGTAGCTTGGCACTTTTTTTTTTAGTGAGTATCTGCGCTGGCTATTGGTCGATCGTTGATAATGTCGGTGCTAGCCATTGTGCTGACCATTCGTTATGGTGGTAGTTATGGACAGCTACACAAAAGACCTTAGCCTAAGGGTTCATATTTTTTGAAAATTTTGGATTAAGGCTCTTATAGACCAATAAGGTCACCCTAGAGTCCCGGTCTTTTGGCTCCCCTAAACCCCCCCGAGCCTTGTTCGAGAATGGTTGAGCTCTCTAGGCTCCCAGTAATTCCGTTGTTATGAGTCTGAGATTTTTAGATTCATATGCTACTACAATCCACTAGCATCAATAACCACTTCAAAAGGTTTACCAAAGTTTGATAACTTAAGAGCAAGTTTGTTACCAAGATAGTTTTCAATGTGTCAAAGACACTTTGACACATGGGGGTCCATTGATATGGGGTATTCTTCTTTTGTAAGGTTGTCAATGGAGAGGTAATCTTTGCATATAATCCTAAGAATCCCCTAACTTCTCTTGTTGTCTTGGGTTCTTGCCAATCCATGATGGCTTGGACCTTGACAAGATCGACAAGATCTACAAAGATTCTATCTTTAGATACCACAAACCCCAATCATTCAACCCAATCTATGAATAAGGTACATTTACTCTTTTTCGCACAACAAAGAGTTTATGCTTCCTTAAAATCTCCAAAACTTTGCATACATGCATCTCATGATTGGAAGTATTACTTAAATATACCAAGATATCATCAAAGAAGAAAAGGACAAATTTATCCAAGTGCTCTCTCTAAAGATCTCTTGCATGAGCCGGTTAAAGGTGCATTTGTTAATCCAAATGGATATTTTGGTTATATCTTGATCCCATGCAGTTAAACATATCTTCATATACTTGCAAGGCACTCAAGATCTTGGATTGTTTTATGCCAGGGGGTGATTTACAACTACAAGACTTCAATGATTTTGAATGGGCAGGCAATTATGATACACGATAGTCCACATCTAGAAACTATTTCTTTCTTATCAATTCGTGTATATCTTGGCTTAGCTAGAAACAACCAACCGTTGGCAATCTCTATAAACCTTACATTTATACTATAGGGCATTTATAAGATATTTGGTAGTACTTGTAACAAAGTTAAAAAGGGGCCTTAAGTCAATTTGGGCACAAGGCCAAAGGATCAAGGGTATGTGAAAGGGCCTAAGGGTTGGGACTAATTTTGGGCATGCCCATGGACACTTTTAAGTGTAGTGTCAAAGGGTTGCCTAGTATATAAGTCAATATGGGTCCTAATCTATTTTTAACCTTGATTAATCTCTTTACTAATGAAAAATTACCATTTCTTCCTGAATAATAGGCTAATCCTAAGCTAGGCTAATCTCTTATTAACCTTGCCTAATCACTTTACTAATGGATAATTACCATTTCTTTCCCTAACAAAAGGCTAATCTTCTTAAGCTAGGCTAATCCAAGGTTTTATGGACAAGTATTAGATCATTCTTGATCATTCTTGATCATTCTTGATCAAGAATGAAATATTTGTAGCTTCTTGCTACTTTCTTGAAGATTTCCAAGCTATGGAAGCCTCATACAAGCCTATGATGCATATGGTTGATTGCACTTGAGTTTACATGCCTTCTTGAGAGAACATTGACTTGAATCTAATCAAGATTCATGCATTGGGTGTTTCATTGAAGTTTTCTTGGATCCAATTGAAAGAATGTGGAAATATTTGGTATCACATGCATAATGGTGGACATGCATTGGGGGCTCATTATTAGTAAACCCTCCCTATCACGTGCGTTCAAGGCCTATTTTTAAATTCCCTTATCTGTGAATTTTTTATGAATAAAACATACCCTTTTTCTATTCAACATGTGAATACCCCTTTAAATGGTACCCTTCTGTATGTAAAAAATGTGTTAAAAATCTTTTTTGTTGAACCCACATGATATGCTTACATATTTATGAGTGACCCCTCCACCCCCCCTCCTGCCCGCCGAGGATATGCATAAGCCAATATGGGCCCAAATCTCTTGTTAACCTTGACTTTACTAATGGAAACTTACTATTTTATATCCAATCATCCTAAGCTAGGCTAATCCAATCATCCTAAGCTAGGCTAATCCAAGGCTAATCTAGGTGTAGCTTTCTTTCAGTTCTACACTATGAGGTGATGTACTTATGCCATGAGAACTTTTATCCCATTGGGTTTTTTCGCATGGCTATCTAGGTATGAATGGGTACCTTAGGGTTAGATAGTATATAAGCAACCTCATCCTTAGTTTAGGGTCACTATTTATTTTTTTACTTCATTATACCTTAATCTATTACTCCAAGTGTACTAGCCTTCTACGCACTCTCTCTCTCTCTTGTGTTCTCTTTAATATGTGAACATTGAGTGAGTGAGTGTTTGAACTTCATTGTACCTTGAACTATTTCTCCAAGTGAACTAGCTTTCTACACACTCCCTCTCCTTTATATTCTCTTTAATTGTGAACATTAAGTGAGTGAGCGTTTGCAACTTTGCTTCTATCAAATCTAACAGTAACACAATTATCTTGATTCTTTGAATTTATCCTTTGTTCATTAGCTTATCATTATGTAAGGCTTTAAACATGGATTTACTAATTTGTTATGATACACCCTAGCTTTACCAATTTCCTAAGCATACTCTGTAAACATGGATTTACTACTTTATTATGATACACCCTAGATTTACCAATCTCCTAAGCATTGTCTTTACCAAATTTCCAAGTATCTTCTAGCTTTATTATGATACACCCTAGCTTTACCAAATTTCCAATTATCCTCTAGCTTTATTATGATAAACCCTAGCTTTACCAATTTTCCAAGTATCCTCTAGCTTTATTATAATACACCCTAGCTTTTCCAATTTTCGAAGTATCCTTTATTATAATACACCATAGCTTTACCAATTTTCCAAGTATCCTTTGGCCACATATTTTATGAACACAAATTGGGCCTCCCAAAGATGGGCTTTATCAGGATAATTTCTTACCTATCACTACAAATGAATCCATTTAGAGGCTAGGGTCCTTCACATGAAAAAATAAGTCACATTCTCGTTAAAATTGCTTATTTAGAGTTCGATCACACCATTTGTGATGTGAAACGTGATTTTATGGGGAGAAATGATCACTTGAAGCATGTAACATTTGCCTTTTTGGAAAGGTTTGGTGCCTCTCTCCAATACATTGGTCACCCATTGTTTAGGCCTCTTTCGTATGGATATGAGAAAACATGGGGATAGTCTATTGAGGGCTAGAGAGACTACTGGACACACTCATAGAGACTTTGTCTTTTTTTATTAGGCTACAAAGGATTGCAAGAAGAGAATTAAGGTCCCTTCAAGCTTTGAGAGACAAACCAACCCTAGGGTATCCCATGTTAGTATACAAGTGTTTCCCTTAGAGAGGTCAGCTCCACATCCACTTAGTGGATGTCTAAGTGAATGTGGTTAGCTCCACATCCACTAAGTGGAGTCATAGAGAATGTTGCCATAAGAGTCACAAATACTAGATGCTGCCCAAGGTTGTGTTTTGGACAATCTTAAACAAACATGCAAAGACAAGAAGGAGGTTTCATGATGCTCTAGAGCTATAGACTTTTACAAATAGAGGCTGAGGAGGAGATGTTACATATATGTTTATGGGTATTCTTACACACAACTATATATGGAGGTTTCAGGATGCTCTACAGCTAGAGACTCTTACAAGAGAAGGCTGAGGAGCACATGCTACATAGGTCTTTATAGGTATTCCCAAACACAACTATATACGTTTGTATTATGCCACCCTTGTAGCTAGGCTTTTAAAGAAAACCATTTTTAGCATCTATTTATGCGAATGTGGATGATAGATATGCTCTTGATCTATTATCAAGTGGTCTTATAGACCTTTGTGGTGATTTATAAGAGGTTAATACGGTTTTCTTTCGTTTCTTCTTGTCTTCTCTCTCTCTCTCTCTCTCTCTCTCTCTCTCTCTCTCTCTCTCTCCAAATGGCCATAGTGTTATCACCCTCTAGTCACGAGCACATCTTCTAATTCTCCTGCAATTTAAAAGACTACAAGAAACTAACTTGTGTATCTCAAAGGAACTCACCACAAGGAGCAAAGTTAGAAAAGGTCAAGCTTGGGTAGTGCTCTATGACAAATGACTCTTGTTAGGGAATTTAGAAAGTCGGGTCCTCAACCTTAAGATAATCATATATCAAGTTCTAATGATCCTCAAGAACCCTAGGTTTAATATTTTGTTGTGCTCGATTGCACAATGTACTCCATGAAGTAGAAAGACAACAATAAGCGCTAGGATATACAAGCTAGCTACTGCTTCTCACTCAGACATCTACACTCAGACATCTAATACTTGGGGTGAGCTGGTGTATCCCATTCGCTTTCAAGTAAAGAGCCTAAGTTAAGACCCCACCCTTGAACATGAAAAATCCTTTACTACACCGATCCTTCACCAAAAAAGAAAAGAGAGGTTTTAGTAACAAAACTTGTAAAATTCATAAAATATACAAAACGTGACTTGCACTGTGCAGGGAAAGAGCAAATAGTCCATGACCGTTGTGACCAATGCTTGAAAAAAAAAAATGGCATTCTAGTGTATTTTTATTAAGAAAAACTGGATGAGATTTAAATAGCCCTTATTTTTTTAAGAAAGATTTTTCCTATATTTTAGTTATAAAATGGGCATTTTGGGAATGGAGTTAAAAGTTGTCCTTGTTTTGATTGGCTGAAAAATATGTTTTTTGGGAGCAGTGGCGCTTCTCTACTCTCCTGCATCTGACAAACCCCTCCCTGTGTCTTTCTCTCGTGGGCAGATCAACACGCTATGTCAAAAGCAGCGGGCAACAGCGAAAGCGTCCGTATGAAGCTCGCAGTCCAGGCTGATTGGGACAACAAGCAATTCTCGAACGCCCTGTCCCTGCACGTCAAGCGTCTCTTCGAGTTCATTCTGCAGTTCGGTATGCACGCCCTCCTCCTCCTCCTCCTCCTCCTCCTTTCGTCTCCGATCTGGTGAAATATTGAAAATTAAGGCACAAAGGGAAGCTGCATTTTAGGCACGCTTCTGCGAAATCCTTGAAACCCTAATATATTCCGTGTGCTGTAAAGGCCTAACTTGAAACTATGTCTCGTGGATCTGGAACCCTAATGTGGCTCAACCCCCTTTTTTGGGTCCCGCAGAGTCTACTACCAGGAGCAAACTCGCAAAACTAAATGAAAAATTGACTCTATTGGAGCGGCAGCTCGAGTTTATGGAAGCTCAGGCAAACACTGCAAATGGATTTTTTGTAGCAGAACGAGACGATTGACAAGGATTTATCCGAAATCATGCATCAGGTTGAAGGCATGGCTTACTTTCTCTATTATTTACCCTAACCCTGGAATGGAATGGGATCGCATAAGCTATGTGAAACTATGGTTGGAATGTTAGGGAATTGCATACATTATGTTAAACCGTGGTTGTAATGCGCTGGGATCACATACACTATGGTTTTCCACATCATTCTGTACCGAGTAGCACAACCCCTAGGTAGAATAACAGTTACCACATCATTGTCTGTAACCATTTTACCACCTTGCAGCATCATTGTGGCACAAGCTTATGTACGGCGATATGTTGAAATTACACATCATCGGCATGAATGTTGGAGAAGTTTTGACTCAATCCAAATTTTCCTGGAATTTGTGCTTTTGTGGATAAGATTTCCACTTACTTGTCTTGAATAGGTAATCCAACAAAGCAGGGTTTGGCCATGAACAATCAGATGGCCACACTAGGGTTTTTCAGCTAGTTTGTAAGAGCTTATGCAGCCCAACAAAGCCTTGTTTTTGTTTAAATTTTTGTTGGAAACACGAGACGAGGCTCAAGATGTAGTCATGAGTAGTATCAGGTGACTCTGATGCAGTTTTTGCAGCACAATCGCGAGTTAACTGGCTTCAGTAATCATTGGAGACTTCTTTTGTCTTCGGATTTCTTTGGCTGAGCACACCAACACCCCCCACAACCCCCCCGCCCCCCCCCCCCCCCCCCACACACACACACACACACACTCACACACACAACCCTCTTTCTCTCATGCAGTGTCACGTACACACCCTAATTGAGTGCCACATAGACATGCTATTGTGTTATGGGCAAGTTTTGAGGCTGCTAATAATTCCACACATGTGCCCAAATGTCAGGCACTTTTTTACTCCAATGTGAGCACGTTTAAGGAATTTTAGGTTATTGTTTTTGGGCTTGCAAAAGTGCTGGCTGATCGGATAAGTTGTGAGCCAATATATAGCATTATTTGGCTCATAATTCAGCATTCAAAAACTGGACGTGTACTCCACAACTTTGGATCAGTATGGATAGTAGTTTGCAACACATGGAGCAGCAGATTTCGTCATTAGCATGCAGTAGATGTTAACACAGAGCATTCCAGTGTCCAGATCAATTTCAGGTCTCAACAATCATTGGATTTCCAGGTCGGCTGTTGTGAACCAATAAACATCATTATTTGGCTCGTAATCCAGCATTCAAAAACTGGACGTGTACTAAGCAACTTTGGATTGGTATTACAGAGCGTGGGATAGTAGTTTGCAACACATGGAGCAGCAGATTTAGTCATTACCATGCAGTAGGAATCAGGTGTGTATGTGAATTGATATGTGTGTGTAAGAGAGCAGCAATTGTTTTTTTTTTTTTTAGTAGATCCATTCGGGCAGCCATGACAGTAGCCTTGCAAAGGGTGAACGTCATTATTTAAGTGCGAACTCCTGGGGGATGAGGCAAGGGCCCAGTGCCGGACAAAAATGGCATTTACATGTTAACACAGAGCATTCCAGTGTCCAGATCAAATTCAGGTCTCAACGATCATTGGATTCAACTTGGATGATTCACTTGCGAGTTTGCAAGTTGTCAGCTTTGGCAATGGCGGACAAAGTTGATGAAAGTATCATAGGGGTGAGCTCAGCGGTGGTAATGACTGAGCAGGATGGAGTTTCTGTAGAGCTTCCACATCTTGAGGTTGCTCAAGATTGAGTTTCCTTCTATGAGTTTGAACAGGTGGAAGACCAAGGCCACATGGATTCCAGTGACACATGGGAGTGAGATTGTTCTGAAAAGGATACATTTGGAGCGTGAATACTAACAAATTGGCCGCCCAAGTGGTCATTCCTTGTTTTGTGCTAGTGTATGGGTGGCCATATAGCTTTCATGCCACCCATACCAAGGCCAAGATGTGGACCCTTGTGTTAGGGCTCCGTGTTCTGGGTTTCCCAAAGCCATGCTCGAGAAGACCTATGATTTACAGGCTCCATGAGTGAGAGATTTATCCATTGCATAGTGCTTGTGCATGCATGCATAATTGCATGCTTGAAATTGTTTTCATGTGAATGCTTGCTATGACGTGTCCTGTTCTCATGGGTAGGGAATGTCCACCCATTTGGCCGCCCAAGTGGTCATTCCTTGTTTTGTACCAATGTATGGGTGGCCATATAGCCTTCATGCCACCCATACCAAGGCCAAGATGTGGACCCTAGTGTTAGGGCTCCGTGTTTTGGGTTTCCCAAAGCTAGTGCAATGCTCGAGAAGACCTATGATTTGTTAGAATTTCGTGGTGCTCATGCTAGATCATTATGTGGAGAAGAGAGACTCATAAAATACAAGAAAATATCTTGCTTTTATTAAGTTGTTCAAAATATAACTAGGCTTCTTGCTCTGTACAAAAATGCCTTCTAGCTCCACCTTTAAGTAGGTGAGCTAGTGGACCATAAGTCCATTCCCACACACACCTTTCTTCTCCCTTTTTACATAACCTTAGTCTCTTAATACCCCCCCTCAATACCAACTATGAAAGAAAATTGAAATAGGTGGTATTAGACATAGGTTGTCTTTATAACATTAGGCCTACAAGGTTAGGAATATAGGTGTGGTTACATTGAGATTTAAAACAATTTCTTAGTGGAGTTAGAGGCTGATACAAAGTTAGCCTCGGATTCTTTGTCAGGACATTTAGAAGTAATATGTCCCGTTTGTTTACATTTGTTACATTTCATTTTGTTGGGATATTTGATCCAACAATTATTTGCCAAATGACTCACCTTTTTGCAATGGACACATCTTACTTTGATTACTTGATGTGACAAAGCTTGTTCGATATTCGATGAAGTTGTTGCATTTGAAGATTCAGCTCTTTCCTTTGGCCTCTTTTCTTCATCAAGACAAGATTGAATGACTCCTTCAAGGGTGGGATTAGGTATGTTCTTCAGGGTGGTTACTAAAGTGGGGTATACCTTCTTAATTGCTTTTAGCAAAACAGTCACTGCATCATCTTCATCCATTCTCGCATTCACTGATGCAAGTTGAGCCATAAGGTCCTTCAAGTGAGAGATGAAGGCTCCAATGCCGTCTCCCTCTTTGAGTTCCAAGCTGAAAAATTCAATTTTAAGTGAGATCTTGGAATTCTTACCACGAGCTCCATAGAGCTTATCAAGCTCATCCCATTTCTCCTTTGTAGTTGGAAGCTGGTCCACATGGTGAATGAGAGCCTCATCAAGATGAAGCATGATGATGGCTTGTGTCCTCTCATCATCTTTAATATCTTCAGCCTTAGTTCGATCAATAACCTTAGTGCCAGAGATGAATGGCCAAAAACCTTTGGACATCATCTTGTACTTGACAAGGACTTGCCAAGTGTGGAAGTCCTCTCCTGAGAACTTCTTAATTTGGGTGAGAACTTCTTAATTTGGGTGTTGTTCTTTGACATTGGGTATTGAAGGAGATTACTAGAGTAATGGGTTGATTTATGAAGAAGAAAAAATCAGAAATTTGTGATGTTTTGTCTTAAGTAGAGAGAGAAAGGCTTATGAGAGTGCAACAGTTCTTAATAAAGACAAGGATGTTGTATAAAAAGGAGATTAAGATGATGAAGCTTATGGTTTAGCATTTGGGGTTTGTGCCCAACCACTAATTCTGATGGAGATTAGCTTTATTAGTGTCAAAGAATACTTTGTTTGGTGATTAAGATCACCATTAGTGTTTAAAAATACGATTAGTATTTAAGAGCACATTTTTAACGTCTAATGACACTTGTATTGGTGATTAGATTCACCATTAGTGTTTAAGAACACTCTTAGTGTTTAAAAACACTATGGAATGACTCTCCTCTATTGGATTAGTAGCTTTATTAGTGTTAATCAACACTATTAGTGCTCATAAGCACACTTTGAAAAGCTTTGTGCTCTTGAAGATGATGTTGATGAAGCTTGATGAGAATGAGGCTCATAAATACCTCATGGTGTATGCCCACCACTTCAAGCTCAAAATAGGATCTGCAACAAGCCCTCACAAGAGCACTTAAGTGATTAGAGCAAAGAGGAGAGGATTAGAGCAAGAAAAAATTTGATTTTGAAGCTTTAATGGAAGCTTCAATGGCTTTCAAGGAGAGCAGCCTGGTTTTTCTTTGATTGTGAGAGCTTGGAGCAACCATTAGGGCTAGGATTTGGACTGTACACCCTTGAGGTTATGGGCTTCAAAAGCCCTAAGCCCACACAGCCTGCCATCGCCTACACACGGTGTATGGCTGTACGACTTTAAGTGTAGCAGAAATCGGCACCGGCGCACTCAGGCGGCAATGCTGCGGCAGCGAAGGAGGAAACCCGACGTTTGATTGTACGAAAATGAGCGCTCGGACGTCCTCTTCACTTTCCCAGTTGAAAGCTCCTCAAGATCTTGCCTCCACGAGTAGATTTATACAACTAGCTAAGATATTTCTCAAGGAAATCGTCCAACTCCATGGTCTTTCTCACATGATATTCAGTGAGATAGGGACTCTGAATTCACCTCCATATTTTGGACTACTCTATTTGAGTCCATAGGAATTCATTTAGATATGAGCTCCACTTGTCATCCAAAAATGGATACACAAACTGAGAGAGTAAATCAAGCAATTAAAGATATTATTAGATCTCATTGTAGCCAGAACCCTGTAAGTTGATAACTTACATTCATTTTCTTGAATTTTCTTATAATGCTTCTTTTCGTAGGAGCTTGGATATGTAACCATTTAAGGCTTTGTATGGACAAGATTGTATCTCACTATTATCATGGTCCAACCCATTGATCAGAGTTGAGGCTACCAAACAAATGTGGATAAGATGGAAATTTGGATGAAACTCAACCATCAGAATGCAAGTCAAGAGCATTAGAACGTGAAAGCAACTCAAGACCATCAAAAAATCTATGCTCATTTAAAAAGATATGTCAGAGACTTTGAAGAAGGATATATGGTGTTCCTTAGAATTTGACCCAAAAGAAACTCTCTAACTTGGACAAATTTTGAAAACTAGCAAATAAATATTGTGGACCATATGTCGTAATCAAGAAAGTTGGAGAGCAAGCTTACGAGTTTCTTTTGCCTCCTCATTTTTGATTCCACAATGTGCTTCATATCGAAAGAAGTATGTTTTGGATGAGACACATACTTTAGATGACAAACTCGTAGAACTTAAAGACCAAACAGAATTCCCCACCAAACCAAAGAAAATCTTCATGAAACTCTAATTAAGTGGAAGTTCTACTGCCTAGTAGAAGATGCTGAGATCCACCAAAACTTTCCTTCGTTTGTAAGCTAAGAACAACTCAATTTATTTTAGTGGGGAAGCTTATAAGGTGACACTTACCCTTCCTATTTCCTTTAAAGTATAAACTCTAAGTGTCGTGGGTTAAGTAATATGTAATGCAAATCTTTGTTTAGACATTGGTCAAGGACAAAAATGAGAAATTAACTTACTTTTGTGTGACCTCGGCTCACTAGAAAGGAACTAAACCTTGAGGGCCTAACTTCATCACTTGTTGGTGGTCATAGTAGCAGGACTTGTTCTTGTGTAAATAGACAGTGTAAATAGACTAGGCCAGTGTGTGAATTAATAAGTGGACCCAATAAAGATCTAGAATCTCTGTTATGTCTGGGAATTTATGGTTGAAACCTTTATTAGAAGGTTTTTTTTTAATACTAGCTTGGTTGGTTTGTTAAGCTAATCCTGTTACGATCATTAGCAAGGGTTAATCTTAAATAAAATGAATAGCATTTGTGGATGTGGGACCTATGAATTTGAATAATAAGCTTTATATGGTTTCTTAGTATGGTCGTGGGCAAGAAGCCCGTGCAAATGCCCCTATCTCACCAGAAGCTAGTCCCATGCCTGTGCCCGTTTGCAATGAGATATCAGGGTGTGTGTGTGAATGGACTTATGGTCCACTAGCTCACCTATTTAAAGGTGGAGCTAGAAGGCATTTTTGTATGGAGCAAGAAGCCTAGTTGTATTTTGAGCAACTTAATAAGCAAGATATTTTCTTGTATTTTGTGAGTCTCTCTCCTCCACATAATGATCTAGCATGAGCACCACGAAATTCTAACCTGGTATCTAGAGCTTGGCAAGATTAGGTCATTTTTGTGGTGTAGAATAGGTCAACTTCATTATCTTTTTTTTGTGAAGTTGAACCTCCTGCCAGTGGAGGAGCTCTAGCAAGGTGAGCTACTCTAGTTAGCCTGATAACTACTACCATGACTGCATCATACCCACCTTGAACTTTGGAAATTCCTATGATAAAATCCATATTGATACATTCAAACTTCATTTGAGGTAGATATAATGGTTGGAGGGTTCCATTGGAAGTATCACCATATTCATGCAAATTAGTGAAGAGGAGAAGAAGGGAAATTTTGAATGTTACATAAACTAGGGCTAGAAATTCATCAAAGTCGACACACTTCAAGAGCTAATTGCATCTGCTCTTTCCACCAACAATTTGGGAAAAAGTTGAAGCATTCTCATAAGGATGACGATGCATACAAGGGAAAAGAGAGATTGGTCAAAATGTGCAAAAAGGTGGACATCACTCAAAAAGGTGGACAACACTCAACGAGGGATGTAAAGGATGCCAAAGGTGGCATGAACGCTGAAAATGTCATGTCTAAGGACCTCATAAAAAAATAAGTTTGGCCTTATCCCTAAGAAAAGAGAGCAATATGCAAAGGAAGGAAAGTGATTTTCTTGTGGTACAAGAACACATGTCTAGAGAATGGCCAAAACACAAGAAAAAGGATAATTAAATGCAACCAAAGATTAATGTGCATGCCATTCCAAATGTGCAAGGGAATATGGCCAAAACACAAGAAAAAGGATAATTAAATGCAACCAAAGATTAATGTGCATGCCATCCCAAATGTGCAAGGGAATATGGAGCATGACAACAAAGAGAGAGTAGTATGAAAAAATCAGGGACAAGTTAAAGATGACCCACGCTCTTTATGTTTGTGCCATATAGACAACTTCATTTCTTGCAAATGACAACTCCATTTTGGGCATTGATGTAGGGAATATGAGACCCCGAATTGAAGAAGAAGAAATTTCTTTTATTGGCAAAGAGGTGAAGGTAACCCTGATTATTAGAAAGTTGCATGTGCATATCCAAATTGAAGAAGAAGCCACTTTTGTTGGCAAAGAGGTGTAGGTAACCCTGATTATTAGAAATTTTCATGTGCATATCTAGGCTTATTGGATCATGAGAAATTATTAGTTGCATCTTTTAATAGATGTGATGGATTACTTGGGAAAGCATGGCAATAACGCATAGAGCCACACAAAGAGTACAAGACAAATAGGATTACATTTATGCATAGAGGCCATATGCATGTCATAGTTGATGGGCCATGAGGGGGATTCCATCCTAGTTGTATCTCACATCCAAATTAATAAAGAAATGAAGAAGAGTCTTTTCGCTTATTTGCTTTTTGTATGTGATAATATTGAATATAAGGATGTACATGTAGATGCTCTTATAAAGTGATAGGATGAAATTTTTGAATGTATACAAAGATTCTTTTATCGATGTATTGCCATGAGAGTTACCTCCAGAGAGGAAACATCGCATAGATTTGGTGCAGGAGGGTAGCTCCCCACCAAATAGACTAGGATATGGGGTGAGTGCTACACATCAAGAAGATATCATGAAGCAGGTGAATGAGCTTTTGGATAGAGGTTTGGCTTAGCCAAGCTCCTTACCATATTGGTTACCTATCTTTCTTGGGAAAAAGAAGGACGGTTCCTTCTGTATGTGCATGGATTATAGGGCTTTGAATAAGCTCACCATTAAGAACTAATTCCCTATTCCACACATAGATGAGATTCTTGATTTTGTGTAGGGTAGCTCCCCACTAAATAGACTAGGATATAGAGTGAGTGTCACACATCAAGAAGATATCATGAAGTAGGTGAATGAGCTTTTAGATAGAGGTTTGGCTCAGCCAAGCTCCTTACCGTATTGCTCACCTGTCTTGCTTGGGAAAAAGGATGGTTCCTTCTGTATGTGCATGGTTTATAGGGCTTTGAAGGAACTCATTAAGAACTAATTCCCTATTGCATACATAGATGAGATTCTTGATAAATTGGTTGGGTCAATATATTTCAGTCGTATTGATCTTAAGAGTGGATATCACCATATGCGTCTCTTGCAAGAATGTTCACAAAATGGAATTTAGGATAGCTTTATGAATTCTTGGTTGTTATGCCATTTGGACTCACTAATCTCTGACCATACTCAATAGAATGATGGACTCACTAATCTCTGACCATACTCAATAGAATGATGGACTCACTAATCTCTGACCATACTCAATAGAATGATGGACCAGAAATAAGAAATACAAATAGCATAGAGTGCCATTACTATGGTAAACTAGGAGGGCACATGGAAAAGGACAGAATGATATCAAAAGTGGAAAGTTATAGGAAGGCAACTATGTATCATCAAGTAAACAGAGTGGTGATAGAAGTAAGTAGCTATTTGTTATGCAACACATGCTCAATTCCATGATAGGAGAGGTGCTAGGATTGAGAGGTATTTGATAAGTGGATTTTGGTGCTTCTAACCATGACTAGTCATGGTGAGTGGTTTAGAGATATGTAGAAAATGAAAAAACCAAGTTATGTAGTAGAAACATATGATGATACTGCGTACCCCATTGTGTATGTTGATAAAGTGCCATTGTTTATGTAAGATGGTAACATGTACTTGGCAAATGTACTTCATGTTCTAAATATCACAAAGAACCTAGTTTCTATTAGATAGATGGTTAAGGAGGGCCTGCAAGTGAGGTTCAATCCTCAAGGTTGCTTTGTGGAAGACTTCAAAAATGGGTGCTGCTTGGTTACAAAGGTTAACAAAAAGTACAGGATATTAACATGTTTGAGGTGTTTGTGCAGAGGTGTTTGTGCATGGGACAGGTGTCATTGAAGAGATTGACACATAGCACAAGCTCATTGGTCATGTGAATATATAACCACCTAAGTCTATGGAGGCCTAAAATATTGGTCATGCATGGGGACAGGTGTCATTGAAGAGATTGACACATGGCACAAGCGTATTAGTCATGTGAATATACAACTGCCAAAGTCTATGGAGGCCTAAAATATTGGTCATGCATGGGACGTGTCATTCAAGAGATTAACACATGGCACAAGCACATTGGTCATGTGAATATACAACCGTCAAATTCTATGGAGGCCTAAACTATTGTTGTTGTAGGTTTACTGAAGTTTAAGGTTGATGGTATACACAAAGTATGTGAAGCATGCTAGCATGTTAAGTAGGCTAAACATGATGTCCTACATAAAAAGTATGTGAGTGTAAGGCTATTTAATGTTAAACATTTAGATGTATGGGGGACCGCTCAACACTATAAACAATCGCAGGTTGGAGGGATTATATTACATTCATTTTGATGATCACACTAGGAAAGTGTGAATTTATTTCATGAAGAAGAAACATGAGGTATTTTCTCACTTTAAAATTTTTAAAGCCTTGGTCACCAAGAAAAAGGTATGTAGATCAAATGCCTAAGATAAGGTGATGGGGCGGAGAATATTGAATTTAGTGATTTCTTAAGGAAGCACAAAATCTAGAGCGGTAATTCACATGTAGATACACTTCAAACACAATGGTGTTATCGAAAAGAAAAACAAGAAGATTGTAGAAGTTGTTCATGCCTTGATATATGAAAAGAATATGTTAGATTTTTTCTTGGGGGGGGGCTAAAGCAATAGCACAGCTATGTACATTATGAACAGGACCCCCATGGAGTTGTTCATGGCATGACACTTGAATAAAAGTTTACATTATGAACATGACCCCCACTGAGCTGTTCATGGCATGACACTTGAATAAAAGTTTATACGCATAAAACTAGATATATCTCACTTAAAAGTGTTTGGATGTATTGCATATGTGTATACACCCAATAAAGTGAGAACAAAGTTGGATCTAAAGGTAGAGAAATATATCTTTAGTGGTTATGCTTTGGAAAAGAAAGGTTATAGATGTTATAATCCTACCACTCATGAGATGTGAGTAAGTAGAGATGCTATCTTTGAGGAGATGTATGACATATGTGCATGATCCCAATGAAGTGAGAACAAAGTTGGATCTAAAGGTAGGGTTATGCTTAAAAGGTTATCGATGCCCCAATCCTACCACTCATGAGATGTGAGTAAGTAGAGATGTTATCTTTGATGAGAGAAATAGTTTGTATGTACCAGAATGGTAATTAGAGATGTAGATGTAAAAAGTAATGATGTTACCCCACATGTAAATTAGCAATCATAAGTGCGTAGTGGACCTTAAGAGTCTTCTAGTGGTGGGGACCTCAAGTGTTAGTTGGGGACAGATGTGTTAAGAGTCCTCTAGTGTTAGTTGGGGACAGATGTAGGTACATATGTATCATGCAAAGGGAAGGAAAAGGTAGATCAACCTTTTGTGCCTGATCCATTAGTAGGTTACTCATATGTGGATGGTGAATCTAGTGTCTCTAAGGAGCTTGACATTTTGGTAGTAGGCTACCCCTATTATAAGGAGAACCTTAACTATTTTGAGGACACATGGCAGTGATCTAGGTGTATGTAGGTCTACGAGTAGCTTGACATTTTGGTAGTGGGCTTCTCCTAGTATAAGGAGAACCATAACTATTTTGAGGACACATGGTAGTGATCTAGGTGTATGTAGGTCTACGAGGGTTAGATACCCTATTGAGAGGTTGAGATATGATGGATATAAAACCCATCATTATGCTTATATGGTTAAAACAATACATAAGTTGGAGCCCACTTGTTTTCAGTAGACACTTAGAAAAAAGAATGGAAAGATGTCACGGATGAGGAGACGGTAGAATTGGATGCAAATACAATATGGGAGCTAGTGCCTTTACCGAAGGAAAACAAGGCAATTGGATGTAAGTGGGTGTATAACGTCAAGCATAACCTAGATGGATCAATGAGTAAATATAAGGCAAGAATTGTTGCCAAGAGTTAGCAATTGGATGTAAGTGGGTGTATGACGTCAAGCATAACTTGGATGGATCAATGAGTAAATATAAGGCAAGAATTGTTGCCAAGGGTTATGTGTAGACCTATGTCATTGGAGTGGCATTGACTATGAGGAGACATTCAACTTGGTTAACTGTGAGAGCTATCATTGCTATGTCTAAGAGAAGGGTTTATATTACATCAAATGGATACAAATAATGCTTTCTTGTATGGTGTTTTATAAGAAGAAGTGTACACGATACGATCACTAGGTTATGAGACTGATGCACACCTAGATTTTGTGTGCAAGTTACTCTTGTTGTATAGCTTAAAGTAGGCACCCAGGGCATGGTCAAACGAAATTGGGGAGTATCTTCCTACCATTGGATTTGAGATATCCAATGAAAAATTTTCACTTTATCTGAAAAAGACAATTAGAGGGATCATGTTATTAGTCATTTATGTGGATGAATTGATTATCACTGGTGATAGTGATGTTGACGTACATGATGTGAGGATGCTTTTAAAGCAGAAGTTTGAGATGAAGAATTGAATTTGGGTGAGCTTTCATATTTCTTGGGTATATCCAAGTATGGTATGACAGGCTGTAAGCCTATTTTAGTGTCATTGGAGAAAAACACTAAGCTAAATACAGGTGAGCATTTGGAAGACCCCACTATGTACATGTGCGGGGTGGGTAGCTTGATCTACATAACCATTGCTAGGCTAGATTTGAGCTATGTTGTTGGGGATTGTAAGTCAGTTTTATGAAGGAATCTAGGAAGCCACACTTGGATATGGCTAGATATATTTTGAGGTACATAAATTCCATAATTAATTATGGACTTTTCTATGAGGCTGTTAGAGAGATATAGGTACATGGCTACGTAGATGCTAATTGGGTTAGTAGTGTCGCATATATGGGAGGGTTTTCGTGAGTTGGATCAACAAAAGAAATAGCTGATATAGGAGTGGAGGGGTGTGCTATGGGTAGCTTGGTTTGAGAAGCTACTTGGTCATATGGGTGAGCTCATGGATAGGCCCATGGATGTAGGGCCCTTGTCATTTATTATGACAACATAAGTAGCATATAGGGGGCTAGTTAACCCAGTTTATCATACCAGGACAAAGCACATTGAGGTGCATTATCACTTTGTGAGGGAGAAGGATCTAACACGTATAATGGAGTTAGTTTATGTCAACACCAAGGATCATGTGACTGACATCTTCATTAAGGCATGGGTACAGAGAAGTTTCACCCACAGGTTTAAGAGCTTACTTGGAGTGCAGTGTGTGGAGTTGAGCTTGAGGGGGAGTGTTGAGATATCGAGCTCAACTAATGCATAGACATTGAGGGGATAACTTTTACACTTATGCCACTAGCATGGTTAGTGATATTATGGTTGATATGCGATGAGTGGGGATGACAGGCTATGTGATAGCCATGTTTGAATGACTATAGCCATGTTTGAATGACTAGACTATAGTTATAGTACCATATCATATAGTTGGGTTCACACTATGGACCAAAAATTATATGTTATAGTAGTAAAGTACTTTCCCTTATAGTATGTACTCTTATCTCTTTATTTTATGGTTGTAGAGAAGAGAAGGGCTGCATTGACACGGCCTTCCTCTTGACAAACAAGTGCACAAAAGATGAGACTAAGGAAATTGTGACTGGAACTCTCTCATAGAGGGTATCAATGCTAGCCTTACCATCCTCGCCTGAATTTGAGGTATGTGGTGGGACATGAAAAATTGGCATAGAGTTTGAGTCACAAAGTAGGAGACCCAAGATGGCCAAATGATTGGTGAGAAAAAAGGAAGTAGAGAGGGTCATCATCGTGGCTAGCATAGAAGGAGAAAAAGAAGGTTCTAAGGTAGTTGTAGTTAGCCAAGGAGGTTCTTTGTGCATGGCATAGAATCACTCATAGGTTGAGCCATTGTACTACATGCATCTATTCTCATGGTCTAGGGGAAGGCTATGTTCCTACAATCATTGATGATTGTTCCAAATCATGTTCCAACCTAATCGATCACACATCTATGATCATTGATCTAACTTCTTAACAAATCAATCCAATCTCATCAATCTCACATCTTTGATCATTGATCCTACTTCTACAATTGTCGATCTTACTTCTCAAATTATGATTAGACATCACTCATCTCATTTTTTTATCATTGATCCTACTCCTCAAATCACGATCCTTCCTCAGCATTGATTGTTGATCCTACTTCTCAAATCATTGTATCACAATAGGGGCCATTGTAATACTTGCATCTATTCTCTTGGTAATTTGCCTAGGGGAAGGCCACATTGACATAGCCTTCCCTATACGATCTTTGATCTTACACAAATAGCTATTCGACTTCTCAAATCATGATCTACAACCTCACCAATCTCACATCTTTGATCGGATCGATCAAATATGTGACCTCGACGATCTCACATCTTTGATCATCGGCCCTACTTCTACAATCATCAATCTTACTTGTCAAATTGCAATCCGATCTCACCAATCGTACATCTTTAATTGTTGATCTTACTTATGAAATCATGATCCAACCTCATTGATAATTGATCTACCTCTCAAGTTGTGGTTCAACCTCACTAATCCAAATCGCAATCCAACCTCACTGATGGGGTTGTTGCAAAGTAAGGGTGCCTAGTTTTGTCTAGTGCCTCAAAAAATGAGACCATACTTTTTGGACACGTGGTGTGGTTAGGGAATCTCGTATGAGATATTTTAAGGGCTCAATGATTGACACATGTCCACACCCAAACCTAGCTTTGTCTATCTTGTATGAGATCTCAAATGAATCCATATAGGATCTGATGCCATATCTCGTACGAGATGTTGCATGCCAACTAGGATCCTTTATTATATGCCACATAGGATCCACATATATCTCTTACGAGAAATACAATATGCTCCAAAAAATATGCAAATTACTTTTTGATATCTCGTATAAGACACCTATTTTGTTGTAATAAAATTATGATATATATATATATATATATATGTCCTATGAGATACAAAAAATGCAAATTACCTTTCAATATCTTGTATGAGATACAAGTATTTGTTTGTACAAGTATTTGTTTGTAATAAAATTATGAATAATATATATATATACATATATTGTACAAGATACAAAACATGCACAAAATATGAGGTATGAAAAATGCACAAAATAGAATTGCAAATAATGCATTTATAAATAAATAAATAAAAGAACCATCGATGCATACCTTGTACAAGATATGTAATGAAATTTGGCCATTTATATCTTGTATGAGATATAAGATAATCTACATCATTCCTATCTTGGATGAGATACCATGATCAAATGCATGATGTTAGTGTGGCTTAATTTGATTGAGTTTTACTTAAATAATAGATTAATCGTAGATCTTATATGAGATGTATAAAAGGTGATCTTTTTCCCCCTTATTCTTCCCTTCCTCCACACAGTGAGAGAGAGAGAGAGAGAGAGAGAGAGAGAGAGCTACTACTTAAGCCTAATTGAGTGCTTAAGGATCATCTTGAGTCATTAGGTACTCTAAACCTTGTTTCCTTTTTCACACTAGTCTATTCACATTGGGTAGGGTGTTTGGAGTTGGGGATTGTTCACATGGAGCCTAGCTACTCCATTAGATGCCTTATATGTGTAATATAGAGGCAGAGCTTAAAGGTGCACATGCTAGTGTAGTAGATCATCCATCAACATTGCGTCTTTATGCAAAATTAGTCTTTTTTGCATCACTATGTAGCCTTAGCCACATCTCTTTCCTTCATCACACACATGGTTTGACTTACCAAGAGGTGAAGAGGATACCTAGTACTAGAGATGATATCCTAGACCTTTTTTTGGGACCATAGGGGATGCAAATATGGCCTAGGAGGCTGCTTATGATCTCTCGATGCTCCCACCCTTAGATGATAGTGCATATCTATAGTAGATATGTTTCTATTTATGGGAGTAACCAAACATCAACACAACAAAAAGATCTTGTAATATCTTTATGCAAATTTTGTGTTCGGTCACAATGTTGATTATAGGAGCCATGGACCTAGTTCTAGTGCTGTGGCAAGGGTTGTCTATAGGATCAAGCTTGGTGACATGGCATAGAGAATTGTGTGGTTTTAATTGATTCATAAATTTTCCACCATACAAGCTGCTAGTGCAAGCCTTCTTACACTCACAAACTATAGTTATGGAGGTTGTATTCTCTACTCATCTTGTACTCTAGCAATATGCATATGTTGTATTTTGCTCCTCTTTTACTGTAGTAATATGCATAGGTGAATGTGTTGTGTTTCATTAGGTACAATTCTTACTTTTTTTTTTGGGGTACGTAGGCACCCCCTGCCACTATTATTGATGCATTGCTTGAGCTTGTTGAGAGGCACAGGAGATTTAGGATGTTGGAGACAAGGTGTTAACCCATTTTAGGCTTAACAAGGTTTTTGGCGCCCAATTATATGCCAAATCATGAGTAGTCTACATCAAATAATGTCAAGGATGGACACACCAAACTCATGTACAAAAAAGCTATGAAGCATTGGTGTCCAAATCTCAAACTTGGAGGGGAACTTGTAAAAAGATCTGACTCCAAGAGCATGTGGTAGTGAGCTAGGATGTGTTCCCTTGTATTATAATGCATTGGTATATTATGAGATGAAACAAGGTACAAGAAATATGACAAATAGAAGCTTTGTGCACCTGCTCGGCCCAGTTTAAGTGTGTGCAAATGTGGAACACATCAACATGTACTTGTACCTTTGGTGTTTCTCTATTTTGTTTTGGAAATTTGATCTGTGATCTAAATTTGATCCATGAAGTGGTTGATATGCAATCTCTCCTAATGCTTGGAGGAAGGTCCTGAACGTTCTGATATGCTCAGAACAGATGGCATATATGTGATTGTGCAATAATTAAAAAAATTCAGTTTTTAGAATAAAAATTTACACTGCTGATATGAGTTAGAGAGTTTTCTTAGGGACAGAGCTTCCTTTTGAGTTTTTTCATGAATCTATAGTCTCAAGGCTGTAAATCAGATCGTATATGAATATCATGTTTCATGAATTTCTAAATTTCTCTCTCCACAAATGTCTAAATTAGTTTTTGACTTAACGAATTCTTTTCATGTGATATTATATGGGCTTTGTAAGTGGTGAAGAGAGAGAAGCTACCTTTTCTAAAAAGGGTTTTCAATTTGCTTGGATCCAAGTCACCTAGTGATCACCTACTAGGGTCTCTTGTGGCACTTTGGGAGAGCTATCACCCATGAGTTAAAGATGCCTTGCCTTGCTTATGGTTTGAGAGGCTTTGGCGACTGGGATATTGATGCCTAGGGAGGTGTTAGGTTTGGGGCTTGGACTTTTAGAATCTTAGTTAGTTGATAGTTACTATTTCCTAGGGGTATAGAGGCCATCTCTAGAAAAACTCAGTCTTATTAGTTTTGTGGCCTATGTAGAATATAGTTTATATCTTACTTCAAGGCTTATCTTGACCTTTATTTGCTGGTGTGCAAAGAGGAGAACAATGGGATATTTACCAATCTTTGATGGAGGATCAAGTGAGAATGTTTAGGAATTTTTAGATGGAGCTAGAACTCTTCTATTTTTAGTCAAGAAGGGATATGGTTGAGGGAAGTTGAGAACTATACACTTATTTTTAGTCAAGAAGGGATACAATTGAAGAGAAGTTGAGAACTATACACTTATTTTTAGATGGAGCTAGAACTCTTCTATTTTTAGTCAAGAAGGGATACAGTCGAAGAGAAGATGAGAAATATACACTTACTTTTAGTCAAGAAGGGATACAATTGAAGAGAAGTTGAGAACTATACACTTATTTTTAGTCAAGAAGGGATGCGATTGAAGAGAAGTTGAGAACTATACACTTATTTTTAGTCAAGAAGGGATACAATTGAAGAGAAGTTGAGAACTATACACTTATTTTTAGTCAAGAAGGGATACAGTTGAAGAGAAGTTGAGAACTATACACTTAATTTTAAAGGATGAAGCCAAAGTATGGTTCAAAGCCTTGCCTAGTAGCAATTGATACGCAAAATAGCTGGCCCCTATTTTTGGGGGCTTTTATGACAAAGTATAGGAGAGGAGAAACTTTTGACCTTTATTTGGACTCATCTGGATAAAGACTTAAAAAAGGGATTTAGACGAGTATTACGCATATGAAGCTCAGTTTCAGGACCTATGGGGAAATTGGGAAGTTTCACTACAAGAAGTTGCACCTCATTTAGTGAAAAAAAATAGATTTATAGAAGGACTACATCCGATTTTGAAAAGTAAGACACATGGTAAATTTGCTCAAAACTTTGTTGAAGCCATTTACTATAGCTAGGTAAAAAGGAGAGGAAAACTAGATTTGAACAAGAAATGACTAGGGGTAGGGGTAGGGGTAGAGAGGATCACATTTCTACTAATAACAAATCAAGGATGTGCTACAAACTCTCATCTACCTCCTCTCAGAGGATTACTCTATGATGCAAGCTTTGGGACAAAGACATGCTATTCTAAGGAAACCAAATAGACCAATCAGGAGGAAACAATACGAATATGTATGCTACAATTACAATGAAAGAGGTCATGGAATGAACAATAATCCATATCCTAGAGAAGATCTGGGGAGAATACGTCTTACTCAAATCAGACCAAAAATCATAAGGCTTATGGAAGTAGGAAGACCAACCCTAGTAAATCCACCTATTCAACCAATTCAGGGAGCTGACAGAAACATCAACATCAACATCATAGAGGTTAAGGAAACTGAATTGAAAGATAATGAGGAAATAGATGAAAAGATTGATCTCATGCCAATGCAAAAGAGAAAACTTAGATCAAATAAAAAAGAAGTAGAAAGAATTGAAACCTTTGAAGATTATGTAAGAAGAAAAAGGGGAAAATATGCCAAAGGAAACAAAGTAGAAAGAATTGAAACTTCTGAAGATTATGTAAGAAGAAAAAGGGAAAAAGATGATGAAGGAAAAGATGTGGATATGCAAGAGGAACCAAAAATAAGTAAAAAGAGGATCAGAAGGTTAGGTAACCCTTGCTAATTTTCCATTAGAACATGGTCAGACACTATAATCTTTTGGAAGAAGAGGATCAGAAGGTAGGTAAAAAGAAGAAGACGATCAGATTTTCCGTTTAGAACATGGTCATAGACACTACAATCTTTTGGAAGAAGAGGATCAGAAGGAAGGTGACCTTGCTAATTTTCCATTAGGACCTGGTCAGAGACCCTTTAGAAGACTTAAACACATGAAAAGGACCAAACATCACATGGTCTCAGCTTTTGAAGTTAGCACCAAAGATAAGGAGGCAATAGAGTAGGGCTATTAGCATCAGATTACCCACCACCAAGAAGAAGAGAATTGTGGAAATTTAAATTTGATTAAACACAAGCCACAAGCTGATGTGAAACCCACCTTGGATGCTTGGATATAAAAGGACACGATTTGAAAGGTCTACATAGATGGTGGCACACAGGTGAGTAATATGACGGAGGATACCATGCATAAATTGGTTTGAAGACACACTTATCCTCTCCATTCAAAGTCAAGTTGGCTAATAATTCTAGGGTAAGGTGTGTTGAATTTATACAAGCTCTAAAAATTACAATATATGGTATAGAATGAAGTGGATATAAGATGCCAACAAAGGGAGTTAGCTACCCCATCATACTTGAAAGTCCATGGTTGATAGCTATTAGGGCTATCCAAAAATGAGAATCAAGGTTGCTTGTACTCAAGAGAGAGATGGAAGGAAACAAAGGAAATCTAGTCATCTATGATATGAAGTACGAAAAAAGGTTAAGATGAACTATGAGACTACAATGAATGAAGAAAGTACAACAGAATAATTCATCACTACTAATGAGGAAGAATCTACCATTTTAGATGAAGAGGATTCTAGTGCTGAAGTATATGCTGTAACTCTATGCAAAGAGGAGGAAAGAGGCCCCCCAACTCTAGAACAAATTCAAGAAAATCAAAATTCAGAAAAACTTAGAAATCTGGCATGAAGAGAAATTGAAGAAGATTATTTCCAAAGATCTCACTCTAGTGGAGCAAGAGTAATACCTAGCCATGCTTAAGAAATTCCCATATCTGTTTATTATTGAGTATATTGAAACTCCTATGAACAGATATGGGAATTTATGAATAATGGTACAATTAGACGGAGTAATAAATTCAATTTTTGATCTTATAGGGCTCTTCTCCAAAGGTTTTAGGGCACTTATACCAAGGTCGTTCCATTTGGTCTTCATTTGGACATACAAATGATTAGTTTTTTATTCAAGCCATATAGTAAACAACATCATTTGATCTGAGGGCTTGAAATGGAGTTTAAGGATCTCAACCATCATTAGAAACATCAATACTAACACCTTATAAGGTAAAAAATAAAAATGAATTAGGTTTGCCAATGTTAGAGGACTGTGCATAATTCAGATTTCAAAAACAAGAAAATTTTTAGGTTTACATCCAAAAACACCATATTGGGGAATTTGGGAATTTCCTAAGTCCCACTTTGAGAAATAGACCTATTTTTTGTGCATTTTGCATAGAAATATTTGTATTTTTATAGCCAAACCTTAAAGTTTACCTTATCTATGAGAATAAAGCAAATTAAATGTTGAAAAAATAACTAGAAAACTATAGAGTATGTGTGTTTTCCTAAGGAATTTCTTCTTTACTTCACTTTATATTAATACATGATGCTTGGACATCAATGCATTCTCTCTCTCTCTCTCTCTCCAACCCTTGACCTTTGACTACATATGCATAGTTGCCATACAATATAATAGTATGGTTATAATTCTGGTTAGCTCTTTCTAGTAAGTTGGAAAGAATATGTATGTGTGGTTAATAGTCTCGAAAAGAAAATCCCAAAAAATATTACTTAGAATTATTTGAGATCAAAGCACACTATATTCTTTTTGTCTATATTTGTGCTGAATGTTTCTAAGTTGGAAAAAGGATATCTACGTTATCCTTGAAAATAAAAATCAAAACAACAATAATGAGACTAATTTGAGATTTAATATAGCTAGTATACTTTGCATTCATACTGCAGTCATTTAATATCAAAGCACAGTTGGTATATTTTTTCATCAAAGCCCATTCTCTCCATCAAAATATAGTTAGAATATCACTCTTCCACGATGATCTTGTTTACAAAACAATCAAGTCTTCTATGAAATCACAACCCAAAAACCTTGAGCTAGTCTCCAATGTTGAAAGAATTTATAAACACCAAGGTATAAGTTAGAGACATGAATGTATTGTTGCCTTGTCACATCATTTTTGCGGAAGGTAAAATTCTAAAGTTTTTTAATGAAGTGTTTAGCTACATGACCACAAGATACTTCATAAAAGTATATTTTTGACCATGTGGCCAAAGATCACAAAAGACAATATTATAGGACTATTGAATTAAGAAGCAACAATGCATATAGTTGCAATGAACATTTTAGAATATATTTCCATACACACATGCTACAACACTTCCACATTAATATGCATATAGGACATATGTGTAGATCATACTTAGAAAAACATATTTTAAGAGGAAAAATATTCAACCATGTGGCCAAATATCAATAGACACCAACTTGACACCTTTGATAATATGAGTCATGACTCGTACCAATATTTCAATCAAAGCAGTGCAATTGCAATTGGCAAAAGCATTGTAGCTATATGATACAAAAAAAATTCTTCCTATATATTTGACCATGTGGTAAAACATCAAAAGATCCAACACTTTAGACAAATATTTGGATCAAAGTAATGCAATTGGAATTGATTCAAGCATTCTAGCTACCATACAAGAAATTGCTTCTTCCAATATAACTTCAACAATATACTTGAAAATAAAATTCAAAACAATAATACTGAGACTAATTTGAGATTTAAACTTTTCTAATATATTTTGCATTCATGCACGCATTCATTTAATATCAAAGCACAATTAGTATACCTTTTCATAAAAACACATTTTCTCCATCAAATTACATTTAGAATATCATTCATCATTGAGGAGCTTGTATATAATACAATGAATTCTTCCATGAAATCACAATCCAGAAACCTTGAGCTAGTCTCTCTGATGTTGAATGCATTTATAAATAGCAAGGTACAAGTTGTAGAAAAGAGTGTATTATTTTTGTGTCACATCATTTTCGTGGAAAGTACAATTTTTGAAGGTTTTTTTATGAAGTGTCTAGCTACACGACCATTTGTGTAGTCTTCCTTATATCCTAGCTCATGAGTAAGTTGCATTGCTTCATATCCTTTAGAGTAGAAACCAAAGGAATCCGCTTTAACCTCGATACTTGTGAGACACCCAATGGATGGGTTAGATGAATTGAGACTCTTGATGATGATCCTTGTACAATTGATGATCTCTTCAAGAAAGAAGTGATTGAAGATTGTTGCATATATATTCCATCTCCACGATTGATGCTGTTGGGTTGTACTGATGATGAAGATGACATACTAGCATTATCATCTCTCCTTTAAGCCATGTGTCAATCACAACCTTGAATTGTGTGTACAACTCATGTCCATATTGAACTGGCTCAAGTCCATATCGATCAAATTTTATGACTTCACGTGCATCATGGGATCCACTTAAGCAAGTCAAGTAGGGTAGAAGTTCCTTAATCAAGATTGAGTCTCCTTGGTTAACATCAAATGTCTGTGGATAGATGTAGCTCTCAAGAGGGTTAGGACACCCCTTGTAGGGACTATCATCTATCAAAATAGTCTTGCTATGTTCACAAACATTGCCATATTCGTTCCACACATACTGAAGGGGCTTGAACATTGCTTCCACCCCCATCTTGTCTGGTCGATAGATGATCTTGAGTGGATGCGTATGGCATTTCTCCTGTCCCCAAATCATGAAAAAAGGATATCTCCTTTTTGCATAGCTCTCCAAGCAATTGATTATTGCGATGACATTTTTGTGTGAAGCTGTAGACCAAACTCCCACTTGGAATCTTGCAAATGTAGCTTCAAGAAACTCCATGCATCCTGGTCGAAGAACAACCCATTGCTTGCCCACTCGAAAACTTTGGAACCTCTTTGATTTGGAAAAACAACGTTGGAAAAGAAGACCATTGAGATCAAGTATCACACATAGTTTGGTAGCACTTTTCGCCAAGGCCATATCACTTACTTTGTTTGCTCTGCTCAAATCTGCCAAATATGCAAATAGACTATTCTTAGTCAAATTTGAATCATTCTATCATATAACACAAAGGTTAAGAACAAAATAGACATCTAGTCTCTTACAAGATTTTTTTTTCATTTTAGAGCTAGTAAGCTAAGATGAAAACATTATATATAGTTCAATAGGGCTAAGTTTATTGTACTATTCCATATGTACATTGTATAAGACATTAAATTTAATATCCAAATAGTATGCATGGATGGTAGATACTTCATCAAAATATATTTTTGACCATGTGGCAAAGAAATCTCAAAAAGTAATATTATATGACTATTGAATTAAGATACAACAATGTATATAGTTGCAATGAACATTTTAGAATATTTTTCCATACACACATGCTACAATATTCCACATTGATGTGCATGTAGGACATGCATGTTGACCATACTTAGAAAAACATATTTCAAGAGAAAAAATATGTTATGTGGCCTAATATCAATAGACACCACATTGACACCTTTGATAATACAAGTCATACCAATGTTTCAATCAAAGCACTGCAATTGAAATTGAAAAACTCAATGTAGTTGTATGACACAACATTTTCTTCTAATATATTTGACCACATGGCAAAATATTGAAGGACACAAAAATTTAGAGAAAACCAATACCAACATTTGGATCAAAGTAATGTAATAGCAATTGATTGAAGCATTCTAGCTATACCATACAAGAAAATATTTCTTCCAACATTATCATGTACTTCATACTTGTATTTTAATACAAAAGCACAAACTTTTTGCAACAAATTTTAGGTACAATATGATGAAAATATTTCTAGAAATAAGGACTCTTAAACAATAAACACAAAACTCAGAGAAATAGGCTTGTAAGGCTTGCTTTAGATAGCACCACAAAATGAGAAAATATGTAGGAAATGTTATGTCATGAAATCGTCCTCCAAAACACAAGTTCAACCTTACACCATAGTGTTCTCATTGACAAAAGTTAGAGATAGAGAGGTTTAAACACCTGAAGTAGCCTTCAACCTCTCTTTCATAATAATATTTGCTATGTCTTGGCTTGATTCATCCACACCCTCCGACGGTAGGTCAAGTGCTAGAGCACCAATGGGAGGAACCTCTTGAGCACTTGTAGGTGGGTTGGCGCTCTCATGGGCTCTCCAACATGCCGCTTCAATCTCTCTTTGCTCTCATGCCAATGCAAGCTTTGATGCAACACCACATGAGAATATATCACATACAACCTCATGTGCATCATTAAATGCCTTGATTGTAGCCTTGATGAACTTCTTTTTCTTTCTAAATATGGCCTTTGCAATAGTTTGTTCTTCTTCAAGCTCTCCATCCTTTCCTTCCTTGTCAATGGCTTCAATGGATTCATTATCCAAAATGCATGGCTTGTTGGAATTTCCAACATATCGATCTAGATTGATGAAGCTTTTCTCCATGGTCACAAGTGTCAACACAACAAATGAATCCATGGCCCCAAAAGCAAGACTCTTGGCCATTGGTAGGAAGTCAACACTTCCAACTTGCATATGGTACTTGCATGAAAGATTCTCAAGGGCCACCTCCATAGCTGCCATTTGTTTGCGGTTGAGAAATGACAACAAAATGAATTGTTTAGGCTCACATGTCATTTTTAACAATGTGAAGACCACCTTTCCAAACATGATAGAATCCCATGTCATGCCCCCAACTCCATGTGCCGCTTCTAGGACAACCACACCAATGGTAATAGGATCTTTATACACATTGTATATAAGATCGAATGCCTCAAGGTTGCACCCCACAATATATACTTGCCAAGGTAAGCTAGTAGAAGAATGAAGAGGATCTTGCTTCTTCACAATAAGAAAGTTCACAATGTCTTTTGCACCATTTGGCAATGGTCCTGCATCAGCCCCACGTGTGAGCTTTTTTGACACCCAATCACTGCAAACACCTAAAATCTTTGTGTATACATCGTTGGTGATGTCGTATTCAGCAATAAGATCTTCCCAACTCTTCATCATACTATTGCTAGCATGAGTTGAGGCATTGAAGAGAGAAACTAGCTCCTCATGGAGCACCCTATCTTGCTTGATTTGCTTTGCCCTTGTCTCCATGTCAACAACATCCTCTTTGTCCCATTTGTTTCTAAGAAAGACGATGTGTCCATCATTAACTTCCTTTTGTAATGTGAGGATGTCCCCATCCTTTAGACCCATAAGGCAACGAAAAGTTGCGGGAGAAGGCTGCCTTCCCTTCTTTGTGGTGGTATCCTCTTGAGATGAAAGCTCCCCCTTTGAGTATCTCTTCATGATGGTAATCCAACCATCAAATATCTCTTGTGTGCTCACTATCATATGACAATCACGTGATGCACACTTTTCTCCAATGTATTCTATAAATCTCTATCAAAAATAAAAATATGAAATGAGAAAGAAAACACCAAATGCATCTTGAATAAGACAAGCTAAGGTTGTACATCATTACCTCCCATGGTACTCTTTGAGGACTACCCTTTGGAAGCCCTTGAGGTTTTGGTGGAGACCCAAATGCTATCCATTGATCCCTTACTTGTTGCTGAAGTTTCTCAAGATAAGGACCATTCTTCATAACATTGTGGGATTCCATATTTGTCATCCTAGAAAGCTAAATGCACATTTCAGCAGGACAATCCACCAAGATTCTTGCATTCCTTCTTGTGGCATATAGATGTTTGGTTGCTAGGCATCGATGAGTGCTACTTAGGATATAGATCTTTGCCGCATGGATTGAGTGAAGACTTGATATGATCCAATAAGAGTAAGAATGTAGCTTATCCACTTTCACCTCGTCACGATGCATGGGTCGCTTCACATCACTCTCCTCCAAAAAGGGCATGAGGTATGTTGCTGTTGCTGGATTCATGGGATTCTTTACAAAAGATGATGTTAACTTTTGCACATAATCCCAACAAAGTGTTCTATAGGCATATAAAGGTGGTGCCTCATAGCATCTACCAACATCAATAGGAAACTATGTGGTTGAGCCAAATGGAAAGTATTTTTCAAACATGTGAAATCCTGAACCATCCTTTTTACCCTTCTTCTTAACCATGTCCGGAAAGTCAAAGGTTCTTTCAACACCCTTGACTTCAAGTGACACCAAAGGTGTTGCTTGGATTACTTGTGCCTTTGAAGATTGGTTTGTGTTGTCCAGAGGAGTGTTAGGAGGTACACTCACACCAAGATCCTGTGAGTTTGAAGCTTTTGATTGTGCTTGTGCATCTTGAATCTTTGTCCTCTTCTTTGGTCAATCACCATGTTTTGTAAGAAAAAGAAGTTCACTATGCTTGATAGACTCAAATGTAGCTATTATATGTCCTGTGTGCCTGATATCTCCTCTGGGAGGCTCCAACCCATTGCTCTCAAAGAGTATACTTCATCCTCTTTTATATGTGTAGATTGAAAAGATAAGGGATCTAGGTTGTATTCAATGTTCTTTCCCTTGATCTTTACTACAATACATGGGATCCCTTCCTTCCCAGCACATCCATCCATCAACCCCTCAATGATCCCAACTTGATCATATGTTGAATCCTCAAGCTTTGAAGCATATAAAAGGACATTGTTTGCCCTTTTTCCTTCTTTGTCATAAACATCCATAAACTAAGGCCACACAAAATCCCCACTAACTCCATCAATGATTTGATTCTCCTTCCTTGCCGAAGTAGATTTCTTTGCCATTGAATAAACCTACATAAGTACAAAAAATAAGATATATTTGAAATAAATATCAAGTTTTGACCACATGGCCAAAGCTTTACTCAATAGTGTTATGATTACCATATGCATGCATAGGATTTGACCAATGTATGTCCAAATATCATCATAGAAAGGGTTTAAGTTAGAATTTAACCATATGGCAAGATATTGCATAGAAATATTAGGTTTTGACCACATGGCCAAAACTTTGTTCAATAGTGTTATGATTATAATATGCATGCATAGGATTTGACCAATGTATTTCCAAATATTATCATAGAAGGGTTTAACTTGTAAGTTAGAATTTGACCATATGGCAAGATATTTTCACAATGGAGAGAAACATCAAGTTTGGCTTTTCCAATTGACGAAGATGCATGCCTAGAAAATTTGACATAAAAGCATAGGCTTATAGATTTGTCTATTTGGTGAAATATTATCTCCAAGTTAGAGTGTTATGGCTTATACAAAATGTAGTTTGGATGAAATACTTATCACAAGAAGGAGGGTATATACATGTTTATTAGTATCATGAATTTTCAAAGTCTTTACTAAAGTTTTTTTAGTACTAGAGGTATATCACGCCATGTTTTAGTATGCATGTTGATAATATTTTCACATCTCAAAATAGAAAGTGTTGAATACAATATGCATAAATTTGATGAGATATAGAATTTGACCATATGTCCAAATCTCATCCTACAAAGGGTTAAGTTAGTATGTCCCTATTTGTAAGGTATAATTTGGCGATAATAATGCCAAAACTTATAACAATTGAGAAATATTACATTTGATCTTTCTAAATAAGGAAGATGCATGCCACCATAGTCTACAAGATGATTCACAAAGAATTTTGTCCTCCATAACTTCAAATGTAGTTTGACATGCGATAGAGACTCAATGTGTTATGTGTAACCGTCGACAAGATACAAAGATTTGAATGTAATATGCCTATATTGTAAGGTAGAATTTGACCATATTGTAAAGTACCTTTTATTTTAACCATACAATCACGCAACCACAAAAGTGTGCTTTATTTTCTTTTTTTTGTCCATAATTTCAAATCTAGTTGACTTGTGATAGAGAAACAACGTGTTATAGTGTAAGAATTGAGATACAAATATTTGACAACAAGAAAAAAAGCCCTTGTGTCCAAAATGTTGAATGTAATTTGTCCTCAATTGCAAGGTAGAATTTGACCTAGAATTTGACCATATGGCCAAATCTTGGGACAGTCAAGAGTAGCAATGGATTGTAGTAGAGGTGTACTTTTTCCAACTAAACACATTCCATGTGACTAGGGTCTAGTGTCCATATCAACATGGTCTTCTAGAGTATGAAGGTTTTGTTGTAATGTCAAAAATCTTGTGTACGAGTGGTGATCATTTCACCATAGATCTATTACAATGGAATTGGCCACTTGAGCATTCATATTCTATGTATGGCTTAGATTTTAACCATATGGTCAAATATCGTTCCAAGAAATGAGATGGCTATATGAAGGTTTATTGAATGAAATATAATTGCAAGAAGGACAATACCTTGTAGTTTGGATCATGGGTTTTTCTATGAAATGTGTTCTATTTAATTTGACCATATGGCAAAAACTTTTCTCTATCTAGTTTTACTCTGAGAAGGAATCTCTACCTAGCCTTGAGGCTTTTCCATATACAAGTGATCTTGATCCATATACAATTTCAGAACACAAAAAGAACCATCTTTGTAAGCTAGGTGCTCATAGATTTTAACCATAATTCCATGTAACAATTAAACATAGGTGCCCATGGATTTTAACCATAATTCCATGTAACAATTAAACATAGGTGCCCATGGATTTTAACCATAATTCCATGTAACAATTAAACATAGGTGCCCATGGATTTTAGCCATATTATTATGTGACATTGAAAGTATGCATGATTTTCTTACTTTCATCCGGTCTTAGTCTGATATGCAATAGAGACACACATGTTACGTGTAATAGTTGAGCTACAAATATTTGACCACAAGGCAATATCCTATGGCTATTTCAGAAAGAAGCTTTCATATTGACCATGGCTTTTGGCCACACAGTCACTTTTGTTTGAAGCATCATATAACCAAAAGTAAATTTTTGTTACCTCTTTTGTAAGCACAAGTATATGTGTGTCTTGAAAAAGTCATTTCATGTGAAATGCATACATATACAGAGAATTATTCTACAATGTCCAATTAGTCTCTATTGTGCTACATGAAAAGATCACAATTTTCTGCATAGCGAGTGATTACACATATGTGCAAGTAGTATATACAAGTACGCTTATACAAGCAAGGTCAACGCAGCATACAAGAAGAGTCAACAAGACAGAAGCATTCTCAAGGGACAAGGTCACATATTTGCCATAACAAGAGTGTTGAAAAACTGATCAAGGTTAGTTTCATACTTGTTTTCTTATTTTTGCATTGTTTGTTTTTTCAAGTAGGCTCTTAGTCAAGAAACATTCTCGATTTTAAGAAAACTGGGTGTGAAGTTAACCATATTTTTATTTTTATGTCATGAATGTACTATATGATCTTATTTATCTTACTAGCTAATAATGATTAAGAAAGATTAATTATATAATTAAGTATTATGAACCAAAAAATCAAGAAAAGAAAGAACATGCATGAGGCAAAGAGCCTACCTTTAAATGGTTATAGTTACGATGCTTGCTGGCAAAGTTCTGATTAGCGTCAATATTGTGAATGGCTGTTGTTGTTGCGAAGCTTGTTGGCAAAGTCGCTTCTGAGTAGTGTCTGATTAGCGTCAATATTTAAGAAGAACTTCAAATTTCCATAGCCAACAACTACAAAAAAACAGATGGCGTGTGAAGACAGAAACAAGAAGACGAAAAGAAGTAGATATGCAGATAAAGCATACATGAAGGGTCAAAATCTTGCTTACGCACAACTAAATCTTTTGATTAGAGAGCTTAGGTGAGTCGTAATGCAGAGAAAACATCACAGAGAGAGCAAGAACAAAAACCAGGGTCGAAAGTGCGAGCAAGAAGAAGAGTACGTTTTTAGGAGAAGAGGGAAATCCTAGAGAGCGAAGATAGAAAGAGAGGGCCAAATTCAAATTCTTAGAAAAGGTTCACATCACTAAAGGATATCTTCTTTAATGAAGCATATATTCTCAAGAATATATCACATTTAATGAAGAACGTTTATAAAAAACGAATGTTTGACAATAAATGGAATTATCTTTAAAAAATCACTTTTATCAAAGTTCGTAAATAAGAATTAAGCAATCGATTTTTTTTTCATGGGCCAAATTTAAATTCTTAGAAAAGGTTCACATCACTAAAGGATATCTTCTTTAATGAAGCATATATTCTCAAGAATATATCACATTTAATGAAGAGCGTTTATAAAAAATGGACGTTTGACAATAAATGGAATTATCTTTAAAAAATCACTTTTTATCAAAGTTCGTAATAAGAATTAAGCAATCGATTTTTTTTCATATCACACATAGGTCTTATTGTGGGGCCCCTGGACCCTGCCGTGCTGGGGACGTTGCCCCCCGTTGGGGGCATTGCCCCCAGCGGGGGGTGCTGCCCCCCGGACCCCCTGGTGGGGGCGTTGCCCCCACAACAGATCCCCATTGGGGGCATTGGGGGCAATGCCCCCACCGGGGGTGCTGCCCCCCGGATCCCCTGGGGGCGTTGCCCCCAGCGGGGGGCGCTGCCCCCGCCGGACCCCCGGTTGGGGACGTTGCCCCCAAGGGTGCTGCCTCCTAGACCCCCATTAGGGAGCATTGCCCATAGCAACTAGTGCCTCAAATGTCGTTTAGAGTTTCCAAGAAATCCACCACTATAGTGAACAATATTATAATATTATTATATTCTAAAATATACTATTATAATATAATATTATTTTATATTATGATAATAAGTTATATTATTAAATATTATATTAAATAATAAATATTAAAATATTATGTTATTAAATATAATATTAATTTATTGATATTTTTTTATAAGACAACATAAAAAGCAATAAGTTAGTTACATAGGATTACTCATTTTGCATCATTTATTGCTTTGCTAAAAGAGTTCCTATGTCTACATAGATATTTCAAGGTGTTGAGGCTATTCTAATATTAATGCCATATAAAATAAGATTCATATCTTGCTATTCTATTTTCACGACCTTTACTTTTCATTATATGGATAAATCTACTCTTTTCAAATCTACTTTTTAATTTGACACAACTCATATTAGTTACTTCTTGATGTATATTACTGACAATGTGCACTACATTTAGGCCATAATACCAGCTATTGGTATATGATTATTCAATTTTGCATCCAAAATTATTGCTTGTGCATGCACTAACATTTGTGCTTCCCAATATATTAATAACTATTCTACTTACCACACGTGGACATAAACTTTGCACCAACCAAATCTTATTCATACTATGCCTACAATACATTAAGCCTTGAGAGGATTTGACCATGCGGCTAAAACATTCTCTACACTAGCACACAATAAATTGTCTTCCTTGGAAAAGTTACATATGGCCTGTAAATATTTTAAGAACGATAAGCCTTGAGAGGATTCGACCATGTGGCTAAAACATTCTCTAAACTTGCACACCATAAATTGTCTTCCCATGGAAAAGTCACATATGATCTAAGTATATTTTAAGAATGATAATCCTTGAGAGGATTCAACCATGTGGCTAAAACATTCTCTACACTAGTACACAATAAATTGTCTTCCATGAAAAAGTAACATATGATCTATAGATATTATAAGAATGATAAGCCTTGAGAGGATCGGACCATGTAGCTAAAACATTCTTTACACTAGCACATAATAAAGTGTCCTCCACAAAAAAGTAACATATGATCTACATATGTTTTAAGAATGATAATCCTTGAGAGGATTCAACCATATGGCTAAAATATTCTTTACACTAGCACACAATATACTGTCTTCCATGGAAAAGTAACATATGATTTGTACATATTATAAGAACAATAAGCTTTGATAGGATTTGATCATGTGGCTAAAACATTCTCTACACTAGCACACAATAAATTGTCTTCCCATGGAAAAGTAACAGATGATCTATCCATGTCTTAAGAATGATAAGCTGTGCGAGAATTTGTCCATGTGGCTAAAACATTATGTAGACGGCGGGTGGTTGCAAGATGAGGGTACTCACTTTCGTTCACTCTCTCTAAAATTGGGACATCCATGCATCTCGGGCGGAGTACCTCGATCGTGATAGTGCCGCGAATTAAAAGACGACACGTGCCTCCCGAGCCTAAATCGACATATCTCGATCGAGATGCCAACTAATGCCACGCTAGTAGCAGGTCCGGGTTTCCAGGCATCATCCATGTCACCAATACATGTCACCGCCACCACATTATCTCGATCGAGATATCTATGCCACTCGGATTCACATCAGGGCCACGCTGTATCCCCTAGGCATATTTGACTATCACATCTCCATCGTCCACGTATCTCGAACGAGAAATTAACATCAAATCGCGACCATTCATTGTTCGAGGTAATGGGATACAATCTCCACCGTCCCCATATCTCGATCGAGATACTGAGATCAAATCTCAGCCATCCAAATATCTCGATCGAGATATAGAGATACAATCTGCAGCGTCCAAATATCTCGATCGAGATACGTAGATGCAATATCCACCGTCCAATTATCTCGATCGAGATACGTAAACGCAATCTATACGGGTTGTTGCAAGATCAGGGTATCCAGTTTTGTCCAGTTTATGCAGAACTAGGACATAGCTTGGAGAGCAAATTTTGGGGGGCAAGGTACTTAAAATTAGATCAAGCAAATAATAAAAAATACACTTGCCCTTAAATTAACCTAATATAACTTAAATTAATATAAATTAGTCTAATTAATCAAAATTAATCAAAAATATGATGAAATAATAAACAAATAATCTTTCCATACTTAGAGTGATCCAATTTATTTTTCCATAGATGCACCATTACAAGTACACTAGTCCCTATAGGTTTTAGATGATTCACATTCAAAATGTAATTTTACTAATTAGATTATTAATATTTGCAGGCCTTCTGATAGTCTGGAAGAATTTTGAAAAAGAGATCATTAAAAATCCAACCATTGGATTTGCAATTTTTACTAACCACCACATTCTACTAATGTCTTAGTATCTACCCACTCTTTTGATCTACAAGATTGAGGATTTTAAGTGGTAGAAATTGTGGGTACAAAAACAGGTGTATATTATAACACTTTAGAGACCTTGAAATATTTAAAGAAAATAGACAAATATCTTAAAATTTTCTTGAAAAATCAAGTTAAGCTCCATATTATGTGAAGATCTAAGGTACAAAGTGGGAATCTCATATGAGTTTATGTGTAAAAGATATTAGCATTTTATGGAATCAGTTCAAATTCGGGACAGGGTGTATACATTGACCTTGAACCTAAGAAAATGAGGACTTTTGACCATCTAATGCTTAATCAAATTATGCAACTATATTTCCAACTTTGAATATGATGTTCCAACAAAAGAACTTGAAACGAAATTCCTTCATTTACTAGGAGAGATTAGCCACTAAAGGTAAACAAATGCCTGTTTTTTTACTGTTTTACAGGGTGCCTGAGTGGACAAAACTGGGCACCCTGATCTTGCAACCACCCATACCGTCCATTCACGTACGTTGGAAGATGCGATCTCGGCCGTTTAAATATCTCGATCGAGGTATATAATGAATCTTGACCGTCGAGATACCTTGTCGTGGTAATGCCTTTAAATCGTGGCCGTCCATGTACCTCGAATGAGATAGTAATATCAAATCTCAGCCCCGCCGTCGATCCTTCCCCAACCCTAAAATTAGGTGTGTATCTTGGCCGTATGTTGCACTAACCCTAATATCCAGAGCGTTAATCTTGCAAACCCTAAATTGCATGATGTTATCGAACCTCGATCGAGGTTATAAAACCGGAAAACTTTTTTTTTGCCTCATTGTCACAAGTCGTTTTCACTCTCCTTGCTCTCTTGATTTGGATTAGCATTAGTGAGCCCATTAGCATTGTTTTATAGCTTCATTAGCACTAAGCATTAGACCCTTCACATTAGACCCTTCACATTGGACCCTTCACATTTGGCTTAGGTTTAAGCATGGAGGGCCACGAGGAGGGCCGCTCATCTATTGCGGACCTCATCGCGGAGATAGACCGCGAGTTAGCGGCTATCCGTAGGAGTGCTAGAGACACACCATCTACATTACATATCGTGGCAGACTTGGAGGGGCGATGCTTGCGTCCCTTCGTAGCCTTCACGATATTGTTTATGTAGATGAGTGGATAGCCCACCATCGCACTGCTCCTGTGTCACATGGCCTGACATATCGTCAGGTTTGTGATCTTGCTCCTATTAGGGATGGAGCCTACCTAGATCTTTTCCTGGATAGTCGTGGGATGAGGCCTGGGGGCGGGCAAGCCCCTCACTATTTTGCGGTGTTCGCATCCTCGTATGGCGGCACATATCTATAGTCGATATGTTGCTGCATATGGGAGGATGCCGAACAACCGCCAGATTCCCATATACTTCGCAAAGCAGGTATATGCGGAGTTTGTCTTAGGGGAGGAGGTGGATTACACCAGCCATCATCCGGGTGGTGGTGCTGGCCTAGGCCGTCTCCAGCAGCAGGTATATGCGGAGTTTGTCTTAGGGGAGGAGGTGGATTACACCAGCCATCATCCGGGTGGTGGTGCTGGCCGAGGCCGTCTCCAGGACGACCAGGGTAGGCGGCCTCCACCAGCCCTTTGTGTAGCACCTACCACCACAGATCCTTCATTTGTGCCATTGTCGACAGTAGAGGCTCTTGGCACCCAGGTCGGCATTGACGTACGGAGTACCACGGAGAGCATCCAGCACGTGGTGCGCCTGTTCTCACGATCTATACCGACGACAGATGTCGAGGTATTTACATATATATTACGTCTTAAGTTTTTTTTGGTCATTTATCTACATGTTTATATATACTTTTCTATATTTTTACATGAGCAGCATGGTTGATTGTGTCACGTAGGTTCCCACACCTACCACTGAGAGGCTCACTCAGGAGTTGGTAGAGGCGAGAGCGGAGATTGACCGCCTCAGAGCTGCATTACAGATGGCAGAGCCAGCTACTGCAGAGGCACAACATCTGAGAGAGTCCGACATCCAGCAGGTAGTTTTCTCTTGCACGTAAAAGAGTTATAATTAAGGTCCTAAGTTATAAATTTGTTTAAGTAATACCTAATGAGAGACTAATCAATTATTTTAATGCTTTACTTTTTTGCGTAGGCTCGGACCAAGGTAGAGAGCTCTAGAGCTGAGGCACAGCATCATCAGATTATGGAGCAGATTGCCCAGCACAGGGCAGAGCAGCTGATGCTGCATGTTCGAGAGTTTCGTAGATCCTCGGACGTGACAGTGCCTTACCTACCTTTATATCCACGGCCTGTCACTCACAGAGGTTTTTCGACGACCTCTCCTGCAGGATGCACCGCCCTTCCTACGTGATGCGTGCTGCTCTTTATGTATCGAGGACATTGATAGTACAGGTGGATATGCCCTGGGATGTGGACATATTTTCCACTTGTCTTGCATCACCCAGGAGCTAGTCCGGTTCTCAGCATGCCCCTCCTGCCGTGCACGCGTCGACCTAGCGACGTACAGGGTATTGGGCATCGATGATCTTCACCCAGGCCTCGTTCGAGTAGATGCCAGGACTGGCAGGCCTATCGACTTTACATCAGCTATGGACTTGGGACTCGACGCCTTCGACGATAGAGCCCAGGAGCCTGAGGTACCTCCTAAGATAGAGTGGAGCTCACATGAGTTCGATGCTTACCAGAGAGTCCTACATGAGAGCCAGGTCACAGCATATGAGCGCGTGGGTGGTGCTGACCCTAGTGGCACCTGGGTGATGGTGCTAGCAGCAGTGCTGCTTCTCATGAGCAGCGTGTCCTTACAGCAGAGGAGCTTACACGAGCAGAGTGGCAGACACGTACCATTGCAGATTATAGATTTTGGGTTTACAGACAGAGGCGTCTTACATTAGCACGACGTAGAGAGAGAGAGAGGGCCATAGCAGCTTTTGGGACTCGTGAGCTCCCGAGTACACCGGCACCAGCTCACGATCCTGCCTTTTGAGGCAGACCTCCCCGCAGACATTCGACGACCCCCGCAGCCGGCACAGCCTCCTTGACGTGCACAGCAGCCTCGACGCGCACATCGATCGGCAGTTAGAGATGACGATTTTGATTGGGTTGCTGTTGATAGTGACTAAACTCAGACTAGCTGGGTTAGCTCACTTACATTGTACTTAGATTTTTGGGCAGTGACTAACCTCAGACTAGCTGGGGTAGCTCATTTTCATTCTGATGTACTTATTTGATGTTTATATCATTATGAGTTTTTTCATTATTGAGTATCATTACATTTTAGTTGATGTTCTTGATTTTATTATATTTTTTAACACTTTGGCTATCATATTGTTTGTTGAAAATCTCCATGCCATCGTACCCAAACATGCTCCGATGGGACCAAACTTTGCAAGCATGGGGGGGGCACCCACCCCTACATGCTTGCAAAGTTTGGTCACAATCAGAGCATGTTTAGATTGGTAATTAGCGCCCAGTGCGGGTTTTTGAAGTCTCTTGGTGCTCAAGAGGCCATGGAAAATCCGGGCCTTCCCCATACCATCACACCCAAACATGCTCCGATGGGGACCAAACTTTGCAAGCATGTGGGGGGGGGCCACCCCCACATGCTTGCAAAGTTTGGTCACAATTAGAGCATGTTTGGATTGGTGATTAGCGCCCAGTCCGGATTTTTCAAGTCTCTTGGTGCTTAAGAGGCCATGGAAAATCCGGGCCTTCCCCATACCATCGTACCCAAACATGCTCCGATGGGGACCAAACTTTGCAAGCATGTGGGGGTGGATCCCCCCCACATGCTTGCAAAGTTTGGTCACAATCAGAGCATGTTTGGATTGGTAGTTAGCGCTCAGTGCGGGTTTTTCAAGTCTCTTGGTGCTTAAGAGGCCATGGAAAATCCGGGCCTTCCCCATACCATCGTACCCAAACATGCTCCGATAGGGACCAAACTTTGCAAGCGTGGGGGGGCACCCACTCCCACATGATTGCAAGGTTTGGTCACAATCAGAGCATGTTTGGATTGGTAATTAGTGCCCAGTGCGGGTTTTTGAAGTCTCTTGGTGCTCAAGAGGCCATGGAAAATCCAAGCCTTCCCCATACCATCGCACCCAAACATGCTCCGATGGGGACCAAACTTTGCAAGCATGTGGGGGGGGGGCCACCCCCACATGCTTGCAAAGTTTGGTCACAATCAGAGCATGTTTGGATTCGTGATTAGCGCCCAGTCCGGATTTTTCAAGTCTCTTGGTGCTTAAGAGGCCATGGAAAATCCGGGCCTTCCCCATACCATCGTACCCAAACATGCTCCGATGGGGACCAAACTTTGCAAGCATGTGGGGGTGGGTCCCCCCCACACGCTTGCAAAGTTTGGTCACAATCAGTGCGGGTTTTTCAAGTCTCTTGGTGCTTAAGAGGCCATGGAAAATCCGGGCCTTCCCCATACCATCGTACCCACCAAACATGCTCCGATAGGGACCAAACTTTGCAAGCATGGCGCGGGGGCACCCACCCCCACATGCTTGCAAAGTTTGGTCACAATCAGAGTATGTTTAGATTGGTAATTAGCGCCCAGTGCGGGTTTTTGAAGTCTCTTGGTGCTCAAGAGGCCATGGAAAATCCGGGCCTTCCCCATACCATCGCACCCAAACATGCTCCGCCGATGGGGACCAAACTTTGCAAGCATGTGGGGGGGGGCCACCCCCACATGCTTGCAAAGTTTGGTCACAATCAGAGCATGTTTGGATTGGTGATTAGCGCCCAATCCGGATTTTTCAAGTCTCTTGGTGCTTAAGAGGCCATGGAAAATCCGGGCCTTCCCATACCATCGTACCCAAACATGCTCCGATGGGGACCAAACTTTGCAAGCATGTGGGGGTGGGTCCCCCCCACATGCTTGCAAAGTTTGGTCACAATCAGAGCATGTTTGGATTGGTAATTAGCGCCCAGTGCGGGTTTTTCAAGTCTCTTGGTGCTTAAGAGGCCATGGAAAATCCGGGCCTTCCCCATACCATCGCACCCAAACATGCTCTGATGGGGACCAAACTTTGCAAGCATGGGGGGGGACCCACCCCCACATGCTTGCAAAGTTTGGTCACAATCAGAGCATGTTTGGATTGGTAATTAGCGCCCAATCCGGATTTTTCAAGTCTCTTGGTGCTTAAGAGGCCATGGAAAATCCGGGCCTTCCCCATACCATCGTACCCAAACATGCTCTGATAGGGACCAAACCTTGCAAGCATGTGGGGGTGCATCCCCCCCACATGCTTGCAAAGTTTGGTCACAATCAGAGCATGTTTGGATTGGTAATTGGCGCCCAGTGCGGGTTTTTGAAGTCTCTTGGTGCTTAAGAGGCCATGGAAAATCCGGGCCTTCCCCATACCATCGTACCCAAACATGGTCTGATGGGGACCAAACTTTGCAAGCATGTGGGGGTGGGTCCCCCCCACATGCTTGCAAAGTTTGGTCACAATCAGAGCATGTGGGGGTGGGTCCCCCCCACATGCTTGCAAAGTTTGGTCACAATCAGAGCATGTGGGGGTGGGTCCCCCCCACATGCTTGCAAAGTTTGGTCACAATCAGAGCATGTTTGGGTACGATGGTATGGGGAAGGCCCGGATTTTTCATGGCCTCTTAAGCACCAAGAGACTTGAAAAATCCGGACTGGGCGCTAATCACCAATCCAAACATGCTCTGATTGTGACCAAACTTTACAAGCATGTGGGGGTGGGCCCCCCCACATGCGTGCAAGGTTTGGTCCCCATCGGAGCATGTTTGGGTGCGATGGTATGGGGAAGGCCCGGATTTTCCATGGCCTCTTGAGCACCAAGAGACTTCAAAAACCCGCACTGGGCGCTAATTACCAATCCAAACATGCTCTGATTGTGACCAAACTTTGCAAGCATGTGGGGGGGACCCACCCCCACATGCTTGCAAAGTTTGGTCCCCATCGGAGCATGTTTGGGTACGATGGTATGGGGAAGGCCCGGATTTTACATGGCCTCTTAAGCACCAAGAGACTTCAAAAACCCGCACTGGGCGCTAATTACCAATCCAAACATGCTCTGATTGTGACCAAACCTTGCAAGCATGTGGGGGTGGGTCCCCCCCACATGCTTGCAAAGTTTGGTCACAATCAGAGCATGTGGGGGTACGATGGTATGGGGAAGGCCCGTATTTTCCATGGCCTCTTAAGCACTAAGAGACTTGAAAAATCTAGACTAGGCGCTAATTACCAATCCAAACATGCTCTGATTGTGATTAAACTTTGCAAGCATGGGGGGGACCCACCCCCCCATGCTTGCAAAGTTTGGTCCCCATCGGAGCATGTTTAGGTGCGATGGTATGGGGAAGGCCTGGATTTTCCATGGCCTCTTGAGCACCAAGAGACTTGAAAAATCCGGACTGGGTGCTAATTACCAATCCAAACATGCTCTGATTGTGACCAAACTTTGCAAGCATGTGGGAGTGGGCCCCCCCAAGCTTGCAAAGTTTGGTCCCCATCGGAGCATGTTTGGGTGCGATGGTATGGGGAAGGCCTGGATTTTCCATGGCCTCTTGAGCACCAAGAGACTTGAAAAATCCGGACTGGGCGCTAATTACCAATCCAAACATGCTCTGATTGTGACCAAACTTTGCAAGCATGTGGGGGTGGTCCCCTCCCCATGCTTGCAAAGTTTGGTCCCCATCAGAGCATGTTTGGGTACGATGGCATGGAGATTTTCAACAAATAATATGATAGCCAAAGTGTTAAAAAATATAATAAAATCAAGAACATCAACTAAAATGTAATGATAATAATGAGAAAACTCATAATGATATAAACATCAAATAAGTACATCAGAATGAAAATGAGCTACCCTAGCTAGAGGTTAGTCACTGCCCAAAAATCTAAGTACAATGTAAGTGAGCTAACCCAGCTAGTCTGAGTTTAGTCACTATCAAGATAGAGATCTAGTCAGCAGCACCCTCTCTAGCTCTCAACTGCTCTAGAATGCTCTCATGGTCATCCACTGGAAGCCGAAAACGAGGGTGAGAACTGTGTTTTCGGCTCTGTACTCGAACAAGAGTGAGCCTGGTAGCAACCACTAGATGAGAGAACTGAAATGCCTCTAACTCCCACTTCCACTGCTGCTGGAACTCAAGACTCCCCCGATGAAGTCAAATCTGCTGGTAGAACCGGCCTGCCACAATCATGCTATGGGCGTCATAAGAAAACCCATGATCATCCACTGTATCCTGGTCAAGCATGCACTTTGGCCTAGTGCAACTCATCAGATAGTAGTCTACTCCCTTGCTATTTCCCTCACTGGCAATAACAGCAAATACATCACCCTCCTGTAGCAAATCCGTCAGGTCATCATAACTGACCATGAACGCAGGACCTGTGTGCTCATCAGACATCACTGGGGATGTGAAGGATGCTCGGCGGGGGAGAGGAATGTCTGTATCCATGCATCTGCCCATCCTCTCGAGGCACAATGTGACCAATCGCCATCCATATATGCTCCACAGAAGCATGCAAACCGTCGTGTGCAAATCGTGGGGGCCGCCATGCATGTGCTCCTAATGGAATGTAAGCCCAAGGTGCCAGGTACTGTGTCACAATCATGGGAGGCTCTACGGTCAATCATGCCACCATTCACATGCCAAAAAAATCTCCTGACAATCCGAGCATCACGTTTGGGGTACGATGATGCTGCACTCCCACACAAATGTTGGGAGCACCACTCGACTACGTGGCCCGCATCTGTGAACCGCTGAGCATCTTGTCGCAGCTGATGACGCCTCAAGGCACGTTTCACACACGCGCCCGCACCATCATGCTCTTCCTTCCCGTGACCAGTCTCAAAGAATGACCAAATCACTGGGATACGAGACTGCACATGCCACCTATAAATCCATAAAAGATAGTCTTAGTTATTGTTTTCTTTAAGATGTTCTAGTGAATTTAGTTTAATTGTAAATGTAAGAAAGCCATAAGTACTACCTGTAGAGCCAATAGAATTGACGTGATGACTTGAACTGTGCGCCACAACCATCCGACCAAACCCATCGCTGGACATGTCTGATCCCACAATCTCCTAAAAAATCGTCATGGAGACGAAAACAGTGTTGCACAAAATGTGCATCATGTGAACGATCATCACTGATATAGAAATGATACTCTCGAATAATGACGCGGGTCTCGGGGGTACTCGTTATCCCATCTACATGAGCCTCTGCATGTCAATAGCTAATGTGGAACAAAATAGCAACCTGGTGAGGTAAGCAATACATACGTTTAGGACACAAAAAATCAATTAAGTAATGTAGCTCAAACATAAAACAAATATTACAAAATATAACCATTACCTGCTCTGAGAAGTAATACTCAGATTGTATCTCCTGAAAAGGTGTGAAAGTGTAGTTCTCTGCAAAATCAATCACAGAGACGACCACACCAATAGGAAACTCTGCTAGGCATGCTCGGAACTGACGATCTTGCCACTTGGCACAATGACTGTGCCGTCTGTAGGGGTAGATCTGCTCCCTAAATGTGGCTGTGAAGTGACAACGTGGTGTATGTTTGTCCACGAGCAGCAACTTCCTGGACTGTCCACCACTCTAGAGCTGGTGTGTCACATACTCATAACATTGCCATGCCACTATCTCTTGGTCACTTGCATCAAGATCTACCATCTGTAGATGTGCAAGTGAACCACATGATGTGCTTCTCCACACAAGGCATCCTATGGAACTGGGCATCCTCCGTGCGTGCACACAAAAGAGAGTGGTGGATGAAATCACGTGGACTACGAGGCAACTCTCTATGCCCACTACGAGAACGGAACACATCATAAAAAAGTTTGAACTCAACATGGTAGCGACAACAACATGTGTCACGCTGACGTGAGTACCTCACAAACCAAGGCTTACACCCCTCAAATGACCTTTGCCCAATTTTAAGCTTTGGATACGAAGCCACAAACTGAGAATACAACTCAGTTTGGGTCATTTCAAGAAAGCAAGCACCGTGCTCAATGAACACTCCTCTTGTCACTCTCTTACGCAAAGCTTTCTTGAAAACTGGCGATGCACGACAATTCTCCTCCCAAAAACTTTCTATCAAGGTTCTAGTGGTTTCATCTAGTAGGCGATCATGCCTAGCTACACGACCACTACTCGCCCACATAGCACCAACCTCATTGGCATCTAAACTTTGTCGCCTAATAGACCCAACTCTAAGTGCGTGTGGTGCTATGGAAAGGATGCGAGATGTGGCACTAACCTTACCCTTCATTTGGGAGCTACTTATGGGGCTGCCACAATAGCCCGTCGAGTAGCCAAAGCGTCCGCTGAGTTCCTCTTCTTGTTAACTATATAGGAATGACGAACACTTTGTAGCACCGCCATGCCAGCTCTCCTCTCTCTTCGACCTCCAATGTCGGAAAGCGCCCTGCACAGTTGGCCACGTTGGGCAGATCAATCAAAGCATCAAGCACACATGCCTGTGAGATGAAGACGTGAGGTCTTTGAAATAGGAATGGAAGATTGCATGGGCACGACGATGTGCCCCTGACTTTGATAGTTCTTTCCTATCCACATGAAGGGCGCCCAAAGGAGGGGGGGTGGGTTCTTGTAGAAGAGAGGACTCAAGAAGGGCGGGTTCTTGTAGAAGAGAGGACTCAAGAAGGGCGGGTTCATGTGGATTATCTAAACTACGGGGTAGTGGGGGGGAAGAGGGCGAAGGGAGAGGAAGTGGAAGAGGAGGAGCAAGGCTTGGATCATCGCCAAACGGAAGGTGTTGCTCGTTGACGTGCTCTCCACTCTCTCTTTCTCTCACTCTCCTCTCCTCCTCTTGAACTTGGTGGATGGGGGGGAGTCTAGTCCTATCACGTTTCCGACTCCTACGACTTTGAGAACCCATTCTCAAGGAGGCTAAGAGAGAAAATATTATAAAGGCTCAATGATGGGATAGTACTAGAGATAAGTGTGGGATAGTACTAGAGATGTGTGATTATATAGGAAAAATAGGTTATCCACTTCAAATCTCATTGGATTTCCTATCTAAGATTGATTGGATAACTAAGATTAACATAAAGATAATCAAAGATAAACTATTATCCACTTAAAAATTAATATTATTTATAATATTTATTAACAAGTCTAAATATTTATCATTACTAGATATATAAATATATCTTTAAAGATATCTTTTATTTTATAATTATATAACTGCTTTTTTTAAATAAAGTATTTTTTTTCAAATTTTATTCAAAGGTTTATTCTACATAAAAAAATTTCAAGAAATAAAAAATTAAAAAATTTATTTTTTTTAAATTAATAATATGATCTTTAATAAGATTTTTATTGATCTAATCCCAAAATATAATCTTTTAAAATTAGTGATTTTAAATTCTTTTATTTAATAAGTTACATATATTTTATTATTTAAATTTCTATATTCTATTTCTCTAAATTACTAAATTAACTTTTCCAAAAATATATTTTTGAAAAAAGAGGGGAGGTGGGAAGGAGATGCCACGTGTCACAAGCGTACATGACACGTGGCATTCTCTTGACATGTGGCACTATTATGGTTGATGTGGCAATTCCATGATGTGGCATGCCATGTCACCATGTGCGAGGTGGCATGCAAAGGTGGCAAGATGATGTGGCATTAATGATGACTAGGATGATGAGGTGGGGAGTCAACTAGGTTGACCATGTTGACATGGAGGGTGGAGGTGGCAAGCTGAGGTGGCAAGCTGAGGTGGCAAGCTGCTTATGTGGATCCTCTCGATGCTCACATGGACATAAAGTGGATCCTCTCGATGCTCACATGGACATAAAGCTGCTTATGTGGATCCTCTCGATGCTCACATGGATCCTCTCGATGCTCACATGGACATAAAGCTGCTTATGTGGATCCTCTCGATGCTCACATGGACATAAAGTGGCATGCATATATAAGGTTTGTGCCTACCCAAGCCTCACACATGGAATGAAACCTAAGCTGTGAAGTTTACCAAGCCTAGATTTCCAAACCTAACTAGGATTGGTTTTAGACTTGAAAAGGGGAGAGTGGACACAATATGGGAATTTTCACTTGGAAGGATTGAAAATGGACCTTCCCATACTCAAATCAAGCCAAATTTTTTTTAATAAATTCATGGCAACAAGAGTATTGATCCCTTGAGTTTTTAGATTGAAAGATTCAATATTTAATTTTCTATAATTAAATTACTATTGATTTAATGGGCCTCTTACAGTCATAATAAATTTTCTAAAGTAAATCTACAAAAATCCAACCGTTAGATTTGTAATTTTACCTTATACCCACATTATGCTAATCTTTCCCAATCTAATCATCACTAGATCCATACAATTTGAGCATTTTAAATGGTAGATGTGGTGGGAGGATAAAATAGTATGTTTTTTAACAATTCTAATATATTTTAAATAATATAGAAAATAGTAGAACACATCAAAAATTACTCGATAAATCAAGTTAAGCTCTATGTTATTTGTATTTGTGATATGCAAAGTGGGAACATCATATGAGTAATAATGTAAAAGTTATAGGTAATTTACTCACATTCACTATACCTGTCTAAACCTAGGACAGGCCCTGTATACAAACTTGGTTCCCAAAGAAAAGGGGATTTGCAATTATTGGATATTCGATCAGATTATAGTTTTAGGTGCCCAACTTTGCATATGATGTTTCATTAGAAGACCTTGAAGTGAAACTCCTTGGCTAACTATGAGAGATTGGCTATTCTTCTTGAAAAAATGCCTGTTTTCCAGCTAAAGCCAAGGGCGCCCACGACATGAAACTAGATAACCTCATCTTGCAACCACCCAGACCATCACACACACCATGAATACTTTTAATACTAAAGTAAGATATGATGTGCATATATACTAAAGTAAGATATGATGTGCATATATTATAGGCTAATGAAGTTTTGGCCATATGGTCAAAGCATCCATTTCAACTAAGCAATGATGACTACATAGACCTTTTTTATCTAGTAACTTAAGTAATCTAGATCAAGGATATACTACCATGTTCATTGAGAAAACAAGTTTTGGCCATGTGGTCAAATTTATTCTCTATCTTATGATGTTGAAAAATGGAATACTGCACTAATTTTGCAATGTATACTTAAGCTTGTCATCTATTAATGCATGTTTTCATTATCAATGCTATGTGATTACTTGATGAATATAAGATCACTCAATCTCTTATGGTTAAATGATGAATATAAGATCACTCAATCGCTTATGATTAAATCTCAAATTTTTTCACTTACTCAGGCAACATGGACCAAGACTTTCATTGTGGGGATCATGTCAATTTGATGATGGATCGAGATGTTGTTGCACTTGGAACAGTATGTGCAATACGTCCAACTGACACATGCCATGGGCAAGTCCTTGGAGATGGATTTTTGTCAATTTCTATCGACAACTGCCTAAATGATGCAGCTTGTTTGCCATTTCCAAAAATGCAACAAAGGTCATTCAGGCAGTGGGTAGTTTTGTAAAGTGGGAAAAGAAAGGTGTGGTGGTTGTTACAGGTGCCTTCATGATTGTTGATGATGATCATGCGGTGCCACCTTCTAATGATTTTAATGCTGTTGGAGATGAGGACTCCAAGTATCCGTGAAAGTTGGAAAGAGCGTAAAGTGATGCTCTGGACAGAAGGCAATGAGAAGTACGTTGAAACAGGGATTATTCTCTTAACATTTCCATATGACGTGATTAACTTTGATCTATTAGGAGAAGAAGATGTGGGTGTGGTGGTAGATCAGATCCTTGATCCAACTACAGGGACAGACACATGTGACATGCTTCAGTGCGTCAATTTGGTTAGGTGGCCTATCAAACAGGTCACCTTTGATGATGGTACACCACTGCTACATGAACAGGAAACACAAGCTTTCACATCTCCAAATGAGAGCATAAACGATGTGTGTGAGGAAACTGAGGACTTTATTGTTGCAGGTTCAAAATCCATTTTCTTACAGAAGAGATCATATTGTATGATCAATAGAAGGCCTAGAATTCTTGCTCTCAAAGCTTCAAACTTGAGAACCTCAATGGAATCAGTTTTACTTGTTGCTACAATTGATTGTTGTCCTGCAAAGTGTTGTCAATATGCTGATAGAGATGCAGTACACCAATTGCAGAGGCACTTCTGGGGGTTACGTTTGGAAGAACGTACCAACTATGTTTATAATGTTTTGGAGTCATCATGCCACAAGTATACATATACTCTCACACAAGTATGCATATCAACACTATCAAAAAGTTATCCATGTTGACTTTGGCAAACACCTATTTCTTCAAAACATTGGATTGCTCCAATTCTCTCATATATATAAAATGTTATTTCATAATTACAATTCTATCGATATTTCCATTTGCTATCGACTCTCTCTTGGGTTGTCAACCATTCTCCATGATGTTCTTTGGCCATGCTATTTTCATATCTTTCTTTCCTCACTTCATATATTGCACTGAATAGCTTCTGTATCATTAGATTTGGACTACTTTATTAATTTGTCCTCATATCTTATCTCTATTCTCCTATACCACCATTGGAGTAACTGCCTCATAGGATTGAAATCATTGATTCCACCTCCATGTGTTGTTGCTTTTTGGAATCCGCATCGAGCTTGCCAATGAGATCGCTCCATGCCTTGTGTGGACCATATCTCCAAACTTCCTTGTTCAGCAAAGTATGGACCATGACCCTCAAGTATGTGCTGCATTCAAAAACACAGGATCCACAATTAAACTCAAAATATTACATTCATAATTTAATTGTAAAAATGAAATGGAGACCACTCTAACCATATAGTGTGGAATGCAATTTGAAGTCCATGCCTCTGTCATTGAGTTATGAAAGTTTACAACCTCCTCTTTAAATGCAAAAGTGGTGCCAATTTATCAAGTGCAATCCACACATTTGCTTTTGCTATCTGCGCCTGTCCCCCATTACTCCGATCAAGGACAGCCATGTGTAGTTTTTTTCCATGCTTCGTACTTCTCTGGTTGTTTTACAAGAAACTTACCATGGAGATAAGAATTTCCTAGCCTTCCAAAACACAGTTTGCATGGCAAATTTCCACTCTTTCCTGACCTTTTCTCTCTGGCTATGGCCAGATGGCCATGGGGGATTGTCTCCATTCCATACTCATGTCGCTCTACTCCTTGTGTAATTTTGATTCTCTCGACAAGTAGGATCACCACCATCCTCTCTATTATGTTCATTGTACAGCCTTCTCTTTTTCTCCTAAGTTTTTTGGCACATTGTTGTTTCTTGTTATTTTCTTCTTATGTTGACACTCAACGATGAAATAATTCTCATGGTTGGCTCCTTCTTTATCCTTTAAACCTACAATAGCAACAAACTCTTTCTACTTTGCAGATCTCGAGACCATCCCCATTCTTTTGCAGATCCCATGGCTAGCCTAGTCCCAACGGAACCAAAAATGAGCAGCTCTCACCCATCTCTCATAAAAGACACAAAACAAGGATACTTTAGGGAAAAAAAATCTATGCTTAGGGCTTAGCCCCTCACCACCATGAAACTTTCAAATTTACTCTCTTACTAAGAAAAACAACCCACTCAAAATAACCATGGCACACAAAAGATATCATCATCCTCACTATCCTCACTCTCTCCCTCTTCTTCCATAGATACAAGAAACAAGAAAATAACATGAGAGACAAGAAGCAAAAGTTCTGCCAAATTTAGAGAGAGAAAGAAATGTAAGAAGGAAGAGATAAAGGGAAGAAGTGTTGAGAAGTGTGGTGCCATAGAGCACATGTAGAGGTAGAGAGTGAGTAGGTGAGGATGAAGCCATATAGAAAAAGTGGATTATCCTACATGCATGGACCAAGTAAAGATGTACTCTACCCATATAAAAGGGGTCATTTTCAAGAAATGGAAGTAAAAGCACATCTCAAGCTTCTCTATGAGTGAAAGTTAATCTATCTTGCAACCTAATTAGCTTGTGATCATCACTTTGTTTGACATACTCTCATCATGATCATGCTTAGGCATCATTCACCTTAGTCTAATGTGTGCTTAGTATGTCATTAGTCTAATTAGCTTGTGATCATCACTTTGTTTGACATACTCTCATCATGATCATGCTTAGGCATCATTCACCTTAGGTTTAATGTGTGCTTAGTATGTCATTAGTCTAATTAGCTTCTTGTAGGAGGTGCCATAAATATTAACATGGTATCAAAGCCTCCCTCTCTCCCTTAAGCTTCTTCTAATCACTCTATTTAGTCTAGCTTAGCTCATTAATGTGATTAAGTTACTAATCATCCACTAATCTTGATCTTAAGTCCTCTTCCTCCCTTTCTGGTTGAAAAATCATTAGCTTCCCTACCTATTCTCTTAGCCATTTGCTCTCAAAATTTGTGGGCATGTTTAGCAACCAAGGGCTATTCATTAGCCACCAGGAGGAATTGGATTAATTCAGCCCATGCTACGTGCATTTCGTGTCTATAGAGGCCAACTAGTATTCTCCATGCTTACTTCAAATTACCTTAATCCCTCTTAGGGCTAGCTTAGCAGCAATAGTATAAGGTGCCCACAAACCAAATCTTAGACCATATCATCCATTGGAGTGAGCACAACAAGCATAAAACCAGTCATCAATTTTAGGAAAAATGAGCTTGTTTTTTGGAGTCTTGAGCTTATTATTTCTACATAGGCCTCTTCTACAATTCAAGTCCCCATGCAAAAACCCCCTTCAATGTCTACTTCCATTAGATCAATTTGAGCCTCCACTCTCTTGAACACTTATCATTGTGGTTAAGACTAATTAGACTAATTAATCACTATGATTAAGACTAATTAGAGTAATCTGACTAGTCTTAATCACTATTCGATTAAGACTAATCATAGTAATTAACATAAAATTAGCAAAAATTGGGTACAATTGGGGATACAATTGAGCAATTAGGGTTGCATTTAGTGAGTTTTCATATCAAAATCACTAAAATTTTGCATTGGGGCTATCCTCAAGAAGCTCTAGATGCAAAAAATTAGAATTTGGAAGCACACACACTACTTGCATTTCATCCTATTTAAAGCATCCAAATTTGCCAAGTTGTAAAAGAATAGACACTGCCAATTGAAGTATCATAATCTCATTGGTAAGACCTTCTCATTATGGAAACATCAACAAGCATTACTTTGCATGTAGAGAAGTTCAATGGGTAAGGGTTCCACACCTGGGCTACAAAGATGAAGTACCTTCTAATGTATAAGAAATTGTGTAGAATCATTGAGAAAAATGTGCTAGATGAACCAAGTTAAGGATGGGTTGAAAAAGATGAGCAAGCATTATCACTCATTGGTTTACATATGGGTACTAGTCTTATTCATCACATTGACTCTAAGAAATTATGCAGAATCATTAAGGAAAATTTGTTGGATGAACCAAGTGAAGGATGGGTTGAAAAAGATGAGCAATCAATATCACTCATTGGTTTAGATCTAGGTAGTAGTCTTATTCATCACATTGACTCTAAGGAACACACAAAGGTTTCATGGGATACATTAAATCTCATGTTTGGAGGTAAAGCAAAGAACCAAGAAATTCACTTAAAGATTGAGTTCTATAGGCTAGAAATGAACTTTAATGAGTATTTGGCTCAGTTTGTTAGTAAAATGATAAGCATCATGACCCAGTTAGATGGCATAGATTCTAAAATTGGACATAAAGATGCAGTTACAATAATCTTAAAAAGCATGCCAAAGGAATACAATGCACTTGTGACAATTTTGAAGAATCTACCAGAGCCAACATTTGATGGATGTGTCTCCTCCCTTTTGGAGAAGGAGAGAATTAAAAGGAAGCAAACCTAACACCATTGAGCATGCATTGTTCAACAAAAGCAATGTGAAGTGTCACAATTATGGCAGGAAAGAACACTTTCAAAATGAATGTACACTCAAAGACAACCCAAAGTGTAACTACTGCAACAAGTTCAAGCACAAAGAAGAAGATTATAGATTAAAGAAAAACGAAGGCAACTTTATGGGGGACTACTTCAACCACCAAGTACAAAGAGATCCCTAGAGATCAGCTCTTCTAAAGAGAAAGGAGGCAAACACCACTACTACCCTAGTCATTTGTTGTAAAAGTGGGGTCACCATATGAGTAGACACCCATCTTACCATTTTATCTTGTTTGTTGTGTGTATCCACCCAACCACTTGAGAGTATCCAGTTGAGCCACCCAAGGGGATTAATGATTGTTGTAACTTACATACAACCACCTTGAGTAGCCCAAAGATATGGCACCAAGGGGGGGTGTTGAGAAGTTTGGTGCCATAAAGCACATGTAGAGGTAGGGAGTGAGTAGGTGAGGATGAAGCCATATGGAAAAAGTGGATTATCCCACATGCATGGACCATGCAAAGATATACTCTACCCATATAAAAGGGATAATTTTCAAGCAATGGAAGTACAAGCACATCTCAAGCTTCTCTATGAGTGCAAGTTAATCTATCTTGAAACCTAATTAGCTTGTGATCGTCACTTTGTTTACATACTCTCATCATGATCATGCTTAGGCATCATCCACCTTAGGTTTAAGTTAATCATGTGTCATTAGTGTGTTCTTAGTGTGTCAGTAGTCTATTTATATTCTTCTAGGAGGTACCATAAATCTCAACAAGAAGTTACAACTTCTTCCCACAACCACTTTTCCCCCCAAATCACATGATTCCAACTTCCTTTTTTCTATTTCTTGAAAAAATTATCTTACATTCTTTTTTAAACCTTAGGATATTACATTCTTCATCTGCTTTATTCTTTAGCCTCATTCATGCATATAAAAGCTATGGTTCCATGCTACAAAACCACTATAGAGAAAATATTTTATGAATTGGCTTGAAGGTATTGTGGACCCAGTAAATAGCCAAGCATTTACATGTACATAAAATATATCTTCAAGTTCAATGGAAAAGCATAAATGCCATAAATAAATGTTTATAAAATAAAATTTCCAATAAAGAACCATGGAAATATGTACCAAAAGGTGTCAAAATTGGGCTTCATCAGGCAACCATAATCTCACCAACTGTGCCATAAGTGCGAAAGTCAACAAGTGGGTCATCAATGCTTGCACAACACTAGTTGCTCTTAATATCTCCATAGGTCCAGCCAAGCATGCACATACTTGAGCTCGATAATGTCTACACTAGTTGAGCTCGATAATTTCTGCACTAGTTGAGCTCGATAGCTCAGCATGTCCAACTAGGCTTGCATGTAGAGAGAGAAGGGGTGGGGCTAGCCTGTCAGGATATGTGCTACATGGCTATGGCTAGTAGTGACACATTTCTTGCCTTTATCTTTAAGGATGAAGACATTGGAGTGGGCTAGCCTACATGATATGAAGTACTTTGACTCTTTAATAATTCATATGACTCTTTATTTCTAGTATTTTACCTCCTTATGTAGAATCAATGGCTATTTTCATGGTCACGGAGATCAATGATATGAGAGAGCTTTGATTGATTAGCATCGTAGTAGTAAAGCCTCTATGTTGATGAGTGTGAAAATGACTAGTCATCTTTGTCATTAATGTCTTTGGCATTAATGGAATTCCTAACTTCTTTGCTCATCATTGAGCTTGCACAACCTTGAGCTACTACAGAAGATAAGCATTTCCCAAAACGTGGGGACCAATGTGGTACCATCGTTCTATCTTCCATTGTTTATTTTTTGGATGATATGTTCTTTCCATTATATGGAGCAGTTGGTTGCACTACACCAACCCATGCTCTTCCTTGCACTACCTACTTAAACATAAATAGCATATATCTTTCTAGCCATGAGGTGATTATTGACAAAGGATTTACACATTTAAATAACCTTCAATCTTTACCTTCATTTGTTGGTTCCAAGTCTGGTTTAACTTAGAGCTTCCCACGTTTCATAGGGTATCAAGTTGTGACTTGCTCCCATGTCAATTAAAGTTATGTTTGTGTTATTGTTTCTAGCCGCCACAAACCCTTGTAGGCTCAATATCTAGGTCCTCATGCTCTATGGATGAGAGGCACCCCCGTCAAAACACTAACAAAAAACGAGCAAGACATAAAAACTAAGTGAACGTTGTCGTGCCACAGCACGTCTATGGTGTGAAACCATGCATGTGAGGCCATTAAATGCAAATCCAGATGCATGGGATTAAGTGCCTGTGTACATATGGGATGTATGGCGTGTGGAGAGTTTTGCTTTGGAATGCGTTGCCAGATGTACAGGGTGGAATGGTTTGTGTTGAGCTTGTTGCAGGCCTGTCCGGTGAGAGGTCCACTGGCGATGATCAGCTGCTTGGTAGCCTGAATTTATGTGCGCGTCCAATATATAATTGGGCATTGGAGGGTTGCATCTCGAAAGATGTGAAAGCATGGGGGATTAATGTTGCTTTGAAGTGTGTATGCGTCCAAGTACAGCGGGCACTAAGTTGCATTTGAAGAAGGTGTGTGGAGGGCATGGGCAATTTAAAGGCGAAAGAGGACCAGTATTGCCTTGGATATTGGTGTGAAATGAAAGCATAGATGAAGGCCATCTTCTAGGCCTTAGAAGAAATAAAAAAATGATGATTATAATGTGGAAAAAAATGATGATTAAAATGATGATTATAGCATGCTACGTGGAACCTAATATGGCTGCCAGCGTGATGTTCTAGAGGGCTGACAAGCTGGGCGCAACCATTCTGTTTGTGATACGATATGGGAGGCCACTCTGGGCAGCATACTAGGATTCAGTCGACACAACTGACAGGCTGGGGGGCGCAGCTGTAGACAAAAAGCCAAGGGAGGCTCTGGTGCGTGGAGGCAAGTTGTAGTGCTGGCGTAAGGGGCCTCCTAGTTGGTGGTCAAGGTCAGCCACAGCACAAGGAGAGACACGAAGGAGCTTCTCTGGGGACGAAGGGCGTTGCAGCTGCTGTCTGCAGAAGTAAAGAGGCCGCCTTGTGTGTGGGGAGGCTGCTGAAGCTGGGCACGTGAAAGTCGCCTGGGGGGAGGAACAGCTGGGGCTCTCGGGTGTATGTGCAGGAAAAAGGACGCCAGGTATGTGATTCAGGAGGGGGTGCCGGGGTGATCGCGAGAAAGCAGTGCTGCTGGGTGTGCGTGCGAAGAGAGTCGACAGCTGATGACGAAGGACAGATAGCCGCCTGCTGCTTGGAGACTTTGGTGGTATAGTGGGAGCCGAGTAGTGGAGGTCGGGCTGCTGCTGATAAAGCGGGGTTGATGAGCAGAGACAAGGGCGGTCTGGTAGCTCTAAAGGGATCCTGTGGTGACCCTCCAACCAGCGACGACAGAGAGGCTGCAACAGGCACAAGGAAGGTCGCTTTTCGGGGAAGCTCTCTGGTGTGGCCGGGCGGATGACAGTGCCAAGGGAAGCAAAACATGGGCTCTTGGGCGTGTGCAGCGGCTAGCATGTGCAGAGGTGAGCCCTAATTGAGTTACAGTGCTGAGGCGCTGGGAGGGGGAGAGAAAAGAGCCGCCTTGTGGTGGTGGGGTGGCCAGTTTGAAGTTTTGGGCTTGGAAGAAGTAGTGAAGGGATCTGCAGAAGTGGGGTTACCAGCAGTTTGGTTGAGGCTTTAGAGGTTTGCAGCTTTGTGAACAGCTGCTGCTGCTGCAGAGTTTTATGAGGTAAGTGGTTTATAGGTTTTGAGGTCCTGCATTGTTTGATGGTTGTAGAGAAGAGCAAGCCAGCGATGTGAGATTTTGAGTCATATGATGAGGATGCAAGTTTGAGGTTCTATTTTCTTGAGTCCACTTGTGGATGTTCACTTTCATGCCTATATTTTTGTTCTTCTCGTGTATGAGTCCCCTGTCTCAGGGTTGTTGAGACATCTTTTTTAGCAAGTGCAAAGATGACTGAGGATTTGGTTTGAACATATGGTAAATGGGATGATGGTGATACACGATGATATTTCTATGATGTTTGGGTGTTGTTTTGGATGAATCTATATTACATGGTATCAGTTGTGGATGAGCATGTTGTCTTGTTTTATGAGGCTGTTGGGACATTTCTTGGGATGAAGGTTTGAGGTACAAGGGTTACAGAGCACATTAGTTGGATTGTAAGGGATTCGAAAGCTACTCTCACAGCTAGAAGTCTCGCACTTTCCCAGCGACACCGCCTACGTCACGACATTCTTTTGGTGAACCCGACGTGAAACCGCTGGGGTGAGAGTACGTAGAGATGGCTAGCAAAAAGGAGCATTTATATGCAGAGATGAAAGAGCTTGAAGAGCGGTTCAGGAAGATTGAAGAAGAAAAGCGAATTCAGGAAGCAGTGGAAATTGCGGTGCAATTGGTATATGACAGGGTCAATATGTTTGATGGTTTCGATCCAGAAAGCTATCTAAGGTGTTACGAGACAGAGATGAAGAATCAAGGGGTTCCAGAAAACATGATGATTGCATCTTTTGCATACCTTATAAGTCCTGATTTAAAAGATGAAGTGCTGGAACTAGCAGAGTATCACTCCAAACGATGGAATGATTTTGCAGATGCACTTATTTATGCGAGTTCCATGAACCTAAAGCAGGAGCAACTTACTTGGGAAAAGAAAAAGCAAAAGGGTGATGAAATGAGGTATAATGTGAGCTGTGATAGTGTTCCAGCAATGATCCGAGCCAATTTAGAAGCGGTTGTCTCGATGCATGTCTTATGGAGGATAATCAATTGCTATTCAAGGCTGATACAGAGATTGTGGAGGCTATTTATGCTAAATTGGGACTGCAAAAAGCCATTAGTGAGCAACAAGGCCTTTACAGTGACAAAAGTGATGCTTTGCTACAGCCTCATAAAGATGCAATGGGTGAACTGTGCAAATATAATCTGTCTTCCTTGTTTGAGGGTGCAGACATACAGGGTCCTAAAATCATACCACATGATGTGTGTATGCCTATGCTTGAGGAGACACTTGATTCAGAGAGCTTCAGGACAGGTGCTCAAGACCCAGTACACGAGGAAGAGGACATTGCTAATAGTTTCCTCTTGGGCTGTGAAGCATGTAAGCTGTGCAAACTTGAGGATTCTCATGACGAAAGTGCTCATTTGAAGGGTGTTCCTCAGGTGTCGTATCATATGTGTGAAGAACAACAGGAACCAATGCTTCTTACTGAAAGCATGATTGCAAATTTTGAAGATCTAAGACAAGAAGAAGATGCTATCATTACTGCATTCTTATCTGGTTATGATGCTTATAAGCAGGATGATGCACATGAATATGCATGCGAGGAAAATAAAATATTACAAGATGGGCCACAAGTATGTGTGATTGATTTAGAGGGGGTGAGTGATATGGGTGATTCCAACAGTGATGTTGCTTCTGAAGCTGGTTGCCAAGGTTCTTTGGATTTGGGTTATCTTGGAATGCTAACTGGGTGTTCCAACAATAAACAGGGTGATGCTATGTCATCAGTGTCAGGGTTACCTTGCAACCACATTTGTGAGCAACAATCTCGAGCTTGGAAGCCTGTTTATGATGATGATTTGGAGAGGAAAATTGAATCTGTCTTTTTGGATCATACAGGGTTCAATGATATACAGATTCAAGGGTACACGGGTGAGGGACCCATAATTCTAAGCCCATCTGCAGACAGGTATCAAGAAATACTGGGAGATAACATGCAAGATATGCAAAGTGTGGTCACAGAGTCTCATGAGGTTGCATATGAGCAACCAAATGGATATAGCTATGGGGGTATGAATGTTCATGATAATCAATATGTGGGATTGCAAGATGATAATGGCTTCAATGCGATTGATCCTGGATTGGATGCTATCTTAGATGATGCATTGGATAGTTTCGATGTACAGGTGTTATGTAAGCCAAATGATTATGATGAGATTGATCCAGAGCTGGAGGCTATTCTCGATAATGCCTTGTTGGACTTTGTATGTGTTGATGGTGTGGATGCTTTGCATACTTTGCAACGGCCTAAAGAAGAGGTATATAATAGCATAGAGGAAGCCAATGAAGACCATGCTTTTCCGTCTTTGGATGAGAAGAATGAATGTTTGTCAGTGGGTGAGCTGGATCCGGGCAAGGTAGATTTGGATGGGATGTTACAAAGTGTGTGTTCCATGCTGTTAATGCAGTTGTTACTTGTTGTGGCCATACAATATGTGGCGCAAAGGCTTCAAACATGGCCTGAGGAAAATTTTGAAGCAAATCATTTTGAAGAGCATCCCACTTTGAACGATGAGGGTAATTATGCATATGCAGGGAATCTAAGTGAGGATAGGGCTTCATATGAGCAAAGGATATGGCACATATGCAGGGAATCTAAGTGAGGATAGGGCTTCATATGAGCAAAGGATATGGCACATATGCCAAAAGCAATTGGTATTTGATCCAGGTGGGAAAGCAGAACCATTCAGATGTGATTGCTAAGAAATATCTTGCAGGCTAGGGGGTAGGCTAAGATGTCATGCTATGTTTCAACAAAGGATAACAACCCCTTGTGAGTGGCACTATGTATATTCTTCTACTGTTTCATGTTTACTAGGGTGATACCAACTGGGTCAGGTTTGACAGAGTTTAAGATGCCTAGTTGGATGCTTGTACATATACCAATGTTGGTGAGCAAATAATGCATGGACACTGATTTCCAGGACCTGTGTGGCACATACTGGAGGATGTGCAGGTTTAGAGGGGGTGAGTGATATGGGTGATTCCAACAGTGATGTTGCTTCTGAAGCTGGTTGCCAAGGGGTTCTTTGGATTTGCGTTATCTTGGAATGCTAACTGGGTGTTCCAACAATAAACAGGGTGATGCTATGTCATCAATGTCAGGGTTACCTTGCAACCACATTTGTGAGCAACAATCTCGAGCTTGGAAGCCTGTTTATGATGATGATTTGGAGAGGGAAATTGAATCTGTCTTTTTGGATCACACAGGGTTCAATGATATACAGATTCAAGGGTACACGGGTGAGGGACCCATAATTCTAAGCCCATCTGCAGACAGGTATCAAGAAATACTGGGAGATAACATGCAGGATATGCAAAGTGTGGTCATAGAGTCTCATGAGGTTGCATATGAGCAACCAAATGGATATAGCTATGGGGGTATGAATGTTCATGATAATCAACATGTGGGATTGCAAGATGATAATGGCTTCAATGCAATTGATCTTGAATTGGATGCTATTTTAGATGATGCATTGGATGATTTCATGATATATAATAGATTCCCATCAGCTTTGGGTTCTTCTATGCTTGATGCTAGTCAACTGTCGGTTGCAAGTGAGGATGTGCAGGTGTTATGTAAGCCAAATGATTGTGATAAGATTGATTCAGATCTGAAGGCTATTCTCGATGATGCCTTGTTGGACTTTGTATGTGTTGATGGTGTGGATGCTTTGCATACTTTGCAACCGTCTAAAGAAGAGGTATATAATAGCATAGAGGAAGCCAATGAAGACCATGCTTTTCTGTCTTTGGATGAGAAGAATGAATGTTTGTCAGTGGGTGAGCTGGATCCGGGCACGGTAGATTTGGATGGGATGTTACCAAGTGTGTGTTCCATGCTGTTAATGCAGTTGTTACTTGGTGTGGCCATACAATATGTGGTGCAAAGGCTTCAAACATGGCCTGAGGAAAATTTTGAAGCAAATCATTTTGAAGAGCATCCCACTTTGAATGATGAGGGTAATTATGCATATGCAGGGAATCTAAGTGAGGATAGGGCTTCATATGAGCAAAGGATATGGCACATATGCCAAAAGCGATTGGTATTTGATCCAGGTGGGAAAGCAGAACCATTCAGATGTGATTGCTAAGATATAAATATCTTGCAGGCTAGGGGGGTAGGTTAAGATGTCATGCTATGTTTCAACAAAGGATAACCCCTTGTGAGTGGCACTATGTATATTCTTCTCCTGTTTCATGTTTACTAGGATGATACCAACTGGGTCAGGTTTGACAGGGTTTAAGACGCCTAGTTGGATGCTTGTACATATACCAAGGTTGGTGTGCAAATAATGCATGGACACTGAATTCCAGGACCTGTGTGGCACATACCAGAGGATGTGCAGGTTTAGAGGGGGTGGATGTCGTGCCACAGCACGTCTATGGTGTGAAACCATGCATGTGAGGCCATTAAATGCAAATCGAGATGCATGGGATTAAGTGCCTGTGTACATATGGGATGTATGGCGTGTGGAGAGTTTTGCTTTGGAATGCGTTGCCAGATGTACAGGGTGGAATGGTTTGTGTTGAGCTTGTTGCAGGCCTGTCCGGTGAGAGGTCCACTGGCGATGATCAGCTGCTTGGTAGCCTGAATTTATGTGCGTGTCCAATATATAATTGGGCACTGGAGGGTTGCATCTCGAAAGATGTGAAAGCATGGGAGATTAATGTTGCTTTGAAGTGTGTATGCGTCCAAGTACAGCGGGCACTCGAAAGATGTGAAAGCATGGGAGATTAATGTTGCTTTGAAGTGTGTATGCGTCCAAGTACAGCGGGCACTAAGTTGCATTGAAGTGTGTATGCGTCCAAGTACAGCGGGCACTAAGTTGCATTTGAAGAAGGTGTGTGGAGGGCATGGGCAATTTAAAGGCGAAAGAGGACCAGTATTGCCTTGGATATTGGTGTGAAATGAAAGCATAGATGAAGGCCATCTTCTAGGCCTTAGTAGAAGAAATAAAGAAATGATGATTATAATGTGGAAAAAAATGTTGATTAAAATGATGATTATAGCATGCTACGTGGAACCTAATATGGCTGCCAGCGTGATGTTTTAGAGGGCTGACAAGCTGGGCGCAACCATTTTGTTTGTGATACGATATGGGAGGCCACTCTGGGCAGCATACTAGGATTCAGTCGACACAATCACAGGCTGGGGGGGCGCAGCTGTAGACAAAAAGCCAAGGGAGACTCTGGTGCGTGGAGGCAAGTTGCAGTGCTGGCGTAAGGGGCCTTCTAGGTGGTGGTCAAGGTCAGCCACCACAGCACAAGGAGAGACACGAAGGAGCTTCTCTGGGGACGAAGGGCGCTGCAGCTGCTGCAGAAGTAAAGAGGCCGCCTTGTGTGTGGGAAGGCTGCTGAAGTTGGGCACGTGAAAGTCGCCTGGGGGGAGGAACAGCTGGGGCTCTCGGGTGTATGTGCAGGAAAAAGGACGCCAGGTATGTGATTCAGGAGGGGGTGCCGGGGTGATCGCGAGAAAGCAGTGCTGCTGGGTGTGCGTCGGCAGCACAGCAGAGCTGATGACGAAGGACAGATAGCCGCCTGCTACTTGGAGACTTTGGTGGTATAGTGGGAGCCGAGTAGTGGAGGTCGGGCTGCTGATAAAGCGGGGTTGATGAGCAGAGACAAGGGCGGTCTGGTAGCTCTAAAGGGATCCTGTGGTGACCCTCCAACCAGCGACGGAGAGGCTACAGGCACAAGGAAGGTCGCTTTTCGGGGAAGCTCTCTGGCGTGGCCGGGCGGATGACAGTGCCAAGGGAAGCAAAACATGGGCTCTTGGGCGTGTGCAGCGGCTAGCGTGTGCAGAGGTGAGCCCTGATTGAGTTACAGTGCTGAGGCGCTGGAGGGGGAGAGAAAAGAGCCGCCTTGTGGTGGTGGGGTGGCTAGTTTGAAGTTTTGGGCTTGGAAGAAGTAGTGAAGGGATCTGCAGAAGTGGGGTTACCAGCAGTTTGGTTGAGGCTTTAGAGGTTTGCAGCTTTGTGAACAGCTGCTCTGCTCTGCTGCTGCAGAGTTTTATGAGGTAAGTGGTTTATAGGTTTTGAGGTCCTGCATTGTTTGATGGTTGTAGAGAAGAGCAAGCCAGCGATGTGAGATTTTGAGTCATATGATGAGGATGCAAGTTTGAGGTTCTATTTTCTTGAGTCCACTTGTGGATGTTCACTTTCATGCCTATATTTTTGTTCTTCTCGTGTATGAGTCCCCTGTCTCAGGGTTGTTGAGACATCTTTTTTAGCAAGTGCAAAGATGACTGAGGATTTGGTTTGAACATATGGTAAATGGGATGATGGTGATACACGATGATATTTCTATGATGTTTGGGTGTTGTTTTGGATGAATCTATATTACATGGTATCAGTTGTGGATGAGCATGTTGTCTTGTTTATGAGGCTGTTCGGACATTTCTTGGGATGAAGGTTTGAGGTACGAGGGTTACAGAGCACATTAGTTGGATTGTAAGGGATTTGAAAGCTACTCTCACAGCTAGAAGTCTCGCACTTTCCCAGCGACACCACCTACGTCACGACAATGTGATATAAATGAACTATCTTAGTGACATGATAGCATGGCATTTTCTCATTCAATACACAACCACGCTAGATATATTAGGATCATACACTTGATAAATTATAGTAGAAAGGTCAAGATGGTGCTGGACATAACGCATGTATGTATTACAGAATCTCTATTTTCACATTAATCACATTCTTTTACATATTCTAATTTTATTTTCCTTGTCTCAAAAGTTTCAACCATAATGTAACATGAAAAAGTTATGAAACCTTATTGTGTGATCTAGAAAGAAACAATCTAAAACCTAATATTATAGACAATCTAGAAAGCATGTTAAATATATTTTAATCATATACTTGATATATTGTCATCCAAAACATTAAAGAAAACTCATTCATAGTTTTTTTTTTAAATCTAGATATAGAATGTTGACATGAATCTCGACAAGGAACAATCTAATTTGTAAAATTTAAAGCAACAATCTAAAACCTTATTTGTACATGTGGATGCAAGAAGCATTGATAACAACATCTTTATATTTAATTATAGGTACTTTATGATTTCTTTTGAAAGAAAATATAAATACTTTTTCACATGTATTTTCACATTAATCTCATTCTACTACATGTTCTAATTTTAATTTCCATGTCTCACAAGTTTTAACCATATAATGTAATATGTATAAGTTCCAAAACCTTATTTATGCAATCTAAAACCTTATCTATACAATCTAAAACCTTATCTATACAATCTAGAAAGCAACAATCTAAAACCTTATCTATACAATCTAGAAAGAAACATGTGAAAACATCCACAATGAAATAATAATCATGTAATTTATCATTTATACTTTCAATTCTATGTTTATGAATCTTGGATCAAATGCCAAAGGCTGACAAATCTCACTATCTTCACACTCATCATAAACATAGAGGTTTTTACTACAGTGCTGGTTAACGGGACCCCTCCCATGAAGTCATTTATGCCCCCAAAATTTAAAGGCTTAGAATATTCACATTCATAAACCCCTTCTTCCTTTCAATTATTTTATCCTTAAAATTTTGATGAAACAACAAGTGAATTTTCAAAACTTGAAATAATTGACTTTAAGAACCCACATACCCTTGCATAATTACTACCCTTGAGCCTTTATTACAATGTAAGCACAATTAAGGTAATGAAAGATTACCAAACACATGTTACCATTTTTCTTTATGCCATAATTATAAGTATACACTCAAAACCTTAGAAAACATGTTGGAACATCTAATTCCAACACTCAAAATAGAAAAGAATATCTAATTCCAACACTCAATTAAGGTAATGAAAGATTACCAAACACATGTTACCATTTTTCTTTATGCCATAATTATAAGTATGCACTCAAAACCTTAGAAAACATGTTCGAACATCTAATTCCAACACTCAAAATAGAAAAGAACATGTGAGTGCATAGCTGATAGGATAACAAATGTATTAAATAAAGGGAACTTGAGGAGTCAAAAAGTATGCCAAAATGGTTTGTGCAAACACTACGCGATAGCAAATTGGCCACTCCTTTATCTAGCAAAACATGCGCAGGCTCTCATCATGCATCTCATGTTTTGCAACCCACAGATCAGTCTATTGATGAGGAAAGAAGGGAACTTGAGGAGTCAGAAAGTATGCCAAAATGGTTGGTGCAAACACTACATGACAACAAATTGGCCACTCCTTTATCTGGCATAATACGTGCAGGTTCTCATCATGCATCTCATGTTAACGCAGGTCATGCTCTTATTGCCATTTTATGTAATGAAGAGGAACCTATCTCCTTTGATGAGGCAAATGAATCAAAACAATTGATGAGTGCTATGCAATATGAGTATAATGTTTTATAACTTAAAAATAATACTTGGGAGTTGTTTGTTTTGCCTTATGGGGCAAGAAGTCCATTGGCACAAAATGGGTTTACAAGCTTAAATGTAAAGCTAACGGTAGTGGAAAGTGATACAACACACGGCTTGATACAAAGGGTTATGCATAGGAAAAAGGAATTGACTATGGTGAGACCTTTGCACCTATATGTCGTATGACTACCATGCGGAGTATCATTGCATTAGCAGCACATAAAGGTTGGAATGTACATCAATTGGACATCAAAATTGCTTTTTTAAATGGAGATTTGCATGAGGAGGTCTATGTATCTCAACCTCATGGTTTTTTTCAGAAGGGTCAGGAATCAAAAGTATGCAAATTAAAAAAAGCTTTGTATGGTCTTAAGCAAGCTCCCAGATCATGGTATGAGAAGATACATGCATACTTGGTTACACAAGTTTTTGCAATAATCCTACTAATAGTACCCTCTACATTAAGAGAACTAAAGATTATTTTTTGGTCATCGTGCTATACACTGATGACATGTTACTCTCACAGGCCCTGATGATGATCATATTTTAGCTTTTATAGCTAATTTACAGGGGTCTCTTGAAATGTCAAATCTTGGACCACTATAATATTATTTGGGCATTGAGTTTCTATAGCGTATGCTATAGACATAATATATAGAGACAGTGTTGAAGAGGTTCAATCTTGGCGATTGCAAACCTGTTGCTACACCTATGGAACCTAGTTTGCAAACTTAGTCTTGAAGATGCAAGTGACCCTTTTGATGTTGGCTTGTATATCAAGAAGTTGTTGGATACCTTATCTTCTTACGTAACACCACGCTTGACATTCTATGTGGGGTCTCAGTATTGAGCAGATTTACGCTATTAAACTGGTGTTCCGTTACCTAAAGGGCACCAAGCACTTTGGGTTGTTTTATCCCAAGGGGGGTAAATCACAGCTGCATGCATTTACATACTCAGACTAGGCTGGATGTTGTGACACACGTGTCCACGAGTGGTTTTTGCTTTCGCCTTGGTAATTCATGTATATCATGGCTCAGAAAGAAGCAACCCACTATGGCTACTTCTAGCTATATAGCTGAGTACAGGGTAGCAGTTTTTTACAGCTATAGAGTTGAGTGTGTTTGGCTCATATGTCTTATTGATTTGGGTATTAGTGAGTCCTTAGCCACTACCATCTTTATTGATAGTCAGAGCACTATGTCAGTTTGCATGAGAAATCCAGTTTTTTATGCTCACACAGAACATTGAGGTGCATTATCATTATGTCAAGGAGAGATGCTCTGCAAGGGAAATTAGCTTGGCTTATGTGCTAATACAAGACAACATGGCAACAAAGACTCTCTCACACGAGACTCGGTTTGAAGCTTTTTGCAAAGCTTTGAACTTACTTCCCTTTGCAGAGAGTAGTCTAGGATCCCTCTCATCGTCCAAAGAGCCTAGCACATCTTTGTATTTTTAGTGCCAGCTCACCCCTTGTTCACATCATCACCCCTAAGAGAGATTCGTAGCCATATTTGGTAATGATGTGTGTGAACATAATAGAACCATCCGGGGAACTTTTCCCCTCTTTAGGAGGTTTTTTTCCTCATTCTAGTATACACCCATCTTGGGGTATACGTATCATCTTTGTATAGTACACATTCATTATCTATCTATCATCTCATTGTGTGCTCCCTTGAGCTTTCTCCATTGTGCGTGTGTGTATGTGCATTTATTTCCAATACACAATAGTCTCTTCTCTTGATATTAGGTATATCAGTTTTGCAAAGCATGATTGAAGTATTAGGTTCCCATCATGGACTACATATTTCTTTGTTAAAATTTCATCAGTTCTAGCCACTAGTTGTCTTAGGTTGATAGAGTCAAAGTGGGGATCAACTCTCAGAGCATTTCTAATTCGATCTTCTAGGTTGGACCTCACCACTGAAGGTAAATTGCACAAAGGTCCTTTTTTAATAGCACATCTACCTTTTTATTCTCCTTTCCATCAACATACTTGATGTCAAATCCATATTCATGTAACAATTCACATTAGGTCCAGTGCATTAGTTATTTTAGGATAGAGTCAAAGCAGATATTAACTCTCAGAGAGTTAACTCTTAGAGAATTTCTAATTTGGTCGTCTTGGTTGGACCTCACACCACAAAAACTATATTGCACATAGGTCTTTTTCTAAGAGCATCTACCATTTTATTATCCTTTTCATCCATGAAATTTGGTGTCAAATTCATATTGACATAACAATTCCATCCATTTTTTATGGCAAAAAGACATATTGACATAGTAATTCCATCCATTTTTTATGTCTATTATTAAGGAGAGGTTGGGTCTGTTCTTAGTTCATAAAGTGTCTAATGTTTGAGGGCATGGAATATAGCTGCTTTGGTGGGATACTTTTTTTTGTGAACTTTGAACTTATGAGACTCGTAGGCCCCATGGGTCAGCACAGAACTGAAAAGGGTTTCCCAATCTCATTAATCTTTAGAATGTAGTTATCGGCTTTTTTCTCCTTAATGGACTCAAATTCATTTTGCCATTATCAGTCCAATTGAACCAACGTTCTTCTTGGTCATGTTAAGGAGAGGGCTCGCTATTTTAGAAAAATCCATGATATGTATCCTCTCACATTGGGTGAAATTAAGGAAGCTTATCACATCCTCAATACATTTGGGAACTAGCCAATCAATGATTGCCTTGAACTTGTTCCAAAATATGTCATCATCCTTAATCCTCCTTAATTAATGGTAATTGGATTTAATGTCAATTTTAGAAAAGATTTTTTCATTTATGGTTATAAAAAAGTTTTTTCCTGTAAATTCTTACACCTTTGAGCCCAAGAGCTCACCTCATAATAACCCTTTATAGTACCTTTCCAAACTCTAGTGTAATTAAGAGCCCAATTTACACCCTTAAAATCTTTGACTTTTTGAAAGGTCCATCCCTATACTTTTCAGAGCCTTGATCTTCACAAGACCTTCCTTGATTATCCCTTGATATTCCTCAAGATATGAAGTTTCCAATCTAGGCCAAAATATTCATACTATTTCTCAACTTCTATCCCACAACTTCACTTAGTCACCATAAAATGGCATGTGTCTTCCATTGAGAGCTAGGGTTTCATCCCCTTAAACCAACATAAAGTTCCCACACATTTTCCAAGAACGTATAGATAGAAAAAGGGTTAACACTTACCTCTTAACCCCTTAATCCAACATGAGGTTCCCACACATTTTCCAAGACATATCGATAACAGAAAGGGTAACACATACCTCTCACACCCTTAATCCAACATGAGGTGCCCACACATTTTCCAAATAAATAGCAAAAAGGGAAAGACTTACCTCTTAAAAAATAAGAGAGAGAGAGAGAGGAATTGATTCCTCTCCACCATGCCTAGCATGGGTGAACCAAAGTGGATGTGTATGCCTCATGGGACTCAATGCACATATGTTCCTAGGCTATTTGTATGTAACATCACACATAGGCATATGGATTATGTGCCTATGTGTATGCACCTATATGCCCCAGGCTATTGTATATGCATCATCACTATCTCTTTTATCCCATCTCATCTAAGCTCATTCATAATAATCAACCTCAACTTAATTAAATAATTGAAGCTTCTATCCTCATGAGATAGAAACCCAACTAATCGATCCCCAGTTCCTTGTTCTAATAGAGCATAATGACTCCAATTGAGAGATCTAGTTGCTTTTTCCTTACACCAACAACTTCTTAAGCTTATTAACCCTTTACCATTATAATCGTGAATATACATGCACCATTAAAATGTGAGGTTAGCACACCTAATTTCATGCATACCAATAATGTGAGGTTAGCACCTAATTTCATGCATACCAATAATATTAACCCTCTACATGATTAACCGATTAAATCTTTATCCCCATACAAGATGAGGGGATTTACATGCTTACCTTATTTTGTGCATATCCTCCTTTCTGGATTTTGCACATTTAACACTATTAATTCACAAATTTTCAAACACTTGAATTTATTGAATAATTATTTAAGTTTTTATTTCTTTTGCGCACTAAAACCTTGGGTTTTTATTAACAACAATAAATTAAGGCCTTGGAAATAATGACAACAATACAAGGAAAGTGCGCAATAACATAAACAATGACATACTTTACACACAATATTGTAGAAACTGAAATTGACATGGTATCATATATTTTAATGTAAGTCATTTGGACTCTAAGTAATTAGGAATTGAATTCTTAAATCATCAACTATGATGGATTTCAAATTAAAATAGATTATTTTAATTCTTTAAACTTTGACCTATAGGATATGACCTACAGAATTAAACTTTGACCTATAGGATAGGACCTTCATAATTAAAATTTGACCTATAGGATATGACCTTCATAATTAAACTTTGACCTATAGGATATGGCCTCCAACTTTTCACATTTATTTATGTAAATTATAAAAACAAACCATTTGATATATGATTTGTTTGGTTATGTGAGGGTTGGAGTGAGACCATATGCATGCATTAAGTAGATAAGAAGTGATTGTTTTTTCTTATAGGTAAAATGGACACTAAAAACAAAGGATAATATACTTTGCATTTATTAATTTATAATAATATATTTAGACCTTATGAAGTATCATTTATTTTGGGCTCTAAACAATAAAAAAGTTAGATTTTAAACCTCCATAACTTTTGCATGAACACATACCATCAAAGGGGAATAAACAATAGATAATATTTTCCTGATGTCCATTTTAAGGAGGCCTTCAAAAAGTTCTAGGCTATTGTATAAAAATAATTTAGCAAATTTTTTTCAAATGCAAAATCATGCTTGAGTGAATTATACACTTGACTTTGCCAAATTACATATTAGCATATAAGATAGAAAATTTGAAATATTTACTCAGTGTTTATACACTTATAAGCTCTTATAAGAAATGTATTTTCTATGAACTTGTTTATTCACCTATTGTTTACACACTTGTAAGTTCATATAAGAAATGTATTCACCCAGTGTATATCCACTTGTAAGTTCATATAACAAATGTATTTTCCATACTATATATATTTATACCATGATATTGGCCTCTTATTGTTTTCCTTGAGCCCCACTCACTATAGGACTAAAAGTAAAAAAGTTCTCTCAATAGTAACTCCTACTTGACTTATCTTTATGGTTGATTTATGGGATAGATCATATCACTTCATGGGGTCGTGAGCTCGGGGGGTTCACCTCAAAAAAATTAAGTGTACCAGGTGCAATCAAAAGGAGGGATATTTTAATTCAAATTTTGGAAAATTTTTAACAGGATTACAATAACAGGAGGGGTATTTTAATTCAACTTCAAAAAAAATCCGTTAGTTCATAAGTAAAGAGGGGTGGTTTTATTGGGGGAAAAAACTTAGTTAAGGGGTTTTTTAAATTCCCCTTGAAAGCACGTGATACATATGATTTTTTAGAAGTGCACCCCCCGAGGTCGTGAGCCCTAATTACTAGGACTAGGACTAAAAAAGTGCACTCTGATTCTTACTTCATTTTTCTTCTATAGATAGATATGGACATGTGTTTTTAAACTACATTCTTAGTCTCTCAAAATTGATAAATAAGCTACTTGATTCCATGATGGTGGCATGTTTTAACACTAGTCTTATAATTAAGCCACAAAAATGGCTTATGTTTGATTTATGTAAATTTGAGATAACGTTTACACATAATGTTGAAAAGTGATGAAACTACTCTTGTGTACAATTGATCTAAGGAAAAAACTAGACATGATTTTTTGACTAAAAGTTTGGTCATTATTTAAAAACTTCGGTCGTTTAAAAAATTAGGTTATTTGTAAAATTGGTGCTTTTTAAAGAAAACCATAAAAGTGGCTTAAACAATTCTCGACATACTTGATTTTGAGGGGCTTAAATAGTTCTTAGCATACATTCAATTAATGTTTTGTTTATGAAAACAGTTTATCACATAGGCTGATTTTTCATAGCGTTTGTAAAAATTCTTTGAGATAGTTTTAGTGAATTGTTTAACACTTCTTTTTTAATACGAATATAGCCTCAATCATGACCATTAAAAAATAACAATTTAAAGCTTTTATTACTCTTGCTTTTATTATTTTCAACTACTATCTTATGTTAGGAACCCTTGAAGGATTTTGTTCACCCTTTGAAACTTTATTGCTAGATAGTAAGATTTGTTTACAAAAGCCACAAAAATGGTTTTTTTCTACAATACTAGTGTTAATGAGGACCATATATTCACTTTTTTCAAACTTAAATCGTAACCAAGGCCTAGCAAGGCCTAAACATTGACTAAAAATTATTACTATACCACTATTGTAGGGGTTTCCATAAATTCAAGGATATTATCCAGAACATATAGCAATTCTAGTGATATAACGTTCAAACATGTGAAGCTTATATTCATTATCTAGCATTGCCATCACTAATATAATTACATAGAGTAATGTATGGTGAAATTGCATAGAGTAATGTATTCATTATCTAGCATTGATAAAATAATTACAGAGTAATCTATTCATTATTTAGTTGCCATCACTAATATAATTGCAAAGAGTACTAATATAATTGCATAGAGTAATGTATGCTTAAATTTTTAGTTTAATGTTTACTAGAGTAATGGTGAATTTTTTAAAACCAACATTACCATGTTAAACAAGGTATATTTTAATGTTCATAAATAAGCAATATTTTGCACTAAATACACATTTCCAAAGAAAAGCACAAGCTTTCAAACAAAGGTCAATGCCTAACAAGCATGTTGCACATTTTATGACATGTAAATGAAACATTGAAAGCAATGGGTTGTAACATTTATCTTTAAAGTTCTCAACTTTTTTGGGGGTGTTATGTACTTGATGTGATGCTTATATGGCACTTCTACTTGCTATTTTTTAAATAATAATATAGGTTTTATTTTAAACAATAAATTGTGGCAAAAACGTACATACTTTTTGCATCTATAAAGACATTTTTAAAAGTGCATATGTAACGATCTCATCAAAGTTGAGATCACATTTGTACAAGATGAGATAAGTCATGACAGTGGGCTTTAGATGCTCGTTAGGTACGTAGGACCTTTGATGCATGTAGTGCATGAGAATCCATTTCAAGTGTGAATATAGTAAGTTTTTTTGGGATAAGTATAATGAACTAAGAAGAATCAAGCCATACTACAAATAACTAGTCTTTTGGCCTTCTTAAAGATCATGTGGCTAGAAAAAACATAAATTCTCAATGGACCATTTTTTATGATGTTTGATTATAGTAAAGATTGCCACACTAATATGTGTAATGCAAGCACACAAAGCTTTTTAACATGAAAAGGAAATGGATTGTGTTTAACTAAGTGATTTTTTTTCCCCATTCTTAGAAACATGTGTGTTGGATAAGATCCAATATGTTTACCAAAAACTAGCACTTTTTTTTAATGAATGTAAAAAAAAACTTATCGAAAAAAACAAAGAGAATCGATAATATACTGTGAAATTTTGATTTATTGAATCTTTGATTTTTTTATGCAAAGAAGGATACTCACCAACCTATCTAAGTGATGGACAAGATGCATGGCACCCTTACATTTCATCATGATTACTCAATGTGAGATTACATTCAACAGAGCTCAAATGTGTAAGTGTGATTGCATGTTCATGTTTGATTGATTTTATAGTACATTTACGTTCACAATAGTAGGTCTTTTACTAATGATGGTAGAGAGAGAGAGAGAGAGAGAGAGAGAGAGAGAGAGAGAGAGGGAGGGAGGCAGGGAGGGAGGGAGGGAGAGAGAGAGAGAGAGAGAGAGAGAGAGAGAGAGAGGGGGGGGGAGGATGGAGGGAGAGAGCTCTAACATCATTAGAGAGAGATAAAGAGAGAGAGAGAGAGAGAGAGAGAGAGAGAGAGAGAGAGAGAACTCTACCATCATTAGAGAGACGTAAGAGAGAGAGAGAGAGAGAGAGAGAGAGAGAGAGAGAACTCTACCATCATTAGAGAGACGTAAAAGAGGGGGGGATGGAGCGAGAGAGCTCTACCATCATTAGAGAGAGATAAAGAGAGAGAGGGAGAGAGGGAGAGAGAACTCTACCATCATTAGAGAGAGGTAAAAGAGAGAGTCATTTATTACTCTCTTAAATCTCTCTCTCTCTCTCTCTCTCTCTCTCTCTCTCTCTCTCTCTCTCTCTTAATTTTTGTTCTTATACACTACATTTGATCGATTCTACACTACCATAAAATGTAGTGTAGAATCAATCAAACATCAGCATGCAATCAAATATCGTGTACAAAAAGAGAGAGAGAGAGCTACCATCAAATGTAGTGTGAAAATAAAGATTATGTGAGTGTGTTTGTGTGTGTGTGCATGTACGTGCGTGCTTGCGTGAGAGAGAGAGAGAGAGAGAGAGAGAGAGAGTAATTATCTATCTCTCTCTACAATCCAATGTGGTGTAGAACAAAAATTGTGTGTGTGTGTGTGGGGGGGGGGTGTGTGTGTGTGCATGTGACAGAGAGAGAGAGAGTGTGTGTGTGTGCGCATCTCTCTCTCTACCATAAAATGTAGTGTGTGTGTGTGTGTGTAGAATAAAAATTGTGGGTGTGTGTGTGTGTGTGTGTGTGTGTCTCTCTCTCTCTCTTCTCTCTCACACACACACACAACACAACACAACACAACACAACACAACAAAACAAAACATTAATAAATTATAGGAGCTTTAGAATCTCTTATTAAGCACTCTTTGATAGAGATATTCTAAAGCTCCTATAATTTATTAAGCTCTATGTTGTGTGTGTATGTGTGAATTAGAATCTCTCTCTCTCTCTCTCTCTCTCTCTCTCTCTCTCTCACACACACACAAAGAGAGATTCTAAAGTTCTTTATAATTTATTAAGCTTTGTGTGTGTGTGTGTGTCTCTTTCTTAATTTTTGTTCTATACTACATTTGATTAAGAGAACAAAAATTAAGAGAGAGGAGAGAGAGAGAGTTATAGAAGCTTTAGAGAGAGAGAGAGAGAGAGAGAGATTCTAAAGCTTTAGAATCTCTCTCTCTCTTATATAGAACAAAAATTGAGAGAGAGAGAGAGAGAGAGAGAGAGAGAGAGAGAGAGTTTCTATTTAAGAGAGAGAGAGATTCTAAAGCTTTAGAATCTAGAGAGAGAGAGAGAGAGAGAGAGAGAGAGTTTCTATATAAGAGAGAGAGAGATATTCTAAAGAAACTCTTTCTCTCTCTCTCTCTAGAATCTCTCTCTAAACTCTTTCTTCTCTCTCTCTAGAATCTCTCTCTAAACTCTTTCTCTCTCTCTCTGCACGCTTGCGCTTGATTGATTCTAATTTCTATGCTACATTTATGTTCACAATAGTAGCAACTTTCTCTCTCTCTCTCTCTCCATCTTTGTTCACAATGGTAGGGAGGAATCTTTCAGAGAGAGAGAGAGAGAGAGAGAGAGAGAGAGAGAGAGAGATATTAATAAATGATAGAAGCTTGAGAATCTCTCTCTCACACACACACACACACACACAATTTTTTAAGGATGAGCTAAGATCGCGTGGCAGGTAATGCCAGCTGGTAGTTCTCTTGTGAGTGAACTAAAAGGCATGCGGTACGCCGAAGGAGGGGTTGATTGCAGTCTCATGCAAGGCGTTGTTCGCTCCGTGCACTGGACCTCTAGCTGGCCCTGCGCAAAAGCATTCGGGGGGATCGAGCTGGCTTAATAAAGAAAATCAAGCAGAAAGGCTGCAGGAGGCCATGGCAGGATTTGGAGTGTGGGTAGTGTAGAGTCCGTGCTGTGCCGACCTCTTCTTGCAGAATGCTTGTGAGCCGTCTTTCTAACTCTTATGCTTTTCTATCAATATGCTGCAGTACAGCTAGCGGTAATGCGAACCCGTGACTATGATCTATAATATACGTAGCCAAGCGTTGTGCAGTTTGTTGGGTTCGCAAAGCCCGAACCCTCGCTAGGATATAGTCGGCATGGCCGAGATACACCATTGCTGCTGCAACTCTCTTTCCCTTGCTTTTACCGTCGTCCTCCTCGCTTCTGTTCTCGCTGGCTTGGCACGCGCCGCAGAGGAGACTCTCGAGGATGAACTGTTCGAGTTCAAGTTGAAGCGACCCAAGATCAATGCGAAAGGCCATGTTTACTGTGATCAATGCGGAAACGGCTTGCGGGGACGGAGGACGTTCCCCTTAGAAGGTTTGCTTCTTTCTGTCTTTCTCGGCTTCACCATATTATTATTGTAAGTAACACTCTTCAACGTCCTTGGCCAGATGTGGAGGTGAGCGTGAAATGCAAAGATCTCTATGGTTTCGTCACATTCTCCGCCGTCGGCTTCACCAATGAGCATGGGGCTTTCAACATCCCCATGGACGATATCCCTTCCATCTTTGGCGTTGTCGGCTGCAAGGCCTCCGTCGTAAGAAGCATCGACGAGCAATGTGATGTCGCCACCAACCTCGGTGGTGGCCACCTTGGCGCGCCACTTGTCTTGAAGTCTAAGTCCCTCAAGCATGTGGTGTTCACAGCTGGCCCTTTCGCTTACCAACCCTCCTCGCCGCCTTCCACGTGTAATACCCATGTTCATCATTCCCCTCCTCCGCCGCCTCCTGCTTCCACCAACTTTCCCTCGCCACCGCCACCTCCGCCTGTCGAAACATATCGTTACATTTCCCCACCTCCACCATCCCCTCCTCCCCCACCTCCATCATCACCTTCACCATCCGCATCCCCATCTCCTCCCCCACCTTCACCTTCACCATCCCCATCTCCTCCCCCACCTTCACCTTCCCCATCTCCTCCCCCACCTTCACCCTCTCCTCCGCCACCTTCACCATCTCCACCCCCACCTCCCCCATATTGGTTCAAGTCCCCTCCCCCCTCTCCATATTATTGGTATAAATCACCCCCTCCACCCTCTCACCAAACTTTATCTCCACCTCCTCCACACAAATCACCTTCCCCTTCCTCATTTTACACCCAACCTCCACCCCCACCCTCACGTTACCACTACCCTTCACCCCCTCCTCCTCCACCATACTACCATGCATCCCCACCTCCTCCACCTCAACAATCACCCCCTCCACCTCCTCCATCTCCACCACCACCCTACCACTACATATCTCCTCCTCCTCTTCCATCTCCCCCTCCACCTCCTCCTCCTCTTCCATCTCCCCCTCCCCCTCCTCCATCTCTGTCTCCACCACCACCCTACCACTACCCTTCCCCGCCTCCTCCTCCACCATACTTCTATGCATCTCCACCCCCTCCACCTCAACAATCACCCCCTCCACCTCCTCCATCTCCACCACCACCCTACTACTACATATCTCCTCCTCCACCATCTCCTCCCCCTCCACCTCCTCCATCTCCACCACCACCCTACTACTACATATCTCCTCCTCCACCATCTCCTCCCCCTCCATACGAAAAGAAGTTGCCACCTCCTCCATCCCCCCTACCCCTAGCATCAACCCCACCTCCTTTCAAGTATGTACCTCATCCTCCCCCCTTTGCATCCCCACCATATGAATCTAAGTCACCACCTCCACCCACATCAATTGACCATAACACACCTTCCTCACCCCCCAAGCCTTCTACCCCACCCTATGAATATAAAACTCCCCCACCTACTAGACCATACGAAAGCAAATCACCTCCTTCACCTCACAAGTCTTTTATCCCACCCTATGGGTATAACTCTCCTCCTCTCACACCACATACCCCTCCACCCACACAACATGAGAGTAAGCCACCTCCATCACCTCCTTACAAGTCATATACCCCACCCTATGAGTATAAACCATCTCCGGCTCCTTCATCTTCCCCTCCTTATAAGTCATATACCCCACCCTATGAGCATAAATCACCTCCCTATGAGTACAAACCAACTCCTCCTTCATCTTCCCCAACATATGAACATCTTTCACCACCCCATCCATATTCTCCACCCTATAAACATCAACCACCATTATCTCCACCATATGAACAGAAGTTTCCACCTCCACCATCTAGCCCTCCCATATCGTATAAATATATACCACCCCCTCCACTATATATACATAAATATGCACCTCCAATATCTCCTCCACTTTATCATTATGTATCTCCACCCCTACCATCTTCTCCCTTGCCTTATCATTATACATCTCCTCCCCCACCACCCCTTTCATCCCCTCCACCACCTTATCAATACATATCACCACCTCCACCACATTATTAGCCCTGCTTTATTTGAAATAACAAAATATGGAAAATGTCAATCAAAATGCAATAAGAGATATTCTTCCCAATTCTTTTAAAGGTCTTTCAAATTCTTGTCCAAATAGACTGGAAGGTCTTTGGAAGATGACAAAGATGGAATTGGGAAATGATATAAGTTGACCATAATGTGTTTTGAAGGTTCCTGACATTCTCAAGGCAGAAACTCTTAAGTTATTCTTAGGTCCCTTTTTTGGCATATAGCCACAATGTTTGTATCTTCTACCTATTCCTCTTATTGCGAAGCAACGGTTTAGGTATCTTCCAAGTCTTACACAAAAAGAGGTTGTGAGTTCTTGTAACATGTATGAAGAAATAATCTGATTTTAAGTAATCGATTTTATGGAATGGATCAATGACATGAATATTCCAAGGATATGCTAGAAACTTTAAGACTTTAGGGCACGGAAGAGAAATGATTATGTAATTACAAGCCTAATATCTTTATGTGTGTTTATATTTGGTATGAGGGATTACATTTTTGCAAGGTGTTTAAAAGACTTGACATAAGAGGAATGATATCATAGATGTTCACCTAATTTATCATAGATGACAACACCTTATCAATGAAAGAAGGCACTTGTTAAGAGAATAGGCGATCAAACTTCTCCTTAGTTAAAAGCTCATCATGATTATGTTTGGTGTTCTCAACATGTAATAGTAATCACATATCCAATGAGTGTCCTTACTCAAGGTCCCCTCAAGGGTAAGGAAATTTTATTACTAACCTATTATATATTGGGAAACCATGACCCATAAAACTCTATATTCTAGGCTAGAAATCAGCTTGCAACTAGTAGTTACATATTTTACAAACATTGGAAGGTAGTCATTGTTGAGACATGAAGAGAACAAACAAGTTCGTAACCACTAGTATGTGTACTACACAAATGAAGTCATGGACTCACAACTTTGAGACCTCTTCCATAACTTACACTCCTTACGAATGTCTCTTTTTAAACATGATTAAGATGTTGATCTCTCCCATTAACCAAGCATGAAGCTATTTGGTTAAAGAATATGTACATGAGTTTATGTGATTAGAAGATGAGATTGAGATTATTGTAAGTTGCACATGCTCATTAACTAACACCAACATGATCTTGCAAAGATGCTAAGCATGACACTATAGCTTTGATCTTGCAAAGATGCTAAGCATTAACTAACACCAACATGATCTTGCAAAGATGCTAAGCATGACACTATAGTTTTGATAATGCATCTTCACACTTAGCTTTGCACTAGTGCACTCACTTAAATACTTGATACTTTGAAATCCATGGAGAATAGTCAACTAAGTGGTGAATAACAGCAAGTTTTTGATGCACGTGTAAATGCAAACAATAATCTACAATAATAAGCATGGCACTCATGGATCTAGCAAGACTTTTCTTGTCTACATCACCTCTACCACACTGTATTGGTGCTTCATAATTGACATGCAAGATTTACAACATGTTATTCTTACCAACCAAGCATCATGCACATCACAAATGAGCATGTATAAATCACTGCCACATGGTATACTTATCAACTAGGCACCAAATGATCATAAAGAAAGAAAAAGCACAAGAAGCTAACCTTGTTTCTTAAAAACCTTTCCTATTCCATGTGATGCATAGATCGTGCTCAAAGGAATGCATATGAACATCCTTTACTTGATTAAAAAGGCATCAGTGAAGCTAAAATGTGTTGAACGATCAATCTTGAGAGAAGCCTTGCCATCCATTCAAATCCAAAGGGAGAGGAGATCACGAGAGGAGAGGAGGTCTCCTTGTGTGTTCAAGGATCAATCTCTATGGAATCCTTTCCATTGAAATCCAGTGGAGAAGAGATCACAAGAGGAGAGTGTTACATGCACATTATGTGTGCATATACTACGAGGCTAACCCACATTAGGCTTGTGAGCATGGGAGCATGGGAGCATGGGAACAAGCTCTAGTGGAGCATGGGTTAAGACTAACCTTAAGGGTTAAGATTAGGGTCAAGCATCCAAGGGTCACACATGGTAAATGGAGAGTCAAGAGTCACTTGAGGGACCTCCTATATAATAGGGGCATGGGGCACACTCAAGGGAGACTTGGAGGCTTGGAGGCTTGTCTTGGAGGCTTGGAGGCTTAGGCTATGGTCTCTTGTGTAGGGATCATATCTACTCACCTACCATTTCACACTATACCTACATGCTATTGGATTGGAGTTATACGTCTTGATGGTATGGGACATCAAGGTAAAGGTATGATGTATTTCATTATATTTCATGTGTGCATCCCTTGGGTTCAGGAGTGGTCGGGTGGATGAGTTTATGCCTGATTTATGCATGTTTATGCATAACAATTATGTAGAGAGATCTTAGGGTTTTAATAGTGGTATCAGAGCAATCTCTAGTTAATTGTTGTTGATTCTTCTTTTTTATTATAATTTTTGGTATTTTTTAAGTAAATTTTAATATTTACTAAATAAAAATGTTATTTTGTTATTTGTGTTTATGATATGCACGTGGATTGTTGATATGGCGATTTGAACACGTGTTACTACTATTCAATGGACGAATCCACGTTGCGGGGGAATTCCGTGAGTTCAATGTTATTTTTTTTCTATTTTCTGTGGTTTAAAATAAGCATTGATGGAAATTTTTACAAAAATACCACATATTTTATTGTGGATATTTTTGGTAGAATAGATTCTCTAAATTTCTAGAATTTTTAAGGAATTTTTTCATAATGTTTAGAAATTTTTTGAGTATTTTTATGGTTAAAAATGTATTTTTAATACATTTTTACGGATTTTTTCGCGGGTATGTGATTAAATTTTTGTCGATTTTCTGCTGAAATGCAGTAGGGACAGCATGTTGATGCATTGAATGCTCTCCCATGTGCGTGGGACCCTCTTCGTCTCTCAATTCTGAATTTTCCTTCTATTTTACTCTCGCGTGTATAAACAACTCTTAAAAAAACATATTTTTTATTAATGTTAATCATAATTAGGATTTAATTATGATTAAAAAGATTAATTAAAGTTAACCTCTCTGTAAACAGAGAGAGAAGGAGCGGGTGAAGAGTGAATTGAGTGGAGAAGATGGAGAGGAGAGAAGAGAGTGGAGAGATGATTTCATCATCTCTCTCACTCTGCATTTTGCGCACGCGGCCCGGGGGGGCTGCGCTTCAGTCCACCGGCTAAAATCCCCCCCCCCTCAAAAAAGTTTATAAGCTTTTTATTAAAGCTTAAAAAAGCTTTGTTTTTATTTTAGCTTTTTCAAAATATTTTCAAAAATTAAGCTTGGAGAAAAAGCCTAAAAAAGAGAGAAATTTTGAAATCTGAGAAAAGAAAATTCTCTAAAAAATTTTGGAAATTTTTTCTTGGTGCCTTTTGGCTTTTCATCTTCCGGGAAACCTTTTGGCTTTCCGCATTCCTCCCGGGAAACCTTTTGGCTTTCCAAATTCCGAGAAACCTTTTGACCTTTCGAATTCCGAAAACTTTTGACCTTTCACATTCCGATTTTTTTTGTCTTTTCATTTTCCCGAAACTGTTGGCTTTTTGTATTCCGGGAAGACCGTTGGGATTCCAAAATTTTCTGACTGTTCGTATTCTAAATGCATTCGAGATAAATTAAAAAATTTTAAAAATTCTTAAAAATTAGACAAAGATTATTTTAAATTATTGAAAAATGTGGGGTTGGTGTTTGGCATGTGGTGTGTCCATTCGAGCGCCCGTGACCATTCAAATTCCTTTAAAAATATATTTTTTGACCCAAAAATTTAGAAAATCCATTAAAATTATAGATTTTCATTGGATTTGAGTATTGTCGAGCGGAATTGGAAATTTCGTGAACGATGGGATTCTCAGGAAAAAATAGGAATTTTCTACAAATTATTTTTAGAAATCCTAAAAAATTTGTATTTTAAAATATCAAGGTATTTTGGCAAATTTAATGGCTATTTTTTTAAGAAAAATATATGTTTGGAATGCCATACGATAGGTTTGGTGGAGTTCAAAATTATTGTATTTTGAGGCCCTATAAAATTAGGGAAAACCAGGAAAAAATCATGATAATTCTTTTTCTCGAGAATTTAATATTTATTTTAATGTTGAAGTACATTTTCTCGTGCTGACATTAGATAGATGCAGGTTATTTGCATATTATAAATACGATTGTACCCTATATTAGTAGTTATTTTTGTTTGGATTAATTTTAAACGATGTTTTCGTGATTTTTTACCATTGTTTAGCCATTCTTTTTGGACATGTTCCTTAATTTCTTCAATGATGGCTAGAATCTGCATTCAAAGTGTGTCTCACCTTTGACACTTTTCCATGATAATTTATTTTGCACTTGTTTAAGTGTGGTCTATGCTTAATTTCTTAAGCCTAAGACAAATTCTATCATGGGTTAGTTGATCTGTTTATTTTGGTGGATTTTATTGGATGTTTTCCAAGTTTTATATGGACTCATCAGGTTTTACCTAGATCACTTGTGTCTAGGGGTTCTTTATTGAGTGTTACACACATGTGTTTCACTTACTTACTTTGGAGTTTTGCTTGAACGACACCACATTCATATACTCTGGATTGATGAATTGGCCACCAGTTTTAATGCTTCTTTTGGCATGATTAATGAGCATTAGATGGCATGCATTGATTTTTATGATCAACTATGGTTTCATGGATTTGAGGAGCTTCTATGCTTTTATCCATGGTTTTATTAGGATCTTTTGATCTTTTGGATAATATCATGTGTCTTTTCTCCTCTTGAGAGCTTTGTAAATCCACCCGTGTAAATTACATGTATAGCCAATTATATGCCTATGACATTACCTTTGTAACAAACCCTTCACTCCTTCTTCCTCACCACCCTTAGCTCTATCATGAGGGCTTTGGGTGGGAGCACTTGTACGCATCCTAAAGTCCGCTTCTATGGCCCCCTCCATAACCCCCCCCCTCCCCCAACCATGGTTTGGGAGCCCAACTAGATGGAATTTTTGAGTTATGACATCTATAACCAATAACTCTTTGTCAATGGATTATTTTATGTTTTAAAGTTTTAAAAAGGAGTGTGTGCGTATCTGTATTCGAAAGCAAAAGTTAAGAAAGGCATTCAATTATGGGTGGGTGAGTAATTATCTGGTTCTACCGATTCCAGTGGTTGGGTGGTGGTGGCTAATAACCCATGGGCTGGATGGGGTTAGGCTGGAATCAATGGAGTTTTAATAAATTGAAATAATAGGAATACGCTTAAAATTTGAGTAGTTCAATAAAAACCTAAAGAATTTCTCAAATGAGTAGATCAATGGCTGTGCCTGACTTCGGTTAGGAAAAAAGCGTTGATTTTCTCAAATGATTAAATCAACGGCTATGCCTGATTTCGGTTAGAAAAAAAGCGTTGATTTCTTCACACTAAGTCAGTGATAGTTTTCCTTCTATCTGGTTCAATCAGGTGAAGGATAGTTTTGTCTCTTGACCCCGTTCATTAAGAAAATCAAAAAGGTGGAATCGTCCCCGAGCAAGGGAAACTTTCTCGATTTTGGTTTTGGAATGACCACCAGATTAGTCTCGTGTCCGGACATTCGAGGGCGAGGCCCCGAGTGGGAAACCCTACCCCGCGCAAGAGGTAGCTACTTCCACTGCCATATACCAAGCTTTGTTTAGATCATGGAAGTCTTGAGAGAGTTCATTCTCCCTCCATCAACTCCATCCATGTAACCCTCATCATGAATATACACATGCATTAGTAATGATACAAATGTCCTTTTTCTTGTACAATTTCAAGAAGATAAACACTTTTGAGAAAATGCATAACTACAAATATTCAAACCTTTTAAAGTATGACAATAACTCCTTTTTGAAGCATTTATATACACAAGGTAGTATAATCGCTTTTGATTCATCCATAGGCATCCAAAATAATATAATTTTCAATTTCTTTCTAGCCTATTATGAACACAACACAACATCCTCGATATGCTTATATGGACGACTTAGTCTTATAAGTACATTTTTAGATCTTTAGATTTCTCTTGGGGGATAAGCACACATTAAAGAAAACATGACTACAAAAAAGGAATATATGTCTCCACTAGCACATATTTTCATAGAAAATCAAGAAAGATAAATAAGCTTGGTGATAATCTCTCTTATTTGGCTATGTAAAGATATGCTCTCACATGCACATGTTTTGTTCAAACAATTCTCATCACACATTATACCCGTTTTGACTCAGGATGCCAAAATGATTTCCTCTATCTACTTAAATCATGGCATGGTAATATGAAGAAAAAGGCCCATTCTAGGAGTCTAGGTACTTTTAGCATATGCAAACCTACTTAAACTACCAATTTGGAGATATTTTCAACCCATAAAATCTTATCGGAGATATTTTCAGCCCATAAAATATTCTTGAAAATTTCCAGAAGCATGATTTGAATAGGTTTAGAACTTAAGAAATGTTTTGCACAAAATTATTCGTGTAAATTCCATTCTTAAGCCGCTTCTTAGGTCAAATTTGGAATTTAAAATTATGTTTTTTTTTTTTGCTTTTAGGACTCCCAAAATGTTCTCTTGAAGAACCAAAAACATCCCCAAAAGAAAGCTCACAAAAAAGTTTGATATTATCAAACTCTTGATATCCAAGATAGAATTCAATCTTCATTCCCTTGTAAATTAACTAGTACATATTCTCAAAAAACAATCCTTTCCCAAAACTGCAACCTTTTCTCCCCTTGAGTATGGTTTCTCTTCTATTTTCAAGCCTCCTAACACTTTGAGAGGGTGAGGCAAATTGTTCATTCGTTCTATATATATTCGTTACTACTCTATTATGTCAGTTATTTGGGGCATGGTCAAACACGTTGAGGAGGTGAGGCGAACTGTTCTTGAGATCACCTTGACCATACTCCACATACAAAGACTTGCCATTCATTTCCTCCCCTCCAAAGTTGACAGTGAGAGCGCGATATGGAAATGCATGAAGACCCTGGAGTTTGCATAGATTTATGACTTACAGAAGGTCTTCTACCGCATCCCCAGCATAGCATGCAAGTACTGATGCACGCACATAGAGGCAGCAGAGGATGATGATGTACATACTGACTACTCCATAGACCTCACTGTCGGAAGCAGCGAGTCAACCTATATCAAATCCTCCAAAGAGAAAGCAACTGAGCTCCTGAGAGCTGTCACACGTAGGGTGACGATGGCATCCCTAGGCCTCCACACCGTGAGACCAAGGAAGAAGTTTTTTAGTTCCTGGATCCAACATCCTGCAGTGTGCCTTCCTCTTTGCAATAGGCAAAGACTTCTATATTTTATTCTCTTGTTGTTTCTATGCAATTTAGTCTCTTGCACACACTTGCATTTAGGTTTCAATTTATATAGAAAGGGGTTCTTCATTGAAGTTAGAGTGTCTTCTTCATGTCGTTGTACAAAGGGCTTTTCGATGGAAGTGGCAGTGTGCTATTACACTAGTTCATTGTTCATGTGAAACAGGTTTTCTGATGCGAATGACAGTGAAGTGTCTCTTTCTTCACTCCTTACCCTGTTAACTACTCTGTGTTTCATTGTTGTTTGAAGATCCCTTTCTTTCATCAATGCTCTTCGTTAGGAAGCACTGAATCTGTAATTTGTGCTTATGTGTGCTCTAAGTTGAAGTCGATGATCTATAGTCATGTGTTTCTTGGTTGAACTTTCAACCCTAATCTTCTCTAAGGTCCTAGTACATTAATATCCGCTTTTATGAGGTTTATTTGATGCACATTAACGAATTGGCTCAAATATGCACACCAAAAAATTGCACCTTAACGAAGGCATTTGTTACCCTTAACTATCCATGACTATAGTTGGCTCTTTTAATGTGCATACCCAATGCACTTCCAATGTGTATTGAACACTTTCCCTAGCTTTCTAAAAGGTTTATTGATATTTAACAACTTTAAAACAGCACACTCAATTGCAAGATGGCATCAAGAAAGGCCAAATGTTGGCTGTGCTTCTAAAAGAAGGTTTCATGCAACTTGGAGGTGTCAGTAGATTGGCATGAATGCAGTGTAGCTACTGGAGAGCTGTCGAGATAAACACGCATAAATGCAATCTTCTTGTGACACTGGTAGAGCTGTCCAGCATGTTAGCTTCTAATGACTGGTAGAGATTTTGAGATATACGTGCATGTAAACGCAACCATCTACTGAGGATCACAGGCACACGGTTGCATAAAACAGCATGGCTCTACAATTCCAGACAATCGTGTTTGATCATCTGATTACAAAGAAATAGATGTATTAATGAGGGGACTATTTTCAGCTTGCTGCCACTTACTTGTTTGAGAGTGTGCTATTATTTCCTAAACTTAATAAAAATTAAAGCGTGATCTTGACCCCATAAGAGTCTCTACTTACAAAGCTTTAAATCATCAATTCAGTTCACTCCCATGGTCTCTTATGTGCTATCTTTTAAACATTGAAGGCTATTTCATTGAATTATTCACTACTGATGTTGCTGAAGATGCACTTTCTTTAACAAGCTCATGCTCCATAAGAGGTCAAACGGCAAAGGTTGCAAATACAACACGCATCCATAGTAATTTCTTGCCAGCATTGTTTTAAGTGTATCATTAGACGAGGTGATGTACATGTGTCTCTGATTTGCACTTTAATTCTGGAAAAACAAAAAATCAGACGAAAGCAAAACTGAGCATTAGAAATTAAAACATGAAAAAGATTGCCTTGTTTTGGCAAATGGGAGCTTTTTATAATTGAAAATAAAGTCCTTGGGGAAGTTGTACACTCTGATGCTTGGCTTGGTAGCATCTACCAGCTCTGGTAAAAGCCCTTTTCTAATGCACATGAGCAATTTTTGCTGCCCTTTTTGGCATCACCACTTCCGTCAGCGGCCCATACATATTATATTGGATTTGCCAAGCATCTCTGTTACATCGTTGCTGTGTTTCTTTGTATTAATTAGGGAGACAATATTCTATGCAAAGGTATACAAAGGATGATATCTCAAGCATAATATGTTGAAATGAAAGACACCTGCACCAAAAGTTTCGATTTGTAAGAAACTGTAATTTCCAAGGACCGAGTTCCAATATATAAGCAGTGTAAAGTTCAAAGAACCATTCTTATGTTTATGGTCACCAAACAACACTGCAGATTGAAGTATATTTTACCCCCAGAAAAAGGTCATGTACACCAAAATTGCAGTAGCTAAAGGATACCCTTTCTGCAGAAAATCGTCAAGTGTCAAACCAGTCACTGCAAACCAATGTGATCAGAGTCTCATACAGCTTTCAATTTTCAAGAAACAAACCCAAAAACGACCTGAAATGATTCTTGCCTTCAGAAACTGCCGATTCCAGAAACTCTTCCTCGTGGCAGTTTTTATCAAAAGGAAAAAGGCTAGAGTCAGCATGTCCACTTCAAATCGGAAATCACTTTGACAAGAGGACAAAGGCACACAAATCTCGAAGTGAATAAATTCTCCCTATATGAATCAGAAAGCTGAGCACTTGTCATGGGCTTTCCTTTGTCGATTCTGCCATTCAAAGAGTATAACTCAGAAACCATTCTTTGTTTATGCTTAGATCTGCATTTACATCCACTCTCATGCGACGATGTTGCACACTGAACAGCACCATTCTCTGAATCCCTGTTCAGAATACGATTGAGTACCACTGAGACTGCCGATGAACATGAGCCAATCACCTCATCTGCTACATTTAGTGAAATATCTGAACCCCTGCGTCTCCACGACCTGATGAATAAATTCCCTAATGCCTGCTTAGCCAAGTGTAAACAGTCAGGGCAACACTTCCATGCTGCAGCACTTGCCACAGTGCACAATTCAAGTTCAACTTCATTTGACTTGTCGCCAGTAGGGTCCCTCAGCTGGAACTTGCGTTCCTCTGATCCTTCATTGTTAGTTGCATTGCTCTGCGACTCCTGTGATCCACAAGAAATTTCATGTCATACAGAACTCCCACTCTTTTTGTGATCATGAGCATATGAACAAAGTGTGAATTCACATCACCACCACTTAAATAAAGAAAAGTGGTTGCATTTAATGTTAAGGATCCCGCATGGAAAACATTACTTTGGATTCCTTTTCATGCCCTGTTACAGTTTCAACTGCAGGCACCAGGCATTTTTCTCCAGCTTCGTACTTTGAAGGAAAAACTTCCTTGATAGACTTGATAGAACGATCTGATACTCTTGCAACCATCTCAGACCTGCAGCACAAAATGTCAGATTAGGACCATAAAAAATGCAGACATCGATACAATAATTTTTTTCTTCCAGAGATTTACCTTTGCAAATTATGAGCCCAAAAAAAAAATTTATCCTCCAACGAGGCTGCTTGATGAAGGAGATGAGAAAACTGTTCTGGATCCTTCCCAAGATTTACTTTCATATCGATTTGTATCATTAATAGTTCCAACACCTCCCGTACTGCCCAGGCTAAGTCTCTGACTTCTAGATACGTGCCACTGTATGCTAACAAACCCACTGCAACCAACCCTTTCAAGTCCAGTGAATCAGCTTGATCACTCTGGCTATTGCTGTCGTCGGTAAATCCAGAGGATGATCTTCTTCTATATGTTTTTGTAACAAAAGAAGGCCCTTCTTTTAGCTTAGAAGTTGCATAACGTAGCTCTCTCAGTTCAGGGTGATACAGCAACTGATATCCAACCATAGAGATGGAAACAGACGTATATTTTTGCTCTGAAAACTGCCGTACAGCAGGCTTAATTTCAGGTGCAAATGCACTTCTAGTCCCCTTTTCACCACTATTGAAGGTATTTAAATGTTCCTGAAGAACATCATCAGAATTGATTTCATTTAAATTTGCATTGCATACAACAGGCCCTTTTGCATCAGCATCCTTGCACACTTCATGGTCATGCCCCTTCTCTCTGCAGCCACTTGGAAGACTTCTTTTGTGTATAATTTGCTGCATATCTGCAGATGTAACTAGTTTACAAGACCTTGGAAACTCTGATGTGCATGCTCTATCAACACAGTTTCCACGAGATAATAACCTTGCAGACAACAACCCTGAATAGTCATCAGCTGCTCTACTAAACATGACCTTCATGTCAGGAACAAGAGGTGCCTCAACCCACGAACATGAAACAGATCTACAGGAAGATAGCCACATCTCCTGAGCTGCACATAGACTGCCAATAGAATCATAACACCCACCAGTGCCTAGTGACGGGCTGATTGGAATCCCCATAAAAAAATCAACAATTTCAGGTGGAACGTCATCCTTCCGCATTTCGCTAGAGGCCTTCGTAAAGTATCCACCAAACAATAATCAGGTGAGTTTAACAAAGCAACTCTGTAAATTAGAAAAGCCCATTTTTTAATCTCTTAAAGCTTGACACTAGAGTGACAAAAATAATAAATGTACATACCACAAAAATAATATGTAGGCTTGTAGAAATTAAATTCACTTGCTGCAAGAAAACATTCCAATACTGAGAAGTTTGTTTCTTCTCCTCAACACAGTTTCCCGCTGAAGATTCAACAGCCCAGGTCTCCATTAGTGGCATATAAATCACACATGGGCATTTACTTTGAACATTCCCTGTAAAACCAGGATAACCAACAGTCAGGCAGAAACCAGTAAAAAAGGTGTAACTTTAAATTTTTAAAAAACAATCCATATTGAACCTAAATGGCTCTATGGATAACCAACAGTCAGGCAGAAACCAGTAAAAAAAGTGTAACTTTAAATTTTAAAAAACAATCCATATTTAACCTAAATGGCTCTATGCATCCACAAAATGGTATCAGACTATCCCTTACCCAGAATCTGTATGAGACCCTGGACTGCATCCCCACCTCCCTCCTGCAACATTGTTGTTAAATTCAGGTTGAACATCTCAAGAAAACCCTCAAATCCATAGAGAAACCAAGCTGCAAGATGGTCAAGCCCCTTCCTCTGCTTCCCTGAAACCATGACACGGAACTTACTCCCTTTGTATGCCACTTTTGGCATATCCTGTGTTGTTTCCTGACGAGAAACCATACCAGCCATAGAAAACACATTTTCCAGATCTTGCTCCAATATTTCTTTAGAAGAACTGGACATTATGCCATGTAGGAATGAGTTAATGTGTGTAATCCAAGAACCTCCTAGATCAGATTTTAGTGTTGCTTCCAACAATATCGCTACCCTTTCCAGCATTGGAGGCAACACCACTCGATCATCGAGATGGAGTGATATAATTACCTTGACCATTGGCCACAACAATACATGTACCATATGATGTGGAAGCCGAGCACTGGAAACTATGTTTACTGCTGCCTTCGCTGATCTCCAGGAGCAAGGGGGAGAGACTTGTTCCAAGGCAGTGGCCCAGTCAACCAGATTCACAGTCAAGTCAGGAAAAGGTGGCACCTCATTGATGCCTTGCTTTTCTACAAGACCCATCAGGTCCTCTACAGAAATGACTCTTCTAAGTGAATTCATGGCAGCCTGTGCACAGAGGGCCTGCAGATCTGCTCCTGCAAAACCTGTAGTTTGGCTGGCTAACAAGGATATGACATCAGCTTTTGGAGGCACCTTCCAACTTTTAGTTAAAAGAGTAAGAATAGCAGTTCTGTCCGTAATGGATGGTAGAGGAAAGTAGATTTCTCTATCAAATCGTCCAGGACGTCGAAGTGCAGAGTCCAATGCATCAGGCCGATTGGTAGCACCAATGACAACTACAGATCCCCTAGACTTAATGCCATCCATCAGAGCCAACAAAGTTGAGACAACAGACTTCTGAGTCTGATCCTGATGCTGAGAACGTGTTGGCGCAAGGCCATCAATTTCATCAAAAAATATGATGGAAGGCTGGTGCTTCTCTGCCAGATAAAATAGCAAACGAAGTTGCCGTTCAGCATCACCTGCATATTTGCCTAGACAATCTGCACCTTTCCTTGCAAAATAAGCGATCTGTTTGTGTCCTTTAGCACATGCTCCAACAAGAGCTTTGACAGCAAGGGTCTTTCCAGTGCCAGGATGACCATGTAGAAGTACTCCCCGAGGTGGTGAGACACCAAGTCTTGTAAAAGCTTCGGGATAAAGCAGAGGCAGTATAACCATCTCCTTCATGCACTGGACAACATTTTCTGAGCCTGCTATTGATTCCCAACCTTCTGATGTGTGTTTTCCATCACTTCCACCGACTATAACAGGTGCAATCCTTGCAAGATCTCTTTGAAGGCGTTTGCGCTCACGTCTTAAAAACTCCTCATCAACACCTACCTTTTCTTGCCACTTTTCTTCTGCTTCTATATCCAGCTGGGCAACTCTCTGAGCCGTTTTCTTCCATTCGCCAACCTTTCTCTTGAAGCGAATCCGTCCCAAATTTAAAGAGTTCCTATGGTGCCGATGACCAGGCAGTCGAGGGAGAAAGAGGTGTAGATGCTCATCGCAAGCCATAAGAAACTTTTTATGATTAAAGAAACACCCTTCAAAGCGCGCACAGGGCTGCATCAAGCACCAAAAATTTACGTCATGTGAAGAAAAATAACGACCGTTAGTCTATCATGTTATCTAAGCTTAGCACTCCACAAATTTCATGATGTCTCATAACCCCCTACTGCGTCAGTGAAATCATAAGCTAGCCAAACATCCAAACCACAAATTTCTTAAAAAACTTTTCTCGGGTGCACACATAAGAAAAGCTCTCTCTGAAACTTTGCACATTCCCTTACGGTGGTACATTTCCTTCCCTGGCACAACTCATGTGACACCACAATAAGGCCATCTATCTATCTTCGAACATAAAGGCCATTTGACATCAACCTATCTAGCCATAGCTCAAACATCCAAACCACAAATTTCTTAAAAAACTTCTCGGGTGCACACATAAGAAAAGCTAGCTCTGAAACTTTGCACATTCCCTTACGGTGGTACATTTCCTTCCCTGGCACACAACTCATGTGACACCACAATAAGGCCATCTATCTATCTTTGAACATAAAGGCCATTTGACATCAACCTATCTAGCCATAGCTCATACTCATGTTTGCTGGGACGAGGCATGAATGTAACACCAAAGGTCTAAAAGAACCTGAGTAACATACTTTTGAAGGTAAATAATGATAAATGGGCATAGTACCCTTAAACAGGCTATGCCTGAAACACAAACATCAGAGCAAAACAGATTCAAAAACACTCTTCACAACTTAGGATGATACCGCAACCATGAACAAGAATGCCCATGGTCAGGGAACAAAAAAGAACAAACAGGGGGACAGGAGTGAGGCATAGTGAAGAACAGCAGATTTATACAAATGGTTTATGCAATCCTATGTAATCAAAGTAAGCATTGCAAGCATAAGTGGCCAGTTAAGGAGAAGCTACCAAATGTTTTGCAATAATACAGGGCCACGGCCCTTGTGCACCCCATCAACAGTGAGGACAAGACTTAAGAGGCTTTCCTGAGCAGGGTGCTCTGAAATTGGAGTGCAGTTAGTGTGAAGTTTTCAAATCATGGCATTATGAAATGCAAATTCCATACATAATAAATCCACCAAAGTCGGCTTGACTAGTGGACGAAGTTTAATGCAGACGATAAAACAATTTGCAACACCACTCTTTTGAAGGTGCCCATGGCCAGACATAGGTTTCAACAGGCTACTAGGCTGAAAAGAAATGAATGAGGCGTGTCATTGCAAATTGTGCTGTATTTGTGCAGATTTAAATTGGACTTTATGATGGTGTTCTAGCTAGCTCTGTCATCCTGCTGTATCATAAAGTTACCCATCATCCATGAATCCACGATTCATCGAGATTGCATTCACTTATGTGGGTGAGTAAGAGTGCGTGACCCACTCTTAGAGTGGAATAATATCTAGATATTATATACCTGTTTGACATAAGCTATGATATCACTCAGAGGAGCCTCTAAGGCTATAAAAGCATTGTACTTGGTGAAGCTTCCATCCATCACATCAATCAAGTAATCATTTGTGCCATGCAATCTCTCTCTCTCTCTCTCTCTCTCTCTCTCTCTCTCTCTCTCGTTTATCACTTCACTCCAACTCCATCAATCTCTCTCTCTCTCCCACACAACATGATGAGATATGCCATGGACATTATTGTATCACTTTGGTCTCATAGGCCCATTGGGTCTTGAGTAGACGTTTAATCCCTCTCTCTCTCGACCTCTCGACCTCTCGACCTCCGTACCATCAAATGATATTGGAGCTTGAGGGTTGCACCTGTCAAGTCCGCCGCCTCTCTCGGGTTCACCGCCATGTCATTTTTTGAGCCTCTACATGCACTATGGATCTACACACGAGCAATGTTGTTTTCGAGAAGTACTCTGGAGCTAACTTTCCCACATGGCAAACAAGGATCAGATTATCACTAATGCAAGATGGGCTCTGGAATGTCATTGAGGGAACAAAGCAGAAACCTAAATGTGCTCCTACATCACGAGCAGTGCAAGCCTAGAATTACAAGAACGAGCAAGCCTTGGCACATATAGATCTTAGGCTGGCAGACAATCTCATACATCACCTTGACTTCGCAGAACTTCAGAGCAGGTATGGGAAGTCTGAGAATCTATTTGGGAATAAAACTAACAATCTACAGAGGTCACTCCCTCACGCCCATTGAGGATGGAGTTTCATATGCCATGTGCCATGCCGATTGTGATTGGCCAAATACAGGTTTCATCCCACCGCCTCAAAGAAGTGGAGTCAGGAAGAACTGAGTGCACCTTCAGAGCCAGGGACCTCATACGGCATTTGGTCCATCTCCAGTTTTTGCGTCTCGTTCACTTGAGGCCAGGCCAGTGACATGGACGGGAGCCAGACTCGTGCCACCCGTGTGTTAGCAGGATGGTGTCGTATGGACGGGAGCCAGATCAGTGCCACCCGTGTATGACCTGGACTGTGTTCGATCCATGGGACTGTCACGCCATGGAAGAGCCAGTATTCGTGCCGTGTTTTGCCTATGGGACTGTCACACCATAGGGAGACTCGTGCCTGGAACTGTGTCTTACCTATGGGACTGTCACTCCATAGGAAGATCAGGTTTTTATGTTTTTACGTCGTGCCAGTTTTGTGCCGACAGATATTTTGTACTTGTTCCATGAACGGGAGATATGTCCATGTTACTATTTGCACATGCACACATGATTTGTATGCTTGAAACTGTTTTCGCATGACATGTATTTGTGTGTTTGCCTGCTTGACGTGTTACTTACTGAGCGGGGACGCCTGCCAGTGAGTCGTGAAGTCTGCTCTGTATTCTGACGAGTTTTAGTGCATGTGAACAGGTGGTAAGTATGTCGCACTTGTTGTTTTAATGTTTTAAATTCTAACCCTTTAATTTATAAGGTTAGGTGTTCACATTTATTTAAAAGTGGGCACCCACTTAGGGGCCAAGGTGGGGAGCCTCACTTTTAAGTGAGTGTGGGGGTGGGCATGGTCACCAACCCCCACTAGTCCCCCTTCATGCATGCGTGGGAAATCTCTAGTTGTATCTTCACTTTAATTTTATTAAAAAAAAGGGCTCTCTTCAAGCGTAGAATCCATCTCTTCCACCCTACGTGAGAACCGGCGGCTGTGTATTTTTCTTGGCTCCCAGGCGACTGAAGACTGCTGCGCATGCTCCTCTGGTGGACTGTGCGTTCCATCTGCAGGCGGCTGCCATCTCCCCCTTACTGCTGCGCATACCCTCATACAGGTGGCTGCATCATCACAGGCTGCAGGCGGAAGGCCATGTTTCTGCCCCAATCACACTGCAGCCAGGCGCTTCTACTTCAGGTGCTGGTGGCTGCGCTGGTCATTCAGTAGGGCTGCCCACTACCAAAGCAACAGGTTGGTGGCTGCGCTGGTCACTCAGCAGGGCTGCCCACCTCCAAAGTAACCGGCTGTGCGCTTGTTCTCCAGCCAGCAGCCCTCCACCCTCAGGCGACTGCATCCCCTTCCTTCTACGCAACCCACCAAAGCAACTGGCTGCGTGTGTCCAACACCTGCAGGCTGCGTGTGCATCACCAACAAGTGGCCTCTTGCTTCTAGGACATTGTCATCCACCAGTAAGTTGTGCTCCTTCTCTCACAGCAGGCGGTGGTGGTCTATTGCGGTGATTCTTGTCTTGGTGGTTCGCCACGAGGCAACTCTTTCTTCGACAAGGGTGGCTACATCTTCTACACGAACACCACAAGTATTGGTTTTTCTATCAACCATCTACAAGTAAGTGATTTTTCAGATTTGAGTAAAGTATTATATGTTTAAATCTGATAAAGGGTTCATCCCGCTCGGCCAACACCCGTTCGGTGCGGGTTGTCCAAGCTATATTGGCGAACCTCGGTCCAAAGGTGCTGAGATCGGGAGAGCCAGGCGTTAGTACGAGAGCGCCTGTTTGTGCGTGGTCTCGGAACACCAGTGAGGCGCTCTCCGCGGAGTCCAGTGAAAGCACAGGACCGTAGTGATTGGACCACACTAGTGGTCGTTCTACTTCGAGCTTCTACAATCGAAATTCGAGCCTACTTGTTTGGTACTGTTTTCATATGTACATGGACATTATCTGATTCTCAGAACCCATGGAGCATTGTATTTATTAAATACTCCCAATAAATATATCATATATTGAGGGGGGGGTCGGCCCGTTCCGGCCCCAGTGCTGGTGTCCATCTTTCCATTTCATTTCATTTAAATTTCAAGTTGTTTTAAGTTGTCCATTTCAAATTTGTGGTTTTAAAGTTGTGCTATTAAGAGTGTGGGTGTCCAACGGAGTCTTTCCCACTTGACGGGATCGGTTTCACCACCCCTCCGCCTGCCTCTTTCACGCTGAAGCTCGCCCCCTTCTTCTCGCCATCGCGCCCCCCTCCCCTCTTCAGCGCCCAGTCCCCCCCCCCTCCGCCAGCCCTCTCTTTCCCCCCTCCACTCCTTTCGCATTGCTTCCGCCCCCCCCCCCCCCCCCCCAAAGGTTTTTCCCCCCCTCCGCCAGCCCTCTTTTTCCCCCTTCCTCTCCTTTCTTCGCCGCCTTATCCCCTCCCCCCCTCCCCTTTTTTTTTTGGTTTTTTTCCGCCCCCAGGGGGGTCTTTCCTTTTTGTTTAACCTTCCGCCTTCCCCCTCCGCCTTTTGTGTGCAGCTAGCTTCTTGCAGGCCTCTCCGCATTCACTCCGCCTTCCCCCTCAGCCCTTTGTGTGCAGCTAGCTTCTTGCAGGCCTCTCCGCATTCACTCCGCCTTCGCCATAGCTTCAGACTCTAATGGAGGCTCCTCCCGCCCAGCCACAGAGGGACTCTTCCGCAGCCCCCTCGACCGCCCCTGAGGATACCCCCATCAGGCTTTCTCTTTCGCCGGAAGAGGAAGCGAGCCTCCCCGCAGAGGTGGAACGCCTCCACGCACATTCCACCATCTGCCGTATAGTCGGCACTCGCCCCAACAGAGGGGAGATCCGGGATCTTCTCCAGGCCCGCCTTCTTGCAGATGTGGGCAAGATCCTGGACGTTCAGCTACTGGGCCGTGGACACTACCAGATCGAGTTCGAGACTGCCCAGAGCGTGGCCCAGGTCCTAGCCATGAGTCCCCTTGACATCAAGGGCGCTCGGGCATTCTTCAGACCTTGGTAGCATGGCTTTTACCCAGCAGTGGCCGAGCAAGGAGAGCGCCTTTTCCATGTTACAGTTTGCTTCCCTGGACTCCGCCGCGAGTACCTTCCGCTCCTTTCGAGGCTAGGAGCACTGGTGGGCTCGGTGCTCGAGACTGGCCCCACTGCCGCTTCAGTGGTGGCTAGAGCAACTGGCATAGTTGTTTCTCGTACGCGTACGAACAGGTTCGTACGGTACAGTACAAGTGGTACGATACCGTACGATATCGTACGGGATTTTTTTTATTTTTTTTTCCCCCAAAAAACCATTTTTCCTTGAAAATTTTTTTTCCAAATGCTTAAAAAAAATATAGAAACCTTGCTTTACGAAGATCCCAAATGCTTGCAATACTTCGCAACTTTTGTGTCCACTCAGTATTCCATATGGGGTTGTTGAGAGACCTAAAAAATCTGGCGAGGTAGACTGGTAGTGTACACTTGATTGGTAGGATGAGAGAATCTTGCTACATCACTTGGGGATCCCTGGTATAGGTAGGCTAGACAATTAGATTCTCAAGTTATGTACGAGGGAGAAGATTTGGACATGGCCATTTTGATCTAGAGAGGAGTCCCTAACATTATCACCCTAGATGCACTCCTCGTATTTGTGCAAGGATGGTCCCTTAGTCATAAACACTACACTGGGAGACCTTTGGTATTGCATTACCCATCCACGTTCTTTTTTGGAGACAATCGGGAGATCCAACCGGGAGAGACACATATCCATGTTCTGGTTCCTCATGCACTGTAGACTCCTCCCCTCCCAACCTTCCCTCACATTCAAGCTTGAAGCTCCATAGGTTGTAAGTGTAAAAAATAAAAACCGTATTTTATCGTACGGTATCCGAAAATTTCATATCGTACCAAAAATTCCCGTACGGTATCGTATTTTCGTACCGTGACAACCATGGCAACTGGGCTACCTTCGGTCAGAGTGTTGGTGCCTGACATCTCTTCCCTTCCGAAGGTCATTCAGCTACCTCGGATAGGGGGGGGATGGATTGATCAGAGAGTGGAGTTCTCGGGGCTCCCGAACCAGTGCTTTATTTGCAGACAGGTCGGCCACCTGGCCAAGGCCTGCCCTCACAGGAGACCCCGACCTGTACCGCAGCAGCAGGCCCCTGATGGCCCACCCACAGATGCGGCTCGGTAGGCAGCCTTCCAGGACACTTGCTCAACCCACAGAGACCTCCGAGTGGCAGCCTGGTCAGGGACGCCGTCGAGGGAGACAGCCCCAGCAACACGCCCAGAGACCGATGCAGCAGCAGCCACAGTCTCAGCATCACTGGGTTCTCGTGAGGAACAGCTTTACTCCCCTCCATGAGGAGACACCAGCGCCGACTGAGGACCAGGAGATGCCAGCACCCCCTCCTTCGCCCCCACCCCCCCTCCCCCGTCCCCCCCTTCCGCCTCGCTTCCACCTTCGCCTCCACCCGTCCCCCGCTCTGGTTTCGGCAGCGTCTCTCTCTCTCTCTCTCTCTCTCTCTCTCTCTCTCTCTCTCTCTCTCTCTCTCTCTCTCTCTCTCTCTCTCTCTCTCTCTCTCTCTCTCTCTCTCTCTCTCTCTCTCTCTCTCTCCTCTATCCGCAGTCGGCTAAGTCGTCTCGACACTAGGCAACGCTCGGAGGCTTTTGATTACTCCTTCACACAGCTTTTTGGAGCAGAGGGCCCCCATGAGCCAGCACCCATCAGAGTGCATGTAGTGATACCTCCGGCCCGCGGGGAGGAGGCACTTGATTCAACGGTGGCCTTCTCATTCCCTCTTTGTGGCTCATGCGACCGAGAGTGGACTCTGGAGCTCGCTCTTAGCACTTTGAAGACTCAGGCAGTTGAGTTTTCTCATCATGTGAGCGATCTGGAGGTGACAGATGTGATAGGCCGACTATGGGAGTTGGGTCATTTTTTCATTGATCCCGGGAGTGTGGACGCCTCAGGGATTCGACATTTGGTCGTTCGCATAGTGGCAGACTTAGCACGGGACCCTGGATATGTATGCATACACGAGGGTGCTCTGTCTGAGCGGCGGGAGGCAGTCGCCATGGGACACAGCCACACTTGCGCCTGATCCGAGATTCTTGCAGCACATCGGGTGGGCAGATTCGTAGCCGCTCGAATGGGGACTATTCTCCATCCAAGCCGCTTGCGAAGGCCCGCCGTACGGCTGAGACAGCATCCACCTCAGCAGGTCATCCATGAGGATCATCTCATGGAATGTACAGGGCCTTGGCGGTGCACACTATATACGTTATCGTGGTTGCTTGAGGCAGGAGCTGCAGAGATGCCTGGTTGGGGGCAGTATTGATATTTTGATGATGCAGGAGCACCATTTGGGTGAGAGCAGGATCCGGAGATATGGTTCGGTGATGCCTGGTAGATGGGACACCTTTTGGTCTGCAGGATTTGGCCCCTTGGGTGGGCAGGGAGGAGTATGTATGGTCATTGCGGATGTATGGCGGCAGGCCATTGTGGATCGCGCGATCATTGTGCCTGGTAGAGCACAGTATGTCATTCTGAGGACGCATGATGAGCTCTTTGGCGTGCTCAATGTCTATGCGCCCAACCATGCTAGTGCCAGAGCAGAGTTCTGGACCCAGGTTACGAATGCATTGCCAGAGGCCGCACATTGGTGTGTCGGGGGGGGGGGGGGGGGGAGGGGACTTCAACATGCTTGAGGACCCAGCCGATAGGGTGGGAGGCAGTCATGTTACAGTGCACGGTACGGAGCTTGCAGCTTGGTGCTCGATGCTGAGTTTGCTGATGACACGGGTTTATTTTTGGATGGCCAGGAGGCCAATCTTCAGCGGCCGAGCAGTCGCTCCAAGTTTTTAGTGCAGCTTCGGGAGCATTGATCAATTGGCGCAAGACAGTGGCCTTTTGGATCAGTAGCGCTCCCACTCCGACATGGAGCCCAAACGCGGGTTTTAGATGGATTCCTCCTGGCACAGCAGTGCGATATTTGGGATGCCAGATTGGACTAGATTTGTCACCTGAGCAGCAGATTGCCCCGCTTCTTCTGAGCATTCGGAGGAAGCTTTTGTATTGGAGTACAGCTCGGCTATCCTTGGCTCGGAGGGTGGTAATGGCAAATCAGGTGCTTTTAGCGACCATGTGGTACATTATGTCTTGCTGGATCTTCTCGAGCTCTTGTATCAGCCGGGTACAGAGGCTGATCAGGAACTTTCTTTGGTCTGGGCGGGATGGTCAGCCAGCCCGAGCAAAGGTTGCTTGGGCAGTTATTACACTTCCATTGGCCTAGGGAGGCTTGGGCATTATAGATCCAGTTGATCAGAGTAGAGCCTTATTGGGGAAGCTTATTGTTCGGGGGCTGCTTCCAGGCGCTGAGCCTTGGAAAGAGCTTCTTTTGCAGCGGCTGCAGGCTCGGGCTCCCCCAACAGGGGGCACTTGGGCACCAGAGATACGATGGATCTTCATAGAGATGAGGAGGACAGGCCTCAGTAGAGGATGGGAGGACAGATTTGCCTTGAGCATCCTAAGAGCTTGGGAGTTGCTGAGACCGGGGCTCTCTCAGAGACCTCCCTCTTGTGATGAGGAGCGGGCCAGACAGCCGCTCATCTGGAGCCCATCGGTTCGCACAGAGCAGGGTCATATGCTGGGTTCTCGACCTCGTCTAGCCTGGGGACCATTGGCGGCAGGCCTAGCACGTAGTTTTGGAGACTGGCAGGCCTTCTGCAGTCTCCCAGAGGAGATCCAGGTGGAGAGGCTGAGTCACTTCAGGAGGCACTCACAGAGGAGTGGTTCACGCCTCTCGAGCCCGTGGCCCCACGGTGGATGGGAGCCTTTACTCAGTTGGAGATCCTAATTGCTGTCAGAGCTTGCACTGAGGATGGCAGATGCCTTTACTATGAGATCCAAGATGAGGGCAGGCTTCAAAGAGTGGAGGTGGAGTCACCTTTGGTTGCAGAGTGCATCTTTCAGAGGATACGGGTGGTGGCCGCCGCTTCTCGGAAGTGGCATATTGACCCAGACCTTGCAGATGTGGACTCTGATTGGCGCATATGGGCATATGCAGCACGCCCCTTGGCCCGGCTCCAGTGGGACCCAAGCGAGTACGAGTGGCATGATCCTTATGCATCCCTTGAGGCCACAGAGATCACCTTTTTCCAGTATACTGTTCGGTTGGGGTGACATATTTTGACGGTGAGGAGGATGGTCTCTCCAGCTGCATCGGGGCACTGGCGGCTACAAGGACTCTCTCAGGAGTTCCTGGAGTATTTTTGGACCAGGATCTGGGCTAGTCGACAGGCACGCAGGATCTCGACTTTCCAGTGGTTGGTCGCCCACAGGGGTTCTGCAGTTGGCACCTGGCTTGTCTACAGCGGTCTTCCGGCTGCATCGGGGCACTGGCGGCTACAGGGACTCTATCAGGAGTTCCTAGAGTATTTTTGACGGCGAGGAGGATGGTCTCTCGAGCTGCATCGGGGCACTGGCGGCTACAGGGACTCTCTCAGGAGTTCCTGGAGTATTTTTGGACCAGGATCTGGGCTAGTCGACAGGCACGCAGGATCTCGACTTTCCAGTGGCTGGTCGCCCACAGGGGCTCTGCAGTTGGCACCTGGCTTGTCTACAACAGTCTTCCGGCGGCCTGCGTCCGATGCGGCCACCCTAGGGAGACACAGAGACATTGCCTATGGGACTGCCCTCAGGCGCAGCAGATTTGGCTGCGGATGCTGCGCATTCTGGCCCCCCTTTCTCCAGAGGGTATGTATACGTGGGGTGCCGCTGCTTGGTCGACTTCGTCAGGGCCTGCTATGGGCTATGAGACGGAGCAGGACAGCCAGGCCATTAGATTCATTAGGGGCCAGCCTCGCCTTGTTCCTTCACCGGACTTCTCGTCCGCCGGCTGGACACAGGAGAGGGATCTACGATGGGAGCTCCTCAGCAGCCTCACCATATGGTTCACCTGGAGGGCCCGGTGCTTCAGGGCCTTTGAGGGGAGACTAAAGCCACCAACAGAGACTGTTCGAGGGATCTGGCAAGAGTTGATCCACACCCTGCGAGGACAGTATGACCGCATCTGGGGCGACTCGGATGAGGCGATCTTGCGGCGCCAGGCCTTTCACACCACTTGGCGCAGCGGCCCCTTCTATACCCTACACGCGGGGTCCCCCCGTTGGCACTACAGGCCACCTGTTTGGCTTTTCCCCCCTCCTATTGTATGATATAGCCTCCCAGTTCTCTGTACTGATACTTGTATTTTCCAACACCTAGCGAGAGTCTCCCTGGCTGCCTTGCTTTGTTCTCTGCTCTGTTTTCTTATGAGCAGAGAGGATCTTTTGTAGCCCTACGGGCGTTTTTATATAACTAATGAAAGGATCTTTTCTCGCGGGGGGGGGGGGGGGGGGGGGGAGAGAGAGAGAGAGAGAGAGAGAGAGAGAGAGAGAGAAAGGACACTTTCTTGAGAGAGCTTTGGCCCCAGTCAACTCCCTCAGCAGCTGAAACTATACTGGCTAGGTGTGAATGCCAGTATTTAAATCTGTACAAAGTTCCAAGGGCTTGCCAGCTAGATAATCCAATGCAATGCAAGTATGAAGACAAGTTACCCAAACAAAAGTATATCGGAGTAGTTTGTTGATGCCAGACTCATCAAATAAGTCTAAATAGCTTGACCACTGTCGTTCCGAGACCACGTACAAACAGGTGCTCTTGTTCTAGAGCCTAGCTCCACCCTCGCAGAGACTATAGTTCCAGCCTCCCTGGTACAAGTACACAAACAACTTAAACAGGAACACTTGGTGCCGGTTCACTTCACGTACATCTAGTATTGTAGATGTAGGATGGTATTCAGCATGTACTTGCAGGTACAATAGGGTTTTCAGCTTGTACTTGCAGGTACAGTTAGGGTTTCAGTTTTTACTTGCAGGTACAGTTAGGGTTTCAGAAAGTAAACAGCAGGTAGGTGCCCACAGCAAGCACACCACAGGTACAGAAGGTACAGTAGGTGCCCACAGCAAGTAAACCGCAGGTACAGAAGGTACAGAAAGTGCCCACAGCAGGTACAGAAGGCAGCTACAACAGGTACAGTAGTTACAGCGGGTACATAAGGAAGCTACACTGAAGAAACTAATGCATTCAGATAGAGAGCAAGGGAGATATGCGCCAGCCCCCAAAATGTGTGATAAAAATGAGAGAGAGTCATGGAGTAAAGTTGGTGTAGAGGAGGTGGAAGGGGTCCGATCCAGAGTCACATGGGGACGGGGGACGGGGACGGGGACGGGGAAGTGCCGTCCCGGGGACGGGGTCGGGAACGGCAAAAAAAAACTCTTTTTTAAAAGCAATTTAGGAGTTGTATGCATGACATACATATAGAGACACACTTTGAACAAAATTTTACACCGAATAGACAAAAAAACAAGAGTCATTTTGAGCAAAATGCGCTAATAAAACATCGATGGCACACTGATTATGTGATTGATAGTCTGATAGATACAAAGAGATAAGTACATGCCTCATGGGCAGTGAGGGTTACAAAAAAGAGTGGGTACAAAATAGGGATACTAGATAGATCACAATAGATCATGGCCATTGGCAGTGGGCACAAAAAAGGTGAGATGGCTCAAGGCTCAAGAGTCAAGCCTCAAGCTCCTGAAGTGCTAGCCTGACGGGAGGCTTGGAAGTCGAAGTCGTCGATGCCATTTGAAGCCGCCTCCTCCCCCTCAGGCTGTAGCTCCTCCTCTACCTCCTCAAGATGCTCCTGAGCTGCAGGATCCGCTGTGCCATCTCCCATTCGGTGAAGGGATCCGCCTTCCCTATTGCTGTCGCACATAGCATGCGCAAGTTAGCACTCACAAAAACCAAATCACTTGCCCTTTGCACTTCAAGGCGGTTCCTCTTCTTAGAGGCAATGTGACTGTAAACGCTCCAAAGTTGCTCCAAGCAACTAGAGCTCACAGCCTGGCTAAGGATGCGAATAGCCAAGCGCTGCAACTCCGGCCCATCTGATCCGTAATCCTCCCACCAAAGAGGAGACCCAATCTTGAGGCGGTCAAGCTGTGCATCTAAACATCCAAAAGATCCCTGCCGCGTCCTGTACTGAGATAGCTGGTCTCTGATCTTCCGCCTGATGGTAGGGTCGGGCTCTAAGCGCTCCAAAATGATCCGCCATCCCCTGCTTACTTCCTTGTCGGCCTCTTGCTTTCTGCCCTGGAACTCTGGATCAACCACAAAGGCAGCCGCATGAAGAGGGGAGCAGTAGGAGTTCCACTTGGACTCACATAATGAGTGGATCTCCTCAAACTCGGCCCTGTCTGGCACAAGCTGCTGGAGTGACTCGATCATGCGATCCATGGCCTCATAGACCTTGCCGATACATGGTTCACGGCCGTCAATGACTCGTAGAAGGTGAACAATAGGCTTGACCAAGGCATCGAGTGTCTTCACCTTCTCCCATCAAGCGGCATCATCGGCGCGATCTCGGCACGTTCTCCCTGTTGCCGATTTTGACTGCGGCATGGCAGAAAATTCATCACTAAGGAAAAGCCCTCTTAGGGCTCCGCCACATGTAGACAAGCGGCCTAGCATGAGGAAGTTGTATGCAAACCTTGTCTCAGAATACTTGAGGAGGGAAAGAGTGCTCCTTTTAGAGAACTCATGTCGCAGCCTTTGGTGGTTGAGGACAAAGGATACAAGCTGGTTAGCCTCCTCAATGGTGGGTGCAATCCATGGCAAGGCACCTATGTCTTTGAGGAGGTTGTTGAGACAATGGGCCATGCAAAAAGAAACTGTGATGGATGGATACATTGACTCAATAATGCTCCCGGCTGCCCTATTTGACACCTCTCCATCCGCCACCATGCCGACCACAAGCTCCGGCCCAATGACCTCGATCGTGGACGCCCATTCCGCGGCAAGCACATCCACGGCCTTCCCAGTGCCACTCGCATCATGTGACTCGATGAAGTACACTTTGCCCCTTGAGTAGGCCACCACTCCATGGATGGAGCGCTTGCGCGTGTCACTCCATCCGTCTACAATGAGAGAGACTCCGTTAGTCTCCCATGTTGCCTTTGTATCCGCCGCCGCCTGCTCAACGGCCAACTTCTCCCTATCAAGCAAAGTGGTGCGAATCTTTTCCGATGAAGGTGGCACATAAGAGGGGCCATATTCCCCAATCTTTGTGGCCATCTCACGGAAGTAAGGAGACCTATTTCAAGTAAGGAAAACCATGTAGCATGTTAGCTTTTTTTGGCAATATGACAAATGCTTTGAAGCATGAGACATTAAAAAAAAAAAGAGTGAAGAGAATTGAGTCTCGACTCTTACCGTGCCGCTTGAAACGCAATGTGGTCGTGGTAGAAGAACCTAGCCACCGACCTATCCACCTCATCCTTCAATTTTGGGTTCCAATTCTCGTTAAGAGTGGATTGACGGCGGATGGGAATGGAGGCACCCGATGTGGATGGAGTGGACTTGAATGGTTGAGAGCTTGAAGCAAGATTTGGGTTCCTCTCCACCTCCATTCGCGTCGGTTGCTCTCGTGCTCTCACCACATCATGAGGATCAACGGCAACATGTCGCCCTCTCTTTGCCGCCTCGGCCACCTCATAAACCTTGAGCTTCTCAAGAAGCTCCGCTCGCTTCTCAGGAGTAACGCGTGCGCAAAATTGCACTTGATGACCGGCCTCGTGCAAAAAGTGAGCTCGCACTTTGTTGGCGCCACCACTTCTCTTAGGAACAAAGCTTGCAATTCCATGCCCTTGAACCACCGCCCACTCCACGACTAGCGTAGTGGACCTCATCCCACCATGACCATGTGTGCACCGCCGGCCTCCTTCGTGAAGAGCCCGCAACGGAAGATGTGGCGGCGGCGCCTTCACCTTGAGATGCCATGAATGATGAATAGTGTGAGAGAGAGGGAAGAAGGGTGCGAGAGAGAGAGAGAGAGAGAGAGAGAGAGAGAGAGATGGCTTGGAAGTTGGAGAGAGAGAGAGAGAGAGAGAGAGATGGCTTGGAGAGAGAGAGAGAGAGAGAGAGAGAGAGATGGCTTGGAAGTTGGAACTTGTCACAACTTGGAACTTTGAAGTTTGGATTTGGAAGCTTGAGCAATGAGGCTTGAGAAACGAGTGTGGGTGCAATAGAGAGTGTGCCTTTTTTTATAGCTGGAATTCTGCCCGTTTCTGCCCGTTTCTGGCCGTTGGAGACGTCCCCTCACCGCGTCCCCTGCCCGTCCCGCGTTTCGGGAACGCGTCCCCGGGACGCCCTCATGCGTCCCCGTGTTGCACGGCGTCCCCTGCGCGTCCCACCCGTCCCCGGCCGTCCCCGTCTCCGCGTCCCTACGGCCCGTCCCCGCGTCCCCGTGTGACTCTGGTCCCATCCCCTCCTGCCACGTGGCAATGCCCTTAAGTATAGGGTGGGCACTACCCAAGCCATTAAATAGCCTAACATGGATGAGAAAGGAGGTGAGGGTGCCCACCAGGCTGGCTGGACAATAGTTATGGAACCGGCCCCGAGCACTGCGGGCGGCCCGGTACTTAAAGCGCGTGTGTACTCCTAAGGTTATAAAACCTTTGCAAATATAAATAAGGTTAGAAATGATACTTACCACCTATTCTAATGCCACAAACTCAGTCAGAAGATAGGGCATTCGCACGGTTTACAGGTGGGCGTCCCCTGCCCATGAACTAGACACGTCATAGCAGGCCGTCACACATTCTTGGAACCTCTAAATAGCAGGTCTTCCCAAGCACAGAACTGGCTTAGTGAAAGTCTAAACTGGGACCCCTAATAGTGCGTTCCATGCATAGTTGCCAGGCGTTTCATGAAACACGTTTTATAAACGTTTCTTTCAAATCCCACACGTTTCAAAAACGTTTCATACAAAGGGGGGGGGGGTACAGGCCCCAAAATTTATATATAAGTTTATAATATGTAAAAAATATGTTGCCTTCCCTGCAAAACAATATTAAACATGCATCATTTACACATTAAAACATGTTTACGAGTTATAACTAAAGAATCTGGGTGCCCCAGTTACAATGGCCACCCAACTGACCAATTGGCATAAATAAACTGGCAACATCAAGAACCAAGATCGGGATTCCATCATCAATGATGGCAACTACTCAAAACTCAAGGAATAATCTATAAAGCAGCCTGCAGGCAAGAGTGACATATTTCACTAAGCACTCAAAGTGATAAAAAAACGAGCTCTTTGGATTAAAAAACACTTAAATCGTACAATTCCCAGCGAGTTGAGAGGCCCCAGGTCATGATGTTCTCCCGTATGATCGGCAACAAACCATCAATCCCACACCAAATTATTCAGGCAGAGTTTGCTACAGCCCCGATGGTAGTGGATGCACTCTTCCAGACAGTCACATACCTCCATCGCATCAGTCACATGCTAGAGTCCTCAAGACAGCTAGCAGTTGAGGACCACTCTGGAGTATGGTATGCACTAGTTTCTACTTGGTTCTCAGTATATGGGCTCTGCATGGACCACCTACCCCCCCTTCAGTACAGTTTGGACTCCCCTTTTCTCTGGCTCTCTCAAGAGGATACCAACCGGGTTATCTGGTTAGATCTTCTCAGCCTCTACACCCATTGCACATGGATCACACCTCCGGAGCTCCCCATGAAGAAGCACTTCTACAGAGATCACTTCCTCACACTCACTACTGAGGATGGATTCATCCAGGAGCGGGGCTACTTGAGTCTTCACATGTCCCATGCCATGCGGATTGCGATTGGCCATATACGTTTTCATCCCACCACCTCAAAGTGGAAACAGGTAGAGCTGAGCCCATCGTCAGAGCCGGGAAGCTCATACGGAGATCAGGAGAGGAGAGGATCTCCCGAATATGCAACACAGAGGTTGAGACGGAGGAGCATTACATATGCTGCTGCCAGTATACTATGAGATCTGCGGGAGGTTTCACTGTCTATTTCGTGAGGGATTTGGTCCACTCTCTAGGATCATTGACTTCCAGGACCAGCGTTGCCTAGGCCTCTTCCAGCTTGAGCTCCGCAAACACAGGGACACCTTGAGAGAGCTTCAGCCCCAGCCACCCCGCCCCCTCCCTCACCAGCCAACCATCACCAGTTTCTTCTGGACCCAAGAAGTGGAGGACACTGATATAGTGGATCTTGTGGACCCTCCACGAGCTGCTCCGGACCTATCTCACCCGAGAGGAGTTACCTCGGACCGAGCCTCTGCACTCCAACGTGCTCAAAACCCCTGGCCCCCGCCGTCGGCCACGATCACCTCATCAGCTCCAGATCCAGGACATGCTCCACCGCCATCGAGCTACCTTTCCACGTGACATAGCTGAGGGAGACCTCCCGGCCATACTCATTAGCCATATTTTGGAGAGTGGTATACCATCTACTCGAAGCCGATGCTGCTCTCATGTTTCTATGTTCTTAGTATTCCATGATGAGTTCCATGGACAGTTTTGTCTCACCCCAGTGAGATAGCTATGTTTATGTTTTCTTTCTGTTTTATTTTCCATTCCATGATGAGATATGCCATGGACATTATTGTATCACTTTGGTCTCATAGCCCATTGGGTCTTTAGTAGACGCTTAATCTCTCTCTCTCTCTCTCTCTCTCTCTCTCTCTCTCTCTCTCTCTCTCTCTCTCTCTCTCTCTAGACCTCTGTACCATAATCTTACGTCGTTCATGTCGTACATGCCTACTCCATGGAAAATGTGAATTTGTGCACGTGATCCATTTTTGGACATGGACATTGCGTGTGTCATGACCCTGTGAAAATGGAACAGCACAAGTGTGGGCATGGTGGTTGCTGAGCAAAAATATTAAAAGATTCACATTTGGGGTGCCCGGACAAATGAGAATGATGTGTGGACACTTCAGATGTGAAGGGGGACAAAAACATTAATGTTTTTAATGCTTTATTGATGGTTGCCCCTAGGCCTTAGTGGCCCCTAGGGAACTTTAATATTTATTAAAGTTGGGGCCCTAGGATAAGTTTGGAGACGGGGCAACTCCACTTTTGGAGTTGCATGCCTCTCTCACCTCTCTCTCTCTCTAGCTTTTGGGAGTCGTGTAAGCTCAAGCGTGGAGAAGGAGGAAAGAAGCTGGTCGACTGCTGTTTGCTGGTTTTTGCTGCTGTTTTCTGTGCTAACCTGCCCGTACAGCCCACGTGTGCATGCCGTACAGAGTTGTACGACAGCAAGTACAGTGCGGCTGCTGCAGATTTCTCTGCTGGTGCAGGCGGCGCTGACAGGCTGAGTAGGTATAGGTGCTGTGGGTTCTGATAGAAACTGTGCTGCAGGTACAGTCGTACGGACAGCAGGTACAGAAAGCTGTACGACTGCTGACAGGCGATTGGCTGCAGGTACAGAACTGTACCAGCTGGTACAATCGGGTACAGAGGCTGGTTTCCGACAACGCAAGCAGGTACAGTGCCACATGGACTGCTGGTACAAGCTGTACGGACAGGTACAGTGCTGATTTTCTGGTCTGTACACACAGGTACAGCACTTCCAGTTGCAGGCAGAGCTTTTCCAGAGCTTGGGTGGTGCGATAGTCAAGTGGTTGCAGGGGAAACAGTACAGACAGTCGTTGTCAAGTGCAGACTGGTACGAACTGTTCCACGGGTGTAGAACCACGTGCTGACTTGGTAAGCTCTGAATTTGTTCATCTATCTTTCTTTCCATTGGCTTATGTCTGCTGCTGCAGATTTGTGCTATCTGGCCCCTTGTGAGAGGAGGGGTATGGCAGATTGAAAAGGGTGGAAACAGAGATTGGACAGTGAATGTATGTTTGTGCTGAGTTGTGGAATCATGTGCATGAGATATGTCAGATGTATGCTCAAGGCTGTGCTGCTGAATGGTCTTGGCTGATCAGAGGGAAGCACAGAGTGTTGCTTTGAGACACAGATCTGTGTGTGTGAATCCTCTGTGCTAAGAGGTATTGTGGGCTACCAGATTGGACATACAGGTGTATTCTCTTGGCTGGTTTTGTTGTACTCAGCCTTACATATTTTTGAAATTGAATAAAGAAATACCGCAAGGGGCGCCAAGCTTTGGGGCCAAAAGGTGTCGTTCTCTTTTCAGATTTGGGGCACTCTAGCTCCATTCACATTTGTTTTATATCTGGACTACAAGTGGAAGGGTGACTGCTAGTCTACCGCACTTTGGTTTCTACCAGAGGCCGGTTTCAAGGTTCCGTTGCCGGGACCAATCATCAACTTTCTTAAGGGGGTGAGCTCGTGGTTGCCTCGAGGAAAGTCATCGCTGAAAAATTCAGCAAACATGTCTGATACAGAAGATGAGTACTTTTATCATGAAGAGGAAGAGCAAGAGACCTCTCCTGAGAGAAATGTATCTGAGGATATTTTTGCAGGAGAACAGGCCGCAGATGTTGGGCAGTATGAGGATGTAACACAGCCAGAAGATGTACTTGGTAAAGAGGATGATGATGCTCGGTTTAAAGATCGTTTGTCTAGTGTTATGGATGTGTTTATGCAGCTCACACAAAGTGAGAAGTTTGCTGAATTTATGAGATCCCGTACAGAGCCCGAAAAGAAGAAGAAGAAGGTGTGTTCTAAGAACCTTCCTCAGGGTCATAGTGGTGCCATCCCACAGGATCCATCTTTTGGACAGTTTCCGAACATGCAGCATGCTTATGGTGCTAACTCTCAGAGTTCCTTCTTTGGACAGCCATCTATTTTTTTTTTATTTTTATTTTCCGGAAAAACGATCCTTCTATTAGTTAATGAGAAAACGGCATAAGGCTACAAAGCTCACCTCGCAAGGAGGGATAAAAAACACAGTGAACACCTGAGCTCCACCCCCGTGGCTGGCCGCTCTCTGGGGGGGGGGCTACCTAGTAGTACATGTGGGAGGTGAGAAAAGCCAAACTGGAGGCCTGTAGTGCCAAGTGACATCCTCGCCCCTCGCGGTGAAGAAAGGGCCAGGCTGCCAAGTGCGGAGGAAAGCCTTGCGGCGCCCTCTCATGCGATCCGAGTCGCCCTGGAGTTTCCCCCCAGTGTCCTCTCAAGGTGTGAATGATATCCACCCAGAGGGCCTGTATGACCTCCGCCGGTGGAGTCGCCTGGCGGTCAATGGCCTCCCTGCATCGGGCTCTCCATATGTGCCAAGCCGTCATGCTGTTGATCATCTCCCATCTGTGCCCGACCCCCTCCTGAGGGGCTGCAGAAGAGAAGTCTGGCGTCGGAACCACCGCCATCGCCCTGTCAGAGACCTGGATGGTCGCACTGCCAGGGACGTCCTCATATCCAAGGGCCGGGCCGCTCTCCGTGGCCCAAGCCACCGCACCCCACGTCACCAGCATCTCACCTGGTGAGCCTGCAAAAACCATCCTGAGAGCGCGCTGCCAGACCTGCTGTGCCTGTGGGCAATCCCATAAGCAATGCCGCTGCGACTCCTGTGCGTGGCCGCACCGAGGGCAGGACGCTGGGTGACTGCCAAAAGCTAGCCAAGCCCCCACAGCCAGTCCTCTATGCGCTGTGAGCCAGAGAAACAGCGTCACCTTCCGGGGCCGGAAGCTGGCCCAAAGGCGCTGCCAGAAGTCCCTAAGAAAGGCAGGGGAGAGCCCCTGTCGCCGCCAATGCTCGGCCGCCGCCGGGGTGCTCGCTATCCTGTGTCTCTGAATCCGCCGCCCCAGCCTCGCTGTGTACTGAAAAAAGGGGATGCCTGGGCTGGTAGGGGCCAAGTAGGGATCTCGCCAAAACCACTCACCTGGATCCCACTGAAGGCGAATAAGAGGCCTGCTGTCCCAAGCCCATAATCTCCAAGAACAGTCCTCCCCTATCGAGGCCGGTGAGGGGTCTACATGCCACTGTCTCTGATGAAAGCCGACCACCCGCACCCTCTGAAGAATACATCCCTGGAGCCCATCCAAATCTAGTCGTGTTCTCTGAAGCTGGCCACCCTCTCCCACCTCGAAAGTGAGTGGGGCGACTCTTTCCGCTGTGCCGCAGACCGCTAGAAGGATCTCATGCCGAGTAAAGACACCCATCCACTGTGGAGGTGGAGGGTCCTGTACTGGGGTCCGCCACTCCCGGGGGATGGCCGCCTCAATGTCCTGTCTCATCAACTCTGCCCCTCATCCCACTGAGTCTCCTCTCTTGAGCCTCTAGAGGCAGCTGCTGAAAACCTATCCAGTCGTCTAGGGACTGGGCTGGGCCAGAGCTCAGCGGGCCCCACGACACGTGAGACCGCGATCCAACCATATGGCCACTGGGGAGTCGAATCAAGGGGTTCCAGATCAAAGACTGCCTCAGGCGCTCCTCATCGGTGCCCGGGGGAGTCTGGAAGAGTGACGGCCTCAGATGCGCCCAGGCCCTCAGAAGGCTAGCTGCAAAACGCTCCTCGAAGCCAAGGCCCACTCCTCTGGATCGCTGCTCTGTAAAGATCCACCTGATGCTGGGGGTCAAGGGGCCGCTAAGAGAAGGGGTGCGGCTGAGCATCCTGGAGACAAGAAACTCCTTCCACGGCTCAGCGCCTGGCAGGAGGCCACGAACTACCAACTTGCCAAGCAATGCTCGGCTTTGGCAAATAGGATCAACAATGCCCAGGCCGCCTCTCTCCCTCGGCTGAGTGATCACCGCCCATGCCACCTTGGCCCTAGCGGGCCGCCCGTCGCCACCGGACCAAAGAAAGTTCCTGATGAGCCTCTGCACCTGGCCAAAGCACGCCCGAGAGAAGGCCCAGCAAGAAGTGATGTACCACATAGTAGCAAGCAGAACCTGGTTGGCCACAACTACTCGGCCAGCCAGAGATAAACGAGCGATACTCCAATACAGAAGCTTCTTCTGAATGCTCAGAAGAAGGGGGGCTATCTGCTGCTCCGGAGATATGTCAATGCCCACATAGCATCCCAAATAACGCACTGTAGTGCCGGGGGGCAGCCACTGAAAACCATCAACTGGCCTCCAAGTCGGGGGGGGGCATAGAGCTGACCCACAACCCACACGACTTGTGCCAGTTGATCAAAGCGCCCGAAGCTCTGCAAAACCTGTCCATGGCTAAGGCGAAGCGACGGAGGTTCTCCCTCACCTCCCTGAAGATAGACAGCAGTGTCATCCGCAAACTCCGAGTCTAGGAGCTCCTCCGAGGTGCGGATGGGAAGCTGGAGGCCCCGCAAACCTGTATCCTGTGCCGTCAAAAAAGTGCTCATGGCTTCCGCCACAAAAAGAAAAAGAAAGGGCGCCAAGGGGCACCCCTGCCTCGCCGAGCGCGAGAGCTGGAACCTCTCTCCGCGCACGCCCTATATCAGCACCTGGCTGTGAGCCGATGTGTAGAGTGCAAAGACCCCACGGATCCACTGAGGGGGGAAGCCCATCCTCTCCATAGTGCCTTCCAAGAAGGCCCAGTCCACCCGATCATATGCCTTCTCGAAGTCGAGAAGGAGCACTGCCAGATCCTCCTGTCGAAATCTAGCCAGAGCCGTAGCCTCCCAGAAAGAGAAAATGTTATCCAGAATGCTCTTATCCTGGATGAAGCCTGTCTGCGTGGAGTGGATGATGTCCGGAAGGTGAGGCTGAAGCCGCCTGCTCTGATCGCCTTAGCTAGGACCTTGTAGGCCGTGCCTAGCAAGGTGATCGGTCTCCACTGTCTAATCTCCAGTCTGTCTGCTCCCTCTTTGGGGATCAAGTGGATCAATCCCTCTGCCATGCTGTCCGGCATGACTCCTGACTCCATAATCTCCTAGAATGCCAATTTGAAGCCCCTATGTAAGAGGCCCTAGTACCTCTGGAAGAAAGCCACCGAAAGACCGTCCTCTCCTGGGCATTTGCCCCGAGGTAATGCCTGAAGAGCCTCCTCCAGTTCCGTATCCGAGAAGGGGGAGAGAAGGGAGTGCTGCAAATGGGCCGGCACAACCGGTCTCGTGAAGCTCCAGACTGCCTCCTGAGCCTCTCTCACCCTGTCATCAGCTAGCTCAGCAGAGAGAAGATCCCTGTAAAAATCTGTGGCTATAGCCCGAACCCTGGGGGGATCCACCACAACCTGGCCATCAGCCTGCCGAAGACGCCTGAGACCCTCTCGTCTGAAGCGAGGCCCTGTCGCATCAATCTCGAGTCACTCTGTCTCCAGCCTGTGTCCAAAAAGAAGCCCGAGCATGGAATCAGAACTCCACCCTCCTCTCCTCGATGGATCTGATCTCAGTGCGAGCTGACTCCATCTGCTCTGAGATCCAAGGGCTCGTAGGATCCCTCTCCTGGAGTCTCTGGAGGGACGCTAGACTCCTCCGTAGGCTCCTCTCCTACTCTCTGAAGGCCTCCAGCCGGTCCAAGGCAGCCTGTCTGAGCATCTGGCTGATCTCCTGCAAGCCACTGGCAAGATCGCTGGCTGCTGATCCTCTCCTGAACTGCAGCTCCTGCCAGACCTACTCAACTCTGATCGCAATCTCGGGCTCCTCTATGAGACAATCTGGAATCCGGACGCTCTGGCCCTGCTCTCCTCTCGTGGGGTCCTCGATCTAGAGAAGCACTGGAAAGTGGTCTGAAAACGAGGAGCCTGCAAGTATGCCCACAGTGCCACCTCTATCACAGGCCCACTCATCAATGTAAAACCTGTCGATGCGGGAAAGGTTAACTCCTGTGGCCCGTCTATCCGAGCGCGAGAAAGATAGACTCCCCTGCAACCTGCCAAACTCCGAGAGAGTCCACGGATCCTGGCCTCTCACCTGTAGCACTAGTTCCTCCCAGGCAGCGAGCTCCGGCTCATGAATGGTCTCCTGGCTGCCCCCCATCCTGTCCTCTGCATCCTCCAGCATGTTGCAATCCCCTCCGAGGCACCAGTGGTCTGCCAAGGGGAGGGACTGCCTAATGGTGCTCCAGAACTCGGCTCTCCCGGTCGCCCCATTAGGGGCGTAGAAGTTGAGGAAGCCAATGCGGTCTTCCCCAACCCGAAGGATGATCCACTGCGCACGACCCTGGACCAGAATGCCAAAGTCCACAACCTCGGATAGAAACTGCTCGCTGACTGAGATGCATACTCCACCCTGGTTCCCCTGGGAGCCATATGCCGGTGACCAAAAAGTGTGACTCCTGCCTGGCAAGATCTTCCCGCAGGTGCGGGTACGCCCGGCAGAAAGGTGGTGCTCCTGGATGAAAAGGATATCTATGGGTCCTCCAACGAGAGCCCTCTGGATCTCCTGGCGAAGTCTGCCCCGACCAATGTAGCAGCGATGTCCACCGAGACCCTGGATGTTCCATGAGAGGATCCTCATGGATGAGCTATGGCAAGTGAAGCAGCCTCCACTGGCTCACCCCTCTCAGCCGGCCCGGATGATCTGCCCTCCACTCTGTGAGTCTTGGGCGCCGGCTTGGAGGGAGAATAATCACTCTCTGTCCAGGTGCGGAGTCTCTCCAAAAAGAGGGTGACCTGTCTCTGTGTCCAGCCCCACTCCGCCTTCGCCCTGTCCAGGGCATAGGCGTGAGACCAATCCTCTGCATATATGTATCTAAAGGTAGGCTGCACCCTCAGGGCGGCATGGAGGAGAATCAGAAGCACCGCCTCAACTGAGGTGTGGACCGGATCCGCCCGCCAGTCTCCTATACCAAACAAGCTCATGCGGGCTGAGTGTAATCAGGTCTGCAATAGGTCCGTGAGCCCCAAGTCACTGAAGTGGTGAGAAAACTCCAGTATATATCTGATCACGCAAAACTTCCTCTACAGAGTTGCAATCCCATGCTGTGTCTGGGGCAACACTGAGAGGAAAGGAGAAAGCCACCATGCTGCTCACCACTGAGGGAGAACGAGAGGGATGGCACACCACGCAAACTCGCAAGGGCGCAACCAGTGTCTCGAATGGGTCAGCATCCAGCTGGAGGCACCTGAACAAACCGTAATCCACTGGTAGCCCCATCACTCGCGGGGGCCCCCCAGGGGAGGCTGGAGAGAACTCTGTGGCGGGCGAAGCAAGGATCGCCATCTCCACCGGCCCGGAGTGGCGGTGGAACAGCCGCTGGACTGAGCTCTGGCCTACCCAGCTGCGCTGCCTCGGGGCAGTGGGTGGTCTGGCGAAGTATCCTGGAGAGGCCGAGGGAGGGATGGGGGCTCGCGGCGAGGAGGGGGGAGAGCGAGGAGAGGATGGAGAGGCATCTGCCAGAGGATAGGTGTTAGGGGGGGCCGCCGGGGGAGGCGGGAGGGGGGGGCTGGGGGGGGGGGGAGAGGGGGGGGTGGAAGGAGTGCTCTCCGGGTGAGGGGAAGGGGAGCCGGGGGTCGAAGAGTGCGGCCCGGGATCCTCAGGAATCTGCTCCAAGGAGGGGGCGGGGCCCCCCGCGGGGGGAGGCGGGAGCGGGGTCTCCACGTGGGAGGCTCCACCAGCAGCGGCCTCAGCGGGCACTGAGTCTGAATCCTCGTCCATCGGGGTGGGACCTGCTGGCCGCCTATCCCTGACTGGAGCATAAGTGCGGGTAGGTCGCCTGTCCGCCAACCGGAGTCGCCTGTCCGCCAACCTGTCCGCCAGCCTATGCTGCCTGCTGGCGTCTGCGACGGTCCCTGCGGGCCGGGCGTTTCCGCCGGCGAACCTCCTGCCATCCGCCAGCCTCCTGGGTCTGCGCGGCATCCTCCGCCGGGGCCTACTCGTCAGATGATGGCGCCTGCTGTGGCGAGCCAGGGATGTCCGGTCTCTGAGGTGGATGGCCACCCCTCGGGTCTCCTGCAGGGGGTCCAGAGGCGGCATAGCGTGAAGGATGAACCCCGGCGCGTGCGAGATGGCCCATCTCCCGACATGTGTAACACTGGCCGGGGAGGCCCGAATACTCCACGCGCTGTATCAGATGTCCTCCAGAAAGACAAGGGAGAAGGATCGTCTTCGGGAGGGACTCCGGTGACGGAACCACAACTCGAATGGCCGGGAGTCCTGCTGCCCGAGCAATCACTGAAGCCGCTGTCTGAGGCGTCTCCACCACCTGCCCGAACGCCTTGCCAATGGATGACAAGAGGGGCAAGTACTCCCTACGGAGTCCAGGAAAGCAGATAGTGACGGGGAAACCTGTCGCGCCTGCTAGTGGGTCAGAGGCGGGGTCGAAACCATAAGTCCATCGCGCCAAGAACGCCCGGGATGAGCGGAGGGCAATGGGGCTCCGAGCCAGCACCATCTGAGCTGCCTGTGGGGACTCGAAATCCACCTGGTAGTAGCCACGTCCCAAAAAATCTACGCTGATGATCTTGGTGGGCACGCCAACAAGGCTGCCTTGCAGAAGGTCGCGAAGCTCTCTCCGCATCGGACGGCTACCCACTATCTTGCAGACCAAGGAGGAGGCCTCAAGAGCGGAAACTGTGGAAACAAACAACTGAAGATCTTCAGCTGTGAACTCCAGACGGAGACCGGAATCGGCAGGGTTAGTCGGAGCGGCTTCCATGGAGTCATCCAGAGGGAAAAGGCCAGAAACCGGGGTCACCAACGGGAGGGACACAGCCCTGCGAGGAAAAAGAGAGGCGGAGGGCTACAGGATAGTGGGGGCGGGGCGGGGGGGGAGGGGGGGGGGGAGCTGAGGCGGGGAGGAGCTAGCGGTGGGCGGAGGGGCGAGACGGAAGGGAGGAGAGGGAGAAGGCGGAGGGGAAGAGATGCGCAGCGGAGGAGAAGGCGGAGGGGGGAGAGGTGGCGGGGGAGAGAAGAGAGGCGGGGGAGAAGGAGGCGAAGGGGTTAGAGAGGCGGGGGAAGAGATGACGGGGGAAGGAAGCAGGCGGAGGGGGGAATGGCGGGGAAGGCAGCGTGGAAGGTGGCGAAGGAAGAGAAGGCGGGGGGAAAGAAGGCGGGAGAGGAAACAAGGAGGGAGGCGGGGGAGCGAAGGCGGGGGAGGAAGCGAGGCAGAAGGCGGGAGGGAGATGGCGAGGAGGGGCGCAATGAAGGAGGCGGGGGAGAGGACGGAGGAGAAAGCGGTGGACTGGCGGGGGGGAGAGGGGGGCGCGACGGCGAGAAGCAGCGGGGGGGGGGGGGAGGCGGAGCTCGCAGGCGAGGTCGTCAGTCGTTGTCTACGTCGGACAGCCATCTATTACTCAGCAGACTATGCATCCAGGTTATTTTGGTGGTGGCTCTGTGTTTCAATTTATGACTGGGGGTTATCCTCAGGGAGGCATGGGTATGCCAGGGCCTTTTGGAGCTAATTTTCAGCCTGGTATGCAGGGGAATATATATGGTGGTATGCAGTCCGGTATGCAAGGAAATATGTTTGGGGGCATGCAACCTGGAATGCAAGCAAATATGTATGGTGGTATGCAGCCAGGTATGCATAGTGGTATGTTTGGAAACATGGCTGGAATGTATGGCATGCCAGGTGTGGGAATGGGTAATGTTGACCCTATGATGGGCATGAATGTTGGGGGCAGCAATCTTGCAAAGCCACTTTCATATGATAATCTAACGCCTATGGGAAAGGCTAAGGATTATAAGGAAGGGGGAGCTGCTGTGAAGTTTGATACATTCAGTGGAGCCAAAGATAAATTAAAAGCACTTACCTTTTTACAGCAGTTTGATGCTGCTTTTTCTGGTGGTAATTACACGGAGTCCTCTAAGGTGAGGAAAGCTGCCACTTTTCTCAAAGGCAATGCATTGGAGTGGTGGTCTACTCTTCTTCTGCAGGGCATAGCACCCACCACTTGGGTACAATTTAAACAAGTTTTCTCTTCTGTATGGCTCACATCTACATTTGAGGTGGATGTTATGACTGCATGGTACAAGTTGGATGCTTCAAAGTGTGAAAATTTGGAAGATTATAACAAGAAGTTTTGGGAAGCTTTACTCCCAGTGTGCAGTGCCTTTGTCTGAGCAGGTAGAGAAGTATTGTTGTGGGCTGTCCAAAGAGGTGCGTGATTATTGTATCAAGACTCAAGTAACGAACATGTCACAGATGATAGAGAATGCTATGACAGCTAATGCGTTACTCACTGGAGGATCATCTGGGTTTAAAGGAAGTAAGAACTCGAGCAAGAAAGCTGAAAAATCTGGGCATGTTTCACGTGATGCTAAAGGGTCTTCAGAGACACGGTATAAGAAGTTGCCAATGCCCAAGAGAACTTCTAAGGAAAGACGGGCTTTGAGAGATGCTCGGAAATGTTTTTACTGAACTGAAGAGGGACATATGTCATTTAATTGTCCTAAGAGAAAGTCCCAAAAGGACACTGACAATAAAGGAGAACCCAAGTCAAAGAAACCAAAACCTTCTGCAGGGTTGGTTCCTGATCTTGTGGGGGAACAGCCAGGTGGTGAAGAGAGAGTTGTGCAGGGCATGGGGCAAAGTGAGAGATCAGAATGCCTTGATATTCTTTGACATAGGTGCTAGAGCCAACTTTATTTCACCGGATTTGGCTGGCCGATTGGGGATTCGTGCAGAGGAGATGGGGCCGTTATATGAGGCTAACATGGCTTGTCCAGGGTATGCAAAACCCGTCACTCCTATCATTGGGAAGCTCAAGCTTCATTTGCAGGGTTATGTGGACAGCGAAGAGTTTTTCATCATGCCTCTGGATGGCTGTGATGTTTTGTTGGGTATGCCATGGTGCCTGTCTTTTGACGGTCAAACTTTATCTTCTGACATACGATGCATTGCCTGACAAAGGCATCAACATCTCTTCTCAAGGTTGGCCAATAAAAGAAAGTCTCCATTGCTTTTACCGTGGCGTCAATACCTCTATGACCTGCATACGGTGGAGTATGACTTTCAATCATAACCTTGAGGCGCAATGGCCTGGTAACACACAGTCTGCCATGCATCAACAAAAACCCATCTCTAAGAGTATAGTGCTCATGCCGCTGACCCTTAGACATCTGATCATATAACTTTTCAAAGTCCTCATCATGGGCATACTGCTCTTTCATTTCATCAAGCTCATGATGATAAGCAAGTGAAACTGCTGAGACCTGTGGCTTGCGTGACAAAGCATCTGCCACTACATTCTTTTTGCCTTCCACATGCACAATCTGGAAGTGAAACATAGACAAAAAGTTTGCCCAACGCATATGCTTCTCTGAAAGCTTAGTTTGCGTGAGGAAATAACGCAAAGTCTGATGATCTGTCTGCACAATGAAATCAGCCCCAAGCAAGTAGTGTTTCCATGTAGAAAGAGCGTGAATTACAGCCAACATCTCTTTCTCATAAACCTGTAAATGCTTCTCGGCATCTTGCAATATTCTACTCTCATAGGCGATCACATGTCCCTTCTGCATGAGAACTGCCCCAATGCTACTTCCACATGCATCACATTGGACAACAAAAGCCTTTCGGAGGTCCGGTAACACCAATACTGGATCCGAAGTAAGCTTTTCTTTGAGCTTTTTGAATGCTGTAATTTCCCGATCAGCCCATCTAAACAGAGTTGCCTTCTTTGTTAAGGCATGAAGGGGCGAAGTAATTTCAGCAAAATATCGTATGTACCGCCTGTAATAGGAACACAATCCTAGAAAGCTGCGTACATCATGCACGGTCCTCAAATCTGGCCAATTAAGAATTGCTTCCACCTTCGCTGGATCCATACGGACTCCATGCTTAGATACAATATGCCCCAAGAAATGTATCTCTTGCAAGAAAAACTCACTCTTCTTGCCATTAACAACCAGCCTATGGTTCCTGAGTTCTGCAAACACAATGGCCAAATGCCTTCTATGCTCTTCCTAAGTTTGTGAATGTACAATCATATCATCAAAGAATGTGCCCACAAACGCTCTATGAGGCCGAAAATCCTGTCCATCATTCTGTTAAATGTGGCAGGTGCATTTGTCAAACCAAAGGGCATAACCAAAAACTCATACAACCCAAACGTGGTTCGAAATGCTGTCTTATGCACATCCTCGGGCCTAATACGTATCTGATGATACCCGCTTTTCAAGTCAATGCGACTAAAGACTGTGGAACCCTGTAAGCAGTCCAAAATGTCATCGATCCTCGGAATGGGGAATCGATTCTTAATGGTATTCTTGTTCAGCGCCTTGTAGTCAATACACATGCGCCAAGAACCATCCTTCTTTTGCACTAAGAGTACAGGTGAGCAAAAGGGTGATGAGCTAGGCTGTATCAACCCTTTATTCAAAAGCTCCTGTACCTGACTCATAATTTCTTCCTGTTGGGCTGCACTAACACGGTACGGCGGTCTATTTGGTGGAGTACTACCAGGAATTAGATCAATGGCATGATCTTCTGGCCTCTCAGGGGGAAGTTCCCCTGGCAATGACTCGGAAAAACAATCTTGGAATCCACATAAGAAATCAGTCCTGTCCGTATCTAACATAGACAAATTAGACTTAGACTCATCATCTTGTGCATCCTTTACATAAATCAAGTACGCAAAAAGATGCTTTTTCATTACTGATGAAATTGCCGAAGCGGATACAATAGGAACAGATTCCCCTTTGAGTTTCACATCCAATACATGTTCTTTCCCTCTGTGAGTCGAAGTGATTTTCCTATTGTATGTGTCCACCACTGCATGTACTCAACCGACAAAGCCTAAGTTATATATAAGCCTCTTTTGAGAATATGAAATAATCCACCATTTCATTTGAAGGTTATTACAGCCTTTACCTATTCCAGATAGACCTTGGGAGAGCATTGCCATGGATTTTATATTTGATCTTCCACGAACACAAACGGGCAATGATGGCATTTGGACTATCATATGCAGGTTCAGTAAGCAGGCCCACTTCATTCCCGTGCGTAAGACTCTTGCCTACGTCTATCATTAGTGACCGTGATCCACGGATGACGAGTTTGTTCTGGAGAGGGTTGTTTGACAACATGGGTACAACTCTCAAGTTTTCATCGTCATTTCATCCACAATCTTCTGAAGTGTTATGTGTCAAAGCACAAGCAACAATGGGAAAAGTATCTTCCTTTGGTGGAGTTTGCATATAACAACACTGTCCATACCTCGACAGGCAAGGCGCCTTTTGAGATTGTGGAAGGAGGGAAGAAGGTACCACCCATTTTGCATACAAAGGATAAGATCTTTGAGGCTGATCAGTATGTGGAGAGTATGGATGAAGCTTATCGGAGAGTTAAGTTGGCACTCCAAAAAACTCAACAGAAGCAAAAGAAAGCCGCAGACCGTCACAGACGTGCTTTAGAGTTTGCATTGGGTGATTGGGTTCTTTTGCGCTTTGAAAAGGCTAGACTCAAGAAGATGAAGGGTAAAGAGCGCTTATTCCCTAAGTTGAGCATGCGTTATTATGGGCCTTTTCAAGTATTGGAAAAGATTGGTGAGATAGCCTATCGTTTGAAGCTACCAGATCACTGGAGGATTCACAATGCTTTTCACGTGAGTCTCCTTAGACCTTTCCGTGGGGATGTGCCTGAGGATGTATCAGATGAGGCTCAGCCGGAAGTTGAGGAACTTGATGAGGTTCTGATTCCAGAGCAGATACTGGCACATAAGGAAAGAAAGGTACGAGGTAAAGTTTCCCGTCGCTATCTTGTGAAGTTCAAGAACTATTCACCGATGGATGCGAAGTGGATGGAGGAAGGTGACTTAACAGATTCACCTCAGGTTTTGCAGCTTTATCTCGATGCCTTTGAGTTAGAGCCGACTCTTGTTGTGGCTCATTCAGGTTCAGCAGAGCATGGGTCTGGAGCATTACCTGATGCTCAAGAGGGGGGTAGCACCTCCACTCCCTTGATACAGACAGGCTCAGATGACATCTAGAGGTCGCTTGGTGCAGTTTTTATCTCACCCGAAGGTACTGATGGCTGACAGTACATCTGTTTATGGGACTTCTATGATATATGTGTACTAGTCACATGGGATATTGTGGTTGTGTATGGTTCACTGTGGTATACAACTTGGACTACTACTACGCCATTGGTTTGCAGTGAATGTTGATACATGTGCATGGCTTAGAGAGATTGGGAGGCTGATCTTGCCGTATTGTATATTTCACTTTGGATATTTTGTTGTATCACCAGAATGCAATCGAGGACGCTTGCCATTTTTCAAGAGGGGGGTATGTCATGACCCTGTGAAAATGGAACAGCACAAGTGTGGGCATGGTGGTTGCCGAGCAAAAATATTAAAAGATTCACATTTGGGGTGCCCGAACAAATGAGATGATGTGTGGACACTTCAGATGTGAAGGGGAACAAAAACATTAATGTTTTTAATGCTTTATTGATGGTTGCCCCTAGGCCTTAGTGGCCCCTAGGGAACTTTAATGTTTATTAAAGTTGGGGCCCTAGGATAAGTTTGGAGAGGAGGCAACTCCACTTTTGGAGTTGCATGCCTCTCTCACCTCTCTCTCTCTCTAGCTTTTGGGAGTCGTGTAAGCTCAAGCGTGGAGGAGGAAAGAAGCTGGTCGACTGCTGTTTGCTGGTTTTTGCTGCTGTTTTTTGTGCAAACCTGCCCGTACAGCCCAAGTGTGCAGGCCGTACAGAGTTGTACGACAACAAGTACAGTACGGCTGCTGTAGATTTCTCTGCTACAGGTGGCGCTGACAGGCTGAGCAGGTACAGGTGCTGTGGGTTCTGACAGAAACTGTGCTGCAGGTACAGTCGTACGGACAGCATGTACAAACAGTTGTACGACTGCTGACAGGCGACTGGCTGCAAGTACACAACTGTACCAGTTGGTACAGTCGGGTACAAAGGCTGGTTTCAGGCAGCGCAGGCAGGTACAGTGCCACGTGGACTGCTGGTACAAGCTATACGGACAGGTACAGTGCTGATTTTCTGGTCTGTACACAAAGGTACAGCACTTCCAGTTGCAGGCAGAGCTTTTCCAGAGCTTGGTTGGTGCAATAGTCAAGTGGTTGCAGGGGAAACAGTACAGACAGTCGTTGTCAAGTGCAGACTGGTACGAACTGTTCCACGGGTGCAGAACCGCGTGCTGACTTGGTAAGCTCTGAATTTGTTCATCTATCTTTCTTTCCATTGGCTTATGTCTGCTCCAGATTTGTGCTATCTGGCCCCTTGTGAGAGGAGGGGTATGGCAGATTAAAAAGGGTGGAAACAGAGATTGGACAGTGAATGTATGTTTGTGCTGAGTTGTGGAATCATGTGCATGAGATATGCCAGATGTATGCTCAAGGCTGTGCCGCTGAATGGTCTTGGCTGATCAGAGGGAAGCACAGAGTGTTGCTTTGAGACACAGATCTGTGTGTGTGAATCCTCTGTGCTAAGAGGTATTGTGGGCTGCCAGATTGGACATACAGGTGTATTCTCTTGGCTGGTTTTGTTGTACTCAGCCTTACATATTTTTGAAATTGAATAAAGAAACACCGCAAGGGGCGCCAAGCTTTGGGGCCAACAGGTGTCGTTCTCTTTTTAGATTTGGGGCACTCTAGCTCCAGTCACATTTGTTTTATATCTGGACTACAAGTGGAAGGGTGACTGCTAGTCTACCGCACTGTGGTTTCTACCAGAGGCCGGTTTCAGCGTGGATTTAACGAATGTGAAATGTTGGACCATAGTTGCCAAGCGTGTTTCATAAACGTTTTAGAAACGTTTCATAAGCGTTTCTTTCAAATCCCAAATGTTTCAAAAATGTTTAATACAAAAGGGGGAGGGGGGGAGTCAGGCCCCAAAATTTATATATAAGTTTATAATATGTAAAAAAATATGTTGCCTTCCAACAAAACAATATTAAACATGCATCATTTACACACTAAAACATGTTTACGAGTTAAAACTAAAGAATCAAGGTGACCCAGTTACAATGGGCACCCAACCGACCAATTGGCATAAATAAACTAGCAACATCAAGAATCAAGATCTGATTCCATCATCAATAATGGCAACTACTCAAAACTCAAGAAATGATATATAAAGCAAGCTAGCAACCTGCAGGCAAGAGTGACATAGTCCATTGAGCACTCAAAAGTGATCATAAAAAGTCTGAATCCTAAGCTGATACAAAAAAAGAAAACTAAAGTCTAAAATACATAAAGTAAAGCATGTTGATAGATGCAATCACGCATGACAAACAGTAAACTAGAGGAGCTGGATAACCCCAAAGACTAGAGTCCTCAATCTACAGTCTAGACACTTAATCTTCAACATCCTCAATGTCCTCATCAGTAGCCTCCCCGATCGATTCAACATCACTCTCAAAAGAGGACGATGTTGCCTCAGCCGCTGCACTCATACTAGTACCTCCTGATAATGCTAGTGTAGATGCTCGTGTGGCATGAGCAGGTGCCATCGACTCCTCATACAACATGGCATATATGTCACGCTCCTCCTAAAAATCTCTGGGACATCTTTCATCGTCTCAATGTCGATTTTATCAACATTGACCTAGCGAGGCTCTATCGGATTGCCCGACTGCTCCATTGGATGCAGATTGCAATGGCAATACACCAACCACTCCAACTGCGCAGTAGACAACCTGTTCCTCTTCTTTGTATGGAAGAGGGCCCATGTACTCCAGTTTCTCTCACAAGGACCCGAACTGCAATCCTTTGAGATGACTCGAACGACGAGGCGTTTCTGCCATTAAAGTACTCAAACTTTGTAAGTATAATCATCATTGATCAATGTATTATGTACATGTTATAACTTATAAGAAATAATAATCTTGTCTTTTAGAGTTGTACTCACCAAGCAAGGAGTATTGATCCTATACTTCTCCCACCATGAGACTAGCTGAAGCTTCTCGCATGCATGTAATCTGTCTACCAAATGCGTTGCTGGCATTCCCATACACTAGCCGCTCATCCTCCAAGCATCTCATGAACTCCACGTCTCCTTGTAACTTGGTTGAACACAATGCTAATCAATACACTTAAATACACTAAGATTTGATGGACAGTTGTTCAAATACAAGAAGTAAATTGCTGAATTGACAAGACACACACAATGAGCCAGAACGGCCGACCCCTCCCTCAAATAAAGTATATTGATCTTGGGAGAATCAAGTACATAGTATCATGGACATTTCTGACCAGATTTCCATACCAATGCATATGAATACAGTATTGCAAACAAGTGGTTGTCGATGTAGACTTGCAACCCACACTACCCTCTCAAGTGCCCATGTTCCCTACCATTTGCTCTCTATTGTTCCACCAACACATGGTAGCAACAATCTGCAAGAGAGCACGTAGGACGAGAGAACACTACACAGGGTATGTGATCTTGTAATCAAGTTCCTCCCTCCTGCTACTTGCTCCCATATTTAAGCATAAAAGCTTACCAATAGCAAGTAGAGTCGATGACAGCGGAAGTCTTCGCGATGGAAGTCCTTGGAGTGTTGAGATCTTTGATTTGTCGCCTTTCTTCGCGACGACAAAAGTCTTCAAGAGGATGAAGGGAACCTTGGGAAAGCTTCCCTATGGTTCAACTTCAGAAAGGAGAGCTGAAATTAGGGTTTTCAGCAAAAAGACCAGAAATTACAGCAATAAAGAGAGCTGTTTTGCTGAATTTCAATCATTGGGAGTGTGTAGGAGAGTGATTAGCATCCAGAAACACTCTAGGAAGCTTGAAAATCACCTTAGCAAGCTTGGAAATGGAGTTGGGAAGGAGAATGTGCAAAAAATGCAGCCCCACAGCCATCATGAAGGAGGCGCCAAACTCTAGAGAGGAAGAGGAGTGAGGTGGTGAGTTGTCCAGTGTAGGTGGCAGGCAGGTGCTTTGTGGAGCAAGCTAGAGTGGACACATGGTTGGTTACTCCCTTTGTACAAAGGGGATAAGGTCTGGGCGGTGGACATTGGGTTATGTCCACCTCGGGACATCAGTGTGTGTGAACACCGGGCTGGTCATAATTTATAAGTGAGTTTTGGTCGCCCAAAACTTAATGGAGTGTGTACACACTCACTTATAAATTAGTGCTAACTCCGTAGGCCAAGTTTATGACCAATACTTACCACTTGTCACATGCCACATAACCATGTCAGCAGACAGTTTCACACGCACGGTTCGCGGGCGAGCGTCCCCTTACCCGGGACTACACATTGGTCAAGCAAGCATGAAAACAGCATGCAATTTCAATTGCAAGCAAGCACATAAAGATGCTATGCAATGCAGCATTGGTATGAACAATCCCCATTCATAAGACTATACCAAAATAGACGTGCTCCAGGCAAGTACACGAGGTACCAAACCCAATGGAACACCAATCCACCAAGCATTTCCGGGCATGTACACGGAGACACAAGTCCCAACGGAAAGCCAAGTCTACAGTATCACAGGAGTGGCATCAATCCTCGGCATAAACAACTGCCATGGACACCAGTCCAATGTACATACATGATAAGAAAGCACGGGTGGACCAATTGGGTGGCCAAATGGTGACACTCCTCCTGTCCATTTCTAAATGTAATCTTGCCATATGTCTTCCAACTATTCATTGACATACTGCACCTCACTCCGCCAAAGAGGGTGCAATATGTGGACAACCGTGTGGATTGGTCTATGAAACCAATCCCACCAGTTGTTCCAAACCCGTCGAATGTCCTCAATCCTGAAAATTAGCCATAAATGATCAAAGCTCTTAGCTAAAGTCTATGTTACAAGTTACAACAAGAAGGCAACTAGTTGGAAGTTCAAAGTTCAAACTTGGCATGTTAAGTACCTCTCATCTGTCAAGAGAGTGTATCGGTTAAGAGCCTCTCCAATCCGGTCCATGAACTCATACAAGAGTCAAAGAGTGCTGCCCTCCATGTCAATGATGCGACGAACACTATAGATTGGTTGAAGACCGCTAAATAAGGCATCTCCCTCCTTCCACCGACCTTCTTGCATCACTTTGCGTGCAAAAGCAACTGCCTTCGAGTACTCAAGCTCCTTCCAGCTCATCCACTCTCGGCAAACCAGTGTGCGCATGAGTCCCTGTCGGACTCTCACTACCCTCTCAACCACAATGAGCATATATACAAACCTGGTTTGTGAGGGCTTCAAAAGCTCAAGGTCTCTATTGGCACGATACATTGCCAAGACCTTGGGCCTCTTGGTAACAAACTTCACCAAGCTACACGTAGTGTCAAAGATGTCAGCAATCCACCTAATCTTTGCAAGATCTTTAATGAGCAAGTCTAGGCTATGTGATGCACACAGAGCCCATACAATCTACAAGAACTCATCCTCTAGCATCCGCCCCATAGAGACACAGTTGCTACCATTGTCAGTGACCACCTGCACTATGTTTTGTGAGCCTATGTCCATGATAGCCTCTCGAAGGTGTGACAATATAAACTCTCTATCCTAGGCACAGATGCATCAATGGCACGCAAAAACATAGTGCCCTTGCAAGAGGATACCAAAACATTGTACACATTCCTCTTGCGTATATCTGACTACCCATCACATAACAATGTGCATCCATACTTGGTCCAAGTGGCTTTTAATGGCTCCATCTCCACCTCCACTGCTTGTTGCTCTCTTCTGAGCTCTTTAGTGCGCAAGGTCTCATAGGAGGGTCCCTCCTATTCACATCCAATGCGGCCGATTGCCCTCATGGCCTTTTTCCATCGTGGGATGCACACAATGTGAAAAGACAAAGCACACTGGATGAAAAGCCTATTGAGTTCCCTAGTTGCATCTTTAATTCCCTGCTTTTGCATGTCACCAGCCTGGACATTTCCCAGTATGAAAGAGGTCTAGTGAACTCCAAGACATCTAAATATTTGGAAAGTACAAGCTTGGGAATGGGAGATTATCCTGGAATACAAAAGATCACACTCCTAAAATCTAGGAGGGTTACTATTTTTGGCCCGACTCCAATGGAAATTCCATTCGCGTCATTAAGTCTGGAATTGAGTAAATGGGGGGACATGCCAAAGCACATTTGGCAGAAGGTCTCCCACTTGGGATATTTTTAAAGGTAAAGATTATGGGAGAACCCATGTCTTAGATTGGGACATGTTGCAAAAAACTAGATCAAAGTGAGACAAGTGGCCTCGCACTTGCCAGAAAATGGATCAAAGTGAGACAACTGGCCTCACACTTATCACTTCAGCTATTGTGTGGCTCTCCACTTGTCATTATAACCTTCTCTTGCCATTTTAGCTCATGGGAGACCGAAATCTATAAATTGGAGCCCTCTCTCTTCATTTCAAGGAGGCTCTCTTGCTGCACACTAGCCTCTACCACCATTACAGGCTACCCTAATGATGGCTACTCTCTCTCTTGAAGGCTGCCCATGAAGTATACCGGTTGTTGGGAACTGTTTTGGAGGCTTTCGCGAAGAAATACTGAATGCAAGGCCACTATACCGACTGTACCATCCCTTGTACCTACTGTATCAGCCCTTGTACCTGCTGTACGAGCCATTGTACCAACCACTGTACCTATTGTACCAACCATTGTACTTGATGTACCAACCATTGTACTTGTTGTACCGACCGAATGGAGAGTTGTACTTGCTGCTCCAACTCTATTGCATGAAGACCCGTGGTTTTTTGGGAAAGAATCAGTACCCGCATGGAAGTATATGGTTTATATTGTGGCTCGGCATTTCTACTAGTGCTTTTGTTACTTATTATGAAGTGCTTTTGATGTTCACTTGTATGCATGTACAAGGAGAATAGTGTGTTGTTGTTTGCCTTGATATGGTTTCAGGGAAATATTGTTTATGGCTCCCTTCATTGGGATGGATTATGTTTTTGGCTCCCTTTATTTGGGATGCATTGGACTTCATGGTTATCTCATGGATCGAGGATTTCTAGTGGCGGCCGAAATGCCTATAAAACTATTGGTGGCCGAAATGCCTATAAACTATGTATAGCACAAATGTTTATGGAGCACCAAGATATTTATGCCTGTGAGTGATTCTTATTTTATGTTACACACTTGAGCCCACCTTTCTTCCAAGGTGTGTGGTCAGAATACCAACACGGAGTGTAAGTGGTAGAGTGGACATAACGCTTGGTTGGCAGGGGACTTATGTCTACGCCAAGGGTCATGCAGACTGACACCTTGTTGGCAGGGAACTATGTCTAGGAGCTTGATGTCTGCGCTCAAATCCAGTGGACATTCTACATCCGCGTGCACGGTCAATCAGTCTTCTATTTCTTGGCCTGGTCTTTGCATGTGTAAGCATGGAAGCCAGTGGAGAGTAGCATGTGTTTGACGTGACACTAGGGATTGGGGAACGAGTAAGTGCTCCTTAAAGTTGGAATCGACTTGGAGTATGGACAGAGAGACATGATTATGTTATATGGACTTATGGGATTGTTTTGTCTAGGCCATTTACTTGGGACATGATTATGATATCTAGACTTATGGGACTGTTTTGTCTCGCCCATTTATTTTGGAACATGATTTTGATATTGGTATTATGGAGACTTATTTAGTCTCGCCCATTTATTTGGGACATGGATTCTTTCACTCATATTGGATTTTTGAGATTGTCTGGTCTCGCCTACTTGACGGGACATGATTATATCTTGGATATATGGCTTGAAGCTTAAAGTTACGGACAACTTTTAAAAAGCTGGGAAGGATGTCACCAGCCTACACATTTCCCAATATAAAAGAGGTCTCGTGGACTCCAAGACGTCTAAATATTTGGAAAGTACAAGTTTTGGGAATGGGGGATTATCCTGGAATACAAAGGATCACCCTCCTAAAATCTAGGAGGGTTACTATTTTTGGCCCAACCCCGATGGAAATTACGTTCACGTCAGTACATTTGGAATTGAGCAAATGGGGGGACATGCCAAAGCACATTTGGCAGAAGGTCTACCAGTCGGGATATTTTTAAAGGTAAAGATTATGGGAGGACCTATCTCTTGGATTGGGACATGTGGCAAGAAAGTGGATCAAAGTGAGACAAGTGGCCTCACACTTGTCACTTCAGCTATTGTGTGGCTCTCCACTTGTAATTATAACCTTCTCTTGCCATTTTACCTCATGGGAGGCCCAAATCTATAAATTGGAGCCCTCTCTCTTCATTTAAAGGAGGCGCTCTTGTTGCACACTAGCCTCTACCACCGTTACAGGCTGCCCTAATGATGGCTACTCTCTTTCTTGAAGGCTACCCATGAAGTATATCGACTGTTGGGGACTATTTTGGAGGCTTCCATCACGAAGAAATACTGAAGGCAAGACCACTATACTAGCTGTACCAACCCTTGTACCTGCTGTATCAACCCTTGTACCTTGTTGTACCAACCATTGTACCTGTCAGAATACGCAACGGAGATGATGACCAGATCTGGGAACACGAGCAAAACGCAGTGCAGAAAATCACACCACAAGAGAGAGAGATAGATAGAGGCGTGTAACTCTGCTCTATATACACAAGAAGATCCCGGGTATGATACAAAATGGAATGGGGGGCTGGGGGCCATTTTATATGGCCTCATATACCCAGTCGGCTAGAAAAATGGAAAAAAATAGGAAAAAAATACGAAGAGTGGGGAAAAATGAGAAAACACCTCATAAGGGCGGGCACACCCACAACAAAGGCCCTGGTGTATAAAAATAGACAGGAGATGACTCCCTCTCAGCTCTTGGCTATGAAACCAACCACAGGGAGCTGGGGTGCCGCCTGAGCAAATCCTGAGATAGCGACTTCGTGAAGAGGTCCACCGTACTGTCCTCCGTCGAACAGAACTCTAGCAAGATGTCAACAGCAACGATCTGTTCACGAACAAAGTGCCTTTGGATGACCATGGGTTCTCCCAGTGGAAGCCCAAACCTGCAATGTAACCTCTACATCCTCACCACCTCACAAGCAGCATCACAAGCAGCCCAGTACTCTGCCTCCGTCTTCTGCGACAAGGCAAAAGATGACTGCCTCTTACTGCTCCGTAAAACTGCTCCTGGGCCTGAAGTAGATCTCCTCGTGTCCAGATCGCCTCCCCAAACTGAGTCACTCCAATCGTGGAGTTGGACTCCATCCAACAATCCCCCTCCTGTGTACAAGAGTCCATGATCCTTTGCATGCCGCAGAAACCACAGGAAACGCAATCCTGCCTCCCAAAGAGTCATCAGCAACCATGAGCTCAACTGCCTCATCAGGAAGCTCCAGTCCAATCTGGTGTCCATCAACCAGATCAATGAACCATTCTGCTTCTGAGTCAAAGAGGCATCACACTGCTCACAAGGATCAACACTTGTTACGGTGCAAAAACAAGTCCTGGAAACCTGTTGAAGACCACGCAAGGCCTTCTGAAACCTGTCAACCACCCTCTCTGAATCCAGAACCACAAAGCCTGGAGAAACCACCTCCTTCTGCAAGTAATCAACTGCCACCTGCCTGGCTTTTCGAAAGGTCCCCGTGGAAAGGACATTCTTATCTACAGGAGTTTCTTTGTCCCGAATACTACGAGACATCAAAGCATAAGTTATCTATCCAGTTTCCTCTGACTGACGAATACAAGAACCACCAACATCAGTACTGGAAAGTTCCTGCCAACTGTTGCCATCTACTGGCAAGCTATCCACCATCTGGTCCCGGAAAGCCTGCACCTGCAACGTATCCACACTTAAGTGGCCATTACCAGACTGCCACTCATCACAAACTTGAGGACCTGGGAGAGAGTGCTAAAAGCTTGTAAACTCCATTCTCCACTCCGCCTTCCCAAACTACCTGGCCTGTTGCTTTGTCCCGGAGAGCAACAAAATGCTCATCAAACTCCACCCGTACGCCAATCTTGCAAACCTGATGCACTGACAACAGATGAAAACCAAGTGCCGGAACATACAATACCTGGGAGGAATGCTTCCCCCCTCTGCCATCGGGAACTATCTCCATCCTGCCCTCACTGTGAACTGGGATAGTGGATGTATCCCCAGTAAGAATGTGACCAGAAAACCTGCAGAGATCCTGTAAACCAGAGCGGGAAGGAGTCATGTGCCTGGAAGCACCACTGTCTAGAATCCACTCCCGAGTATCCGTTGCGGAGAGTCCTCCAATCTCCTCCCTGCATGAAGAAAATGAAACATCGGTGTTCACCACCTCCAGGTGCACAAAAGCCGGAGTCTTCATGATTGCTGCTGACGAACCTTCACCCTTCTCGGTCTTCCGCTTGGGACACTGCCTCCAATAGTGGCCTTTCTCGCCACAATCATTACAGGTCCTCTCTGCCTTTAGTTTCTCGCGGTCAGTAACGGACTTCTTCTTAGAAGACTTCTCCGACAAAGCCTTCCCTTTGCCCGTGTTACGGTTGGCCAGTTAAGGCCTCCGAACCTCCACCCTGAGGAGGGTTCGTGAATCGTTCCTCCTTGTCCAAGACCATGGGCACAAGCTCCTCCCACGTGATGGTGCTGAGCTTGCCACTGGTAATCAAAGACGAGTAAAATGCTGAGTACTGAGAGGGCAAGTGCGATAGCAACGTTATGGCCATGTCCTCTGACGATATCTCCTTCCCAGCCTGAAGAACTTCCTGCTGAAGAGCCTGCAGCTTGTTAATATGCTCCCGCATCGTCGACGACTTTGCAGGGCTCATAACCCGCATCTGTACTTCCAAGGAAATCCTCTTCATGGGCGATACCTTGTTGTAAAGAGAGGCCAAATGCTGCCATATACCTCTTGCCAGCGTCATATGCTTTACATGATTGATTACCTGCGGTGTGCAATTGAGAAAGATAAACGAACGGACCCTGGCGTTGACACGATCCCACATCTGTGTCTGAGCCTCCCGGTCCTTTCGGATTGACGGCAACTCCCCTTCCTCTACTTCCGGCCGTGGAACCCCAACAACGACGAAATCAGCAAGGTCGTAAGACTCCAGAACAGATTCCATCATAACCTTCCATATGCCGTAGTTGCTCCCGTCCAACTGACGGTCCACCGGGAACATGGGGAGTGTCGGGATCTTCACATGCCTCTCGGCCATCTCAAACAGATCTGCCATTGCGGGGATGTACTCTGAAAAGGGTGGGTGGGTGGGAACAAAGGAAGAACTAACACCTGCAAGTGGCTGTCCAGCAAATCAGCCCGCCGTCCTCTTGCTTCTCCTCTTCCCGAACCGTCCCGTACGGTCCACCAATCAGCAACACATCAGTCCCCCTCTTGCTCTTACAAATCCCAAGAACTATCTAGAGCCTAGGCTCTGATACCATGTCAGAATACGCAGCGGAGATGATGACCAGATCTGGGAACACGAGAGCAAAACGCAGTGCAGAAAATCACAGCACAAGAGAGAGAGAGATAGAGGCGTGTAACTCTGCTCTATATACACAAGAAGATCCCGGGTACGATACAAAATGGAATGGGGGACTGGGGGCCATTTTATATGGCCCCATATACCCAGTCGGCCTGTGCTAAAGGCAGCCAACTAGGCCTGAAACTCCACGACCAGCAAATACAGCCAGTCGGCCAGTTGTGAGCAATCGGCCATCACATAAATGGAGTCGTGGACCAGTGCCGCTACTGGGTCCTCCTGCCATCTCAGGGCTGCCTCCCAAGCCACAGAAAAATGGGAAAAAATAGGGAAAAAATACGGAGAGTGGGGAAAAATGAGAAAACACCTCATAAGGGCGGGCACACCCACAACAAAGGCCCTGGTGTATAAAAATAGACAGGAGATGACTTCTAATAGTACCAACTATACCAACCAGTGTACCTGTTGTACCAACCATTGTACCTGTTGTACCAGCCACTATACCTATTGTACCGACCAAATGGAGAGTTGTACTTGCTACTCCAGCTCTATTGCATGAAGACCCGTGGTTTTTTGGGAAAGAATCGATACCCACACGGAGGTATATGGTTTCTATTGTTGGTTCGACATTTCTACAACTTGTGTATGTCACAAATGAGTGCGTGGTTATACAGAATTTAGTACTAAAATCACAAGATTATCATCCTTTGATCACTGTCGTATCCCACAGACATAGTCATAACAATTGATTATACAATTTGGAAATACTGAAAAGAAATGATGCTGCACTAGGGACCAGAAGATCGGCAGGTCCCTCCTCCACCCCCCCCCGCCGAAGGATATGTATTGCCTTATGGGAGTAAGAATTTCACAAGTACATAAAACGGGTGGCTTGGCCCAGCCATACACCACCATTTCTTCCAAAATGATTAAACATGAAAACAATTCACAAAGACTATACTTGCCCACAAGTAGCCCAGCTAGCAATATGGTGCCCAGCACCCTTCACCAAGATTGCCCAACAATCCCGATTTCTGTAAATGTAGCTTAACTTCAATAAGATCAACCACCTAGTGGCTGAAAATCAACCTTAAGAGAATGCCCAGCACTTCCCAAAGGTTCTCCCACATAGAAATAGTAGCTACCGGAGCCAAGATGATTCTTCCACAGCTTCAATCTTTGGGAATAGTCTTCTTCTTCTTCTTCTAGCTTGAATGGAGACTTTCAATTCTGAAAATCGGAATTCAGCCAGCTTCTTAGTGTTTTGGAGAGAGAAAAACACTATGGTATGGCTGGAAAAATATTCTATGATAAGTGCATTAGATAGAGCAATAAACAAAGGCCAATAATTGTCTTGAAATGAGGCTGGAAATCTGAATATATAGAGTTGTATTCAGCCTAGAAGGAGGTGCCTAGATGAAGAGGAGGAGTGGAGGTTATTGCTCATGAGAAGTTGTGGTAGGGAGAGGTTTGAGCTAGACTTTTGGAACAACAAGAATGGCTATAATTGAAAGAGCAACGCGTGTAGCTAAAAGATGAGAAAAAGTTTACATTCTTTTCTTTTGAGTTACCTAACTTGCATGATTTTCTTTTGGAGAAAAGTAATATATATATATACCTAGATGAATCTAGGAACATGCCCAAATTCACCTTATAAGAATGATTTACTTTCAAGTAAAGTGAACTTGCATGGCACATTTTTTGGTGCATGAAAAGATAAAGCATTGCATGATGCATGCATGTAGCTGGAAAAGCTTGCATGTCACATGCATGGGGGTTTCTAGCCATGCATGTCACATGCATGGGGGTTTCAAACCATGCATGTTGCATGCAAAAATTACATTTCCACTTTTGGGTGCCTGAACATCCATATCTTGATACGGAAGTGACATGGGCCCACAGAGCATTCTTAGTGCGAGGCATCTTGACAAAGGCAGGGCACGATTGGCACCCTAGCATGAAAACCCTCAAATTTCAAAATCTGTGTTTTTTTTGCAAAATCGAAGAAAAAAGGCACGATCAACACAACCAACCTAAGAGATGGTGGGCATGGAACCTAAGAAGTGTGGGAGGAGCTGGAAGGGGCTGATTTGTGCAACGTAGGAGCTCCTTCAAACGGTTTCACAGGTGCATGTAGGCGTTTTTTCGAAAAAAGGGCTCTCTAGATTTAAAAAAACACCGAAATCGTACATATCCCAAGTGATGCTAAATGAAACGCGTTTCAAACATATGAAATGTTTCATTCATACTAAATGAAACCTATTTCAAATGTATGAAATGTTTCGTTTCATTCATACTAAATGAAACGCATTTCATTGCAACTATGAAATTTTAATGTCCACATGCTTCCGAGACGTCTGAAAATTCCCAAGAACAGGTGAATCTAACATCATGGTTCAACCTTTGCGCTCATAATAATTTTATGGGTTTTGTTGGAGGTACATATAAGACCAAGCCGTTAATTTAATCATTATTATTTTTTAGCTAACCTTATAATGTGAAAGTATCCAAGTTATTGAAGATACCAAGACCGCGGAGAGCTATGCTTATAATAGAATTGTGAAAGCCCCACTAACTGAGAGAGTGTTTCTGCCCTGCTCAATCCTACCCACCTTAACCCTCCTTTTTCCCCCCCGCTTCTTCTTTGGTTTTTCTTGCTAATCCTCAGGCCTAGCAGACAACGGTGAATCATTACCTGCCAAAGCCCCAACATGGTCCTTGTCTCTATCCTCTTCCCGCATGCAATGAATACGGGTGATATAGTCCTCCACAAAATGATTTGACTGGCTGGCCATAATGTATCCACCAGATTTTCACAAAGAAAAGACTTTCCATGTCTCGGAATCGCTCTCTACCAGCTTCCCAAGTATGATGCTGAATAGACTGCAAGGGTGCAACACTGTCCCTACACAGACAGGAGGGCCACGAAGTCTTTCCACACGCTCACTGCCGCTTAAACCAAAATTAA